>NC_034610.1:48089349-48123706 GCF_900095145.1 Mus pahari | reverse complement strand
CCTCCCCTTTACCCTCCCTCTCCCTCTCCCTCTCCCTCTCTTCTGCACACACACCAAGAACAGGCCACATAAAGCTGGATGTGGTGGCACATGCAGTTCGGAGACAGAGACAGAGACCGGCAGAAAAATTACCCATGACACAGAAGGTTTGATCCCATGAAAGAAAGGGGGGAAAGAAAGAATGAAAGAGGGGGAAGAGAGAGAGAGAGAGAGAGAGAGAGAGAGAGAGAGATCATCTTTGTCCCTCGCAGAGCTTCTTAAATCCTCAGAGTCCGAAGATAAGCTGGTAACATTCAGTGAGCCCCAGGATCATTTCAGGACTCGGCAGATTCCCAGAGGAATGAACCATATTATCAGAGTTCTTACAACTTTTTGATCTACTCTGGGGATGAGAGGGGGCTGGAAATTGACTTCAGTCATCAGTAGCCAATCATTTAATTGGATCATACCTACATAAACAGCGTGGCTCATACTTATAATCTCAGCACTGGGGTGACGAAGGCAGGAGGATTGCCACGAGTTCAAGACCAGTCTGGACATCCCTAACCCCAGTTCTAAGAGATGCAACAGGCATGTATGTGGTGCATATACATGAATAGAGAAGGCAAAATACTCATACAGATAAAATAAAGTAAATCAACCCCTTCAACGTTAAAAAAATAAAGTCATGCCTATATAATAGAACCTTCGTACAAAGTCCTAAAGATGGGTACCAGGCAGACATCCTCATGCCAAGAACTGCTACATCTCAACAGGAACAGATGTTCCCGTACACAGGAAACTTCTAGATCTTTCTCTGTACATCTCTTTATCTGGATTTTTGTATATATTTTCTATGATAAATTAACCAATGAAGTATTTTCTAGCCAGTGAGAGAACCTGTGGAAGGGAGTGTGGGAACCTTGCCTGATGAGTGACTGGTCAGAAGTCCAGCTGGAAACTGATATACACCTACCATCTGCGATGAGAGCTGTCTTTCAAGAGGGAGCCCTTTAACCCCACTTGATACTAACATGGAGCAGTTAGTGTGGGAACTGAACTGAATTATAAGATGCCCAGTTTGTGTTAAGGGACTTGGAGAACTTCTTGGTAGTATGGATAAATAACCCTGATCCCATTTTGCTTTCGAAAATATTACATTTTGGTTTCAGAAGACTACATTCAACCTTAAAGCAAAGCCAAAAAGCAGGAAGGAAAGAAAGATGGATAAAAGGATGCTTTCCTGCTAACACCTCCCAAGGTACCTCAGAATATCCATTCTAAAAGGACAGAAGCTGGGGATGGGGTGCATTGTCTAGAGGCTCAGCAGTCCAAGGTTATCCTTGGACACCTAGGGAGTTGGACAGAAACATTTGAAACACTGGCTCTTGCCCCAAGCAACTACAGGTACTCCATAGGGTATCAGTCTCCTCAAGCTCCCTGACACATCTGGAGTGTGCTTGTTTGAATGTTAAATAGGTCCCCTGAGAAGTCCTATGCATTCAGTCAGGGAAGCCTGCAATTTGGGAGAGAGCAAGCAAGAGAGCTAGGGAGAGGGGGAGGGGGAGGGGAGGGGAGGGGAGGGGGAGGGAGCGGGAGCGGGAGCAGGAGAGAAGCTGCTAGCTTCAGTGACTGGGGTAAAGGATGCTTAGAGGGTATGAGACATCAGGATTGTTGAGTGCAGGTAGTCAGGCCATGAACTCCAGTCCCCATTCCTAACCCCAGTCACAACCCTCACTCCAAGACCCTCCCTTCATCTCCAGCCTTTGATGACTAGAGTGGGTTACACTAAGACTGCTGAGGACTCTCATAATAAGCGGCTCACCTCTTAATCTCTTATGCTGTCTACAAAGGATACATTGTTTTAGAAAAACAAGGTCAGATATTCTGAAAACAAAATAGAAAACAAACAAACAAACAAAAAATAGTAGCCAAGTTCAGAAAACCGTGAAAAACAATTCAACGTTCAGACAGCATGACAATTTTGAACATAAACTTTTGTTTGCTTGTTTTAATTAATCAAGCATGACTGTCCTTGCTCTTCCACGTAGCGCTAGGTTGGTTTACTTTGATATTTTGCTGTTTTGCCTCCATACTGTTTCTATTCATTGACTACTGTCTTCTCCTTCTTAGAAGATACGTCTCCGAGGTCAGGGATTAGCAGTTTATACTCTGCTATCTATCTGCCTGTCTCCCTTCCTTACTGCTGGATAGAGCCAGGGCTTTGCACGTTATAGGAGAGGAAAACACACATCAGGTGAACTATACCCTTAACACTATGGTGGTTGCTATGGAATAAAAAGAATGATGTTTTTGTTGCCTGAAAACTATATGGACTCCTAATTTGTGTTCATACACAAAGTTAGAACACAGCCACACACATTCATTTACATCTTGTCACTGGCTGCGTTTCTAAGAAGGAGATGATTACATAATGGCAAAGAGTTGAGGATGTCACTCAGTTGGGTAAGTGCCTGCTTAGCATGCTTGGAGCCTCGGGTTTGCTCCCCAGTGCCACCTAAAACCTGACACAGTAGCAAATATATGTAACCTCAGCATTCTGGAAGTGGAGGCAGGGGGAATCAGCAATTCAAGGCTATCCACAGTTACACAGTGAACTCTAGGTCAGCATAGGCTATATGAGACTCCATCTCAAAAAACAATTTATTAAAAGCGCCACAAATAGTCCTAAGACAGTCACGTGTAGTAGCCCTTTTCTGACCCCTGTACCAGCTGACAGCAGGGTACTTGTATACGATCTAGACTTAAGTTTTGTAAAACTACTTCCTAATGAAAAGCATTTCTATGATGGAGCTGGAGCTCAGTTGGTAGAGCGCTTGCCTAGCAGGCAGACATCCTGTGCCAAATTTTCAGCACCATATAAACTTGAGGTAATGATGGATGCCTGTAATCTTAACCCTGGGGAAGTGGGCACAGGAAGATCAGGAGTCTAAGGTCATCCCTTGGACTACGTAAGGAGTTTAAAGCCAGTCTAGGCCTGTGCGAATTTAGCGCTAAAAATTTACGTATATCACTGGTAGTGCTTCTGCATCAGGACACACAATCTGTGATAGATGCTTCTACTAAGTTACTTTATGCCATCACAAGTCTAGCACATCGTCGTATGTGTATAATATGTGCTTCTCAGATGACTCAGCGAGGGACTGACTGACTCTGGTGGATGTGACCAAGTGTGTGACTTCAGACAGACGCCAAGGAGGAACGCATTTGTTCTCGCTTCGTGTTTGACGATGTTCCCCAATGATGCGCTTAAAGCACGTCCGTGTCAGAGCTGACGACACACTTTCTCACAAGGAGCTTGTGCAACGATAAAGGGAGGGACCACTCTGTGAAGCAGAGACCACATCTCAGTGAGTAATGCACACAGGAGGAAAGCAGAGTTATCCTCAAGTCACTCCGCAAAGACACGTTGACTATTTAATGGTAAAAGTTATCCATTGATACATTACAGTTTCCCGTGATGAGCTGGCTCAGAACATCACAGCTAAACTCTTCACTGGTCTTCTTGATCCTTGGTTTATTCCTTTACGCTGTGATATGGGCAGTGATAAAGCTCTCTCTCTCTCTCTCTCTCTCTCTCTCTCTCTCTCTCTCTCTCTCTCTCTCTCTCTTGACCCCCTTCTCTCTTTCCTCATTTCCTTCCCCCTTCTCTCCACATGTTCATGGCCGGTCTCTACTTTTCTACTCTCTCCTTCTCTCCCTCTCTCTGCCTTTCTCTGCCTCTCCTACCCTCTTAACTCCCCTCCCCATGCCCTGAATAAACTCTATCCTATACTGTACTGTTGTGTGGCTGATCCCTCAGGTTGGGGAGGGATGCCTCAGCATAGGCCCACTGAGACATCCCCTTCTCCCGTACCTCACCACACCCCCACAGAACGTATCTTATACCTCTTTATCTTTTTATAGCCACAGCTGTATGCTACTAATAAATTAAAACCACCAGGAACTCCTTACTTCTTACAAAAGAATAAACCTCACACAATGCCCCTGTCTTAGTGCTGGGTAATTCTCTAAGTTTCTGTCTTTGAAATACCCTATAGGGACTTCCATATCTTTTCATTCCATAGGATTTCATATTGTCCCATTGCACTGGTGACATCACGGTGATTAGCGCAAATGATAGGAATGTATAAATGCTCTTTGTGTTTCTGAGAATATGTCATAGAGGATAGAATAAAATATTCCAGTAACCTTCAGGGCCTGCCAATATGATAAAGGCCTAGGACACCTATGAGTTAAGCCATTCCAGATGTGAGATGAGGGGAAAACTTCACTTCTGCCGCTTGTAGCCCTTACAGTTGGAAGAACAAACCCAAACTGGACTGTGTACATGCTCAGAAATTTACCTATATTTTCAGCAAATCTGGGAATAATCTGATTTCTGATAATGAGTAGTACACCAATTGTGAACACTCAACACCACTTCTCATCCCATCTCGCCAACACTCTCCCCTTTGTGTCAGGGGCCGACACACGAGCAGCATATTTTCCATAGTCTCTTACCCTCAGGGTTCTAAATATAGCTTACATTCTGTCTCTAAAGTCTCACGTGCTTGAATGTGAAGTCAGAGGTGAAGCAGAACTGTTCCTCTTTCTCTACCCAGAGTGGTGGACTTGTGAACGTGAGAGGGGAATTTGTACCTGGCACTCTAGCACGTAGGAAGGTGACTAAGGGAGATGCAGGCGCGCATGGCCATCCTGAGCTATGCAGCAAGACCCCATCATAAAATCTCAATGGCTAAAGTGCTTTGTGTGTGAATATGAGGACCAGCATTCAGATTCCCAGGACCCCTATAAATGCTGGGCAGATACGGGGTGACCCACCTGCAATCCCAGCACTAGGGAAATGGAGACAGAATCCCCCAGAGCAAACTTGCTGGCTAGATTAGCCTTGAGTTTAAGTGAAAGACCCTGTCAAAGAGTGTGTGGTGGAGAGCGATTGAGGAGGACAGCTAAGACCAACAGCTAGGCGCCATATGCCTGTGCATATGTGTGCACGTGAACCTGTGTGCACACCGGAGTGCACCGTAAATACATACACTGAAAGGAAAGAAGAGAACCCGACAAGAAGCAAGGGAAGGGGAAAGGAATGAGGAAATAGAGATGGGAGGGGAAGAAACAAAAAACCAAGGGAGAAAGGAAGGAAAGAAGGAATCAAGGAAGGATGGAAGCAAACAGGGAAGGAAGGAAAGAAGAAATGACTGGCCCTGGGGCTTTGAGGCCTGTTATTGATTTTAGTCTGTTGCGAAATGTTAGCATTCTGTCTAAACTCCACCCCACAGTTACTTGGCAACAGCCGGATGTGCTCCTCCCCACAGTTATCTGGCAACAGCCCGATATGCCTAACCTACTATAAAAGGGGCTGCTTGCCTCCTCCTCCTCCTCCTCCTCCTCTCTCTCTTGCCTCTTGCTCTCTTGCTTCCCTCTTGCTCTCTTGGGCTCTTCCCTTCCTCCCTCCCTTCCCCATCTCTCTCCCCGTGTTCATGGCCAGCCTCTACTTCTCTACTTTCTCCCTCTCTCCCTCTCTCTGTCTCTCTCTGCCTCTCCTACCCTCTTAACTCCTCTCCCCATGCCCTGAATAAACTCTATTCTATACTATACCATCCTGTGACTGGTTCCTCAGGGGGAAGGGATGCCTCGGCCTGGGTCCACTGGGACATCCCCTTCCCCTGTACCTCATCACACCCCCATAGAACATATCTCCTTTCTCTTTATCCTTTTATAAACACTTCACATATTCCTGATTTCTGCATGAAAACAAGTTGGTTCAAATTTTTTGGACTTCAGTAAACTTGAAATCTGGATGCAGCTTCTATAACTTAACTCCTTAAGAACCTTCAGGTTTTTTTTTAAGTATTACATTCTCTGTAAATTAAATGTCAATCTGGGCTTGGTGACACATTTCTTTGATTCCAACACCCAGGATATGGAAGTGGAAAAAAATCGAATTTGACGCGGGCGGGAGCCACCTAAGCTTCAATCCAGACTGGGCCAAATAGCCAGAGTCTGCCTCAAGAAATGTTAAAAACCAAACACCTTTATCTTTAGGTGGTCAAACGGATCCCTGTCTCCTTGGCTGAGACTAAACTGTGTGTGGGAACAGGACCTACTTCATGACTTCATTTCCTAGAGTACCTAGAGGCCTTTGTGGGTAGAATACAACAGAAGAAGCAAGTTGATACTTTCTATAACATACTGTAATCATTTTATTTGTCATGATAATCTTCTTGGCATCATGTTTTTATTTAATCATTCTTACATTTTTTTTCCTTTCTCTTTTAAAATTACTTTTATCATATAACATTTTGGTACACATGGCATTCCTGATAACAATCCAGATCATGATGTGTATGCCTGAACCTCAAGCCAGCGAGCCTTCCTAAAAGATTATCTCATCGCATTATCAGTCCTGGCCATCTGGCTGTCTGTTACAAAGATATAAACAAGATATTAGTTGTAGCAAACAGTCCTGTGGTTTTAATATTGTACACAACTTGATACTATATTCTGGTGCTATTTGTAAGCCATCTCTGACTATGTAACCCCAAGAGAACAGATACAAATAAAACGCTTGTAAAATAATCACAAAGTGATGTTTTATACATTCAAATTTTTGAAATTATAAGCTTATTGAGACATAATTCCCATGCCATGAACTCACCCATGCGACTCATATACACATCTACTATTTTTCATACATCTATGCGATTGTGTAGCTATTGCAAAAATCTAACTACAGGACATATTTGTCCTTCCAAAAGCAACCCACATTGAATACACAGTCACACTCTTCTCCCAGGCCTAGGGAACTGCATACTGACTTTTTTTGTTTTGGGGGGGAATTTGCTTAGGCACATATCTCCAATTAATTAATTAATTAATTAATAATTGAAACCATTCTGGTGCTGGAGAAATGGCACCTGTGTCTTTGATTTGTTCTTCTCTAAGAGAATGGTTTTGAACATCTTTTCATGGGCTAAGTGTCCATTTGTGTCTATCTTGTTCAGTAAACTATCTCTTCCAATCCTTTATTGTTGTTGTTTAAATTAAATTGTCTTTTTCTAACTGAATTATGAGCATTTATATTAGGGGCTAAGGAGATGCTTGGCATATAAAAGTACTTATCGCGGAAATCCGATAACCCGAATCCAACCCCAGAACCCACATAAATAGTCAGATTTGGTGGTCTACATTTGTATTCCCAGGACTCCTATGATGAGGTGGGAGGTGGAGACAGGGGGCCACCTGGAAGCAGAGATCCTGTGTCAAAAGCAAGCTGGAAGGAGGGGTCGAACTCCCGAAAAGTTGTCCTCTGATCTGGACTCATGTGCCAGCACACAATATGCAAATAATTTATAAAGTTTTACTCTGTCTGGTTTGGTGGTGCGTGCCTTTCCAGCGTTCAGTAGGCTGAACCAGGAGGAGCGACCCGAGGTCAAGGCCTGCTGGGGCTAGACTCTGTCTCAAAACAAAACAAAGACAAAAAACCCAAAGAAATAAACATGTGGCAAATACAAGCCCTTGTCAGATCCTGGGTTTGAAAGTATTTTTCCCACTCCCGCTGTGTAGGTTTGTCTTTCCATTTCTTTCGCTCGTTCTACATCCTTAGAGATTGAATCCATTGCTCAAGGATGTGGGGCCATCACCTCACTGATGAGCTACTTCAGTAGCTCTCCACCTTCCTAAGGCCTCGACCCTTTAACACAGTTCCTCAGGCTGTGCCCACCCCCGACCATAAAATTATTCATTGCTACTCATAACTGTAATTTTACTACTGTTATGAATTATACTGTCTATATCTGTGTCTTCTGATGGTCTTAGGTGAACCATGAGATAAGGCCATTTGATCTCCCAAGGGGTTTCAACCCACAGGTTTTGAGAAGCATTGAACCATTGACTTAGTCCCTCATTTTCTTGATAGTTTCTTTGGAAGCGTGCTTACACACACACACACACACACACACACACACACACTAATTTTGATGAAGTCCAATTTATCAGTGTTTCTTTTGAGGTTGTTATATTTAAATCATTGCTGAGACAAGTACAAAGTTTTTTTTTTGTTTGTTTGTTTGTTTGTTTTTTTAAGTTTAACTTTCTGTTTGGGGAGATAGAATCTTCCTGTGTGGACCTGCCTGGTTGCTAAGTCTCTGGCTTCTCCTCAGCATCCTGAGAGCTGGGATTACAGGTGTGAGCTACCACACCCAGCTCACCAAGTAACAAACACTGACTCTCTTTCCCCCATGTCTGTGAATGTATAGATTTTGGTGCAAAATGATATAGACATAATGATATTCATACGACCACTGTTTTTAATTAGCAAAAGACTGCAAACAAAAACATCCACAATTGAATCATGGACCCCAGCTAATTAGACTTAGGACATCTAATATATGCTGCTAGGTAAAATGTATGGGGTACAGTAACTCGTGCAACACGCTGCCAGTGTGATAAGATATATTGGGATCCTATCAAGGACTGACTCTTATGCTCAGGTTCTAAACGTTTTATAGACACTGTTGGTTTAATTATTAACAATTGTACATTTACACAATTGAATTTTTAGCAATAATCACTGTTAATAGCCAGTTCTCAAAATTCTTGAACCTTTAACTGATGGTCTGGTACAGCAGCACAGCAGCTGGTGCTGACGGCTTACTGTGATGGCACACACTGCAGACTGGGCAGGGTGAGCCTGGAAGAGATCTGGGTGGAAAATGAGAATGCTGCTGGGAGGGAGGAGAAAGAGGTGAGCACCCCGTGAAGGCACAATTACTTGGAGATTCTAACCCCACTTTGGAAACCAGTCTTCCTTAAATTGAAAGCCGATCTTTCTTCAAGCCGCAATAAAAGTAATCCAGGGCTAATTCTCCTAGGAGGAGTCCCAGGTGTGGCTCCAGGCATGGCGGCTGTTAAACCGCACCAGGTGTGGGATTCCTTTGGCCTGAGTCAGAAGACAACAGGCCATGGGAATGTCTGTAATAGAATGGCTTTGTTCTAAGAAATTTCCCCAGGAGATTAAGTTTGTAATCCTAGTACTTGGGGACTGGAGGCAGGAAGGTCAGAAGTACAAGGTTATGGTGACTTCAAGGCTCTTACAGGATTCACTGTCTCAGGACAAAAACAATAGAGAAGATAAAAGAAGGCTAAACTGTCAAAAAAAAAAAAAAAATAGCCACTCACGGTCAGGAAATTGCTAAAACACCAACTTTAAGATGTTTTAATTTGGCCAGCCTGGTCTACAGAGCAAGTTCCAGGGCAGATAAGGCTACACAGAGTCACCCTGCTTCTAAGCATCAATCAAAAGATGAAGGATGTTTTAAAATTTATCTTGACATTTCTAGAGTTGTCACTTTACTTTGAAAGGATTTAACATAGATTTGACTAGATCTTAGTGAGTAAATACACAGTAAATGTACTGTTTGTTAGGAAAACAAATCTACAGGCCAGCCATGGCTACATAGTGAAACTTTCTTTCAAAACTCTCTTTTCAAAATGAAATTAACTGCTCAACAGACAGTTAGGTATCCTCAAGGCCCTAAATATGCAATGACATGGAACTTTAGTTATCCCAAGGTAGGTGAAAATGTAACACAGGGATTTCAAAGTAGGGAATTGTCTCCTTGGTTAAACAGACAAAGACAGCATAAGAAACGAACGTAAAGGAAGGACTGGAGGTTTTTCAAATAAAGGAGACACTGCAGGTGAACAGCAGCCACTGGAGCAATAGTTGCTGGAAGTCCTCAAGGGCACTTAAAGAACAGAAAAGTGCTGAGTTTGTGTGGCATCCTGAAGGGTTTGGAGAACAACAAGAGGGTGGAGAGATGACCTGTGAAGTTCCCAGCTCCAAGCTGAAGAATTGCTAACTTCACAGGACCCTAGTGGTGTGGGAAGCCCACTGCATCTTTTCAGAGTATCTGACTGTAGATGTGCGAGCTATCAGATTCATTATGCTGCCGCCTGGAGTCAGTAGGGGTGGCTAACCACACCCTCTAAACGGGAGAGACTTTGTGAAGCACTCAGTAAACATTTGACTAACAGAAAAAAACGAGCATTGTTGGTGATTAAGGCAGAGATGATAAAGTAAAGCACATCCTTCAGGTTCAAGAGTTCAAGGCCACACTCTGGCTCAAGCAGGTGTGTGTGTGTGTGTGTGTGTGTGTGTGTGTATGTATGTATGTGTGTGTGTGTATGTGTAAAAGAGAGAGAAACAGACAGACAGAGAGACAGACAGGGAGAGACTGTAAAAAACTAGAACATTAATAAACCTAGGGCAGAAAAGGTTTTGGGAAACTAGCTTCCCCTTCCTCTTTCTCCTCCCCTTTCCCTTCCTATTTTCCCGTTTCCTTTCCCTCCACTCCCACTTGTTACTTGTTTTCCTTCTTTCCTTCCTTCCTTCCTTCCTTCCTTCCTCCCTCCCTCTTTCTTTTTGTCTTTCGGTTGCATCAGGATGGGACAAAATCTTACACTGTCGTTCAGACTAACCTGAAACTCGCTATGTAGCCCAGACCGGCCGTGAACTTGCAGCAATCATCCTGCCTCAGCCTTCCAAACGCTGGGGTTACAGGAATGAGCTCAATACAGCTGATGTAAAAAGTAATACGTATTATTTATATATACAAACGATGTCCATAAAATTTGCTACGTCTGATAAAGATTAAGAAAAATCAGAGGATCTTAGATGAATATGTTTGCTGAAGGGACTGTTTCAGCTTGTTTACAATTATTTTGATGCTTATTACATGCCTGTATCACGAGACAATGAAATAAAATTACTCTTTGATTTAAAACCCTGTCATAAATTGTAAAATACACGAGGGTGAGTTTTCTACTCTTAAGCTTCTCCCGACTCCCCATTTCCCATAGCGTTCAATTCTTACAGTATTCAAAGAAAATCTCATAGGATAATAGTCAATTATGCTCTATGTAATGTATTAACTATGCCAATATCACAGAATGCAAATAAAATTCAGCTCACCAATTCTACATGACCTCTCCTCCAGCTATGGGTCACACAAATAAAGAACATGGAATACTTCACACCAAGTACACAGTTAGATAGCCAGCTGTAGAAAGAGACGAAATGTGCCTACAGATGCTAGCCTTTTGCTAAACAGACCTGTAACCCACTCTCGAATAAGGGACGATCACAGCTGTTGAAAATGGGCAGCGGGAGGTTTAAACACAACTGCACCAGTCTCTGGCTGATGAAAGCTACGCAGTACACCGGTGGTCAGGGCATCCAGAAATGGGAAGATGACTCAGCTTTTAATACCATCTTTTGAATTGTCTAAAATGTCCTAGCAAATAAAAAGAAAAAAATCATAAAAGAATGACTTGTCAGCAAATAAATTGATTGTGTTTATAACACTAAAAATAGTCAGAAAAGACAGCATGTGGGCTAAGCGATCCTGTAAGATGCAAATGAGGAGGTGATTCCCAGCATTAAGCAAGTGCAAGGAACTTAATTAGAACTGCTGAGCCTCCTCTGCTGACCTGGCCTTTGTTCAAAACTTGGTCAAGAAAAGGAACCGTTAAAAATAAAGATTGCCAATCCGGTCTCATCCTGGAGGCCTCTCATTCTCAGTTAGTTGGGAGACTGGAGTAGGCTGATGGTGGGAGCTGACAGCCAGCCTGGAGTATTATAAGGAGTTCAAGGCAGCTTAGTGAGACCCTGTCACAGAACAGAAAGTAAAAAGAGGGATATAGTCCAGTGGTAGGACATTAGACCAGCAGGTGCAAAGTCCTGGGCTAATTTCCAGGGTCACTGAAATAAATGGATGAATGCAAGCATGAATATATAAGTAAATATATAAGTGAATATACAAACAGGGTAAATGACCGAATTAAAATAGAGGTTTCCTTAGAAACAAAAACAAAAAACATGTCCTCATCTTCAGAGTAGCAAAAAGCACCCGCATGAGTCCCATCCTTAATGCTTCTTTTCCCTTGAAGAAAACCCCACTTTGTCAGGCCAAAGTCAATATCCTTGATGCAAATTCTTACAGTGGCTTTCTTTCCCCTACCTAGAAGTAGGAATGTACTAAGAAAAAAACAGTAGTTACCCAGGCCATCAAAGAAGTATCTATAGAAGATAATCAGATTGTCATTTAGTCCCCTAAACCCACGTCCTCAAGGGTGAAACCACGGGACCCCTGGGCACATGCATGTCTGTGGTGGCCACGTGCACACTTAGTACTTCCACACTGGAAGAATCCTCCTTCAGCGTCTTCTTTCTTTCTCCTTGGATGAATTCATTAAGAACTGACAATCTCAGGGTTGGAAATGTCGTTTGGCCGATCAAGTGATCGCCTAGCATCCCCAAGGCCTTTGGTTCGGTCCCTACTGTCATTGGACCTAGCTGTGGCAGAATCCACTTGTAATCCTAGCATTTAGGAAACAGAAGCAGGAGAATCAGAAGTTCAAGGTCATCCTTGGCTGTTAGGGAGTTCAAAGCCAGTCTGGGCTACTGGAGACCCTGTTTCAAACAAACAAAAACAAACATTGAAATGACATCCCTGGCAAAAAACAAAAAAAACAAAAAAAACAACAAAGCCCAAAACAACAACAACAACCACTTAGTAAGGCCTGGTGGCATAGGCATGGCATTGCCCCTACTCAGAGGACCACTCTGGGAGGATTACTTGGGGGTTTCTATGGAGATTCTAAGCAACAACACAAACAAAAAAATACCCGAAGAGGGGGGATAGGGATAGGGATAGACAGCAGTGCAAGCATAGCATGCACAAAGCCCGATTTTAAACCCACGGGCTGCAAAACAAATAAACAAAAATCAAATAGATGATAACTCTTAGTTGTGCTGCTATTCAAACGCTGTCCAAGCGCGTCGGTCCGCCCTCGCTCTCCTATGTGAGCGTTTTTTCATCTCCACTGACTTTCTCTCCCCCTCTCCCATGACACCCAGTTCTCCTTAATCTCTTCAGTGCTTCTGATCCTTGGATACAACACAGAGCCAGGCTCAGTGTCCTTGCCGCGTACGGTTTAGCGGGACTCAGCTTGCTGCAGCCGCGCACGGTTTAGCGGGACTCAGCTTGCTGCAGCCGCGCACGGTTTAGCGGGACTCAGCTTGCTGCAGTCCCGCTGGTGTGTGGAAGCCCTATCCTCTCGCTGAGATTTCTGTGAATTCTTAGGGGTTTATAGTCACAGTCTCTAGTCACACCCACATCTGTATGCTCTCTGCATCTCCGTTCAGTGTGATCGCTAGGATTCATGAATTAGATGGTTGGTTCCATCAAAGCCACCTGAGAGATCAGGGGAAGGGTTCCACCCCTCCCCCCAGCACATTTTCCACCATCTCGCTCATTGAATGCACCCCACTTTCTATGTTCTGGGGTGCTCTGAGGATAGCCAATTTGCTCACTTTGCTTTTAAATTTATTTTATTTTATTTTTTGGTTTTCCAAGACAGGGTTTCTCTGTGTAGCCCTGGCTGTCCTGGAACTCACTCTGTAGACCAGGCTGGCCTCGAACTCAGAAATCCGCCTGCCTCTGCCTCCCGAGTGCTGGGATTAAAGGCGTGTGCCACCACCACCCAGCCAATTTGCTCACTTTAACGTGCTTGTACCACTCAACTTATTTTCTCTTTCTCCACATTATCAATTGCTAAATTATTTTGCACACTTTTAAATCTATTCCCCACCCCCACCCCCTGCCTCCTCAGGCCAGCACTTGAGTTTAGGTTTCTGCCTCCAACACTGAGATTATTATAGTATTACTGTGAACTTGGTTTTGGGTTTTCAGTTCTTGAACCCTATAAAAAGTCCTGCATGGTCCTGAAAGATAGATCTTTCATAGCAATCCTTCACTGTGTTTGCTCTTTAAAGGAAGAGTTCTCTAGTAACCCAGTTCTTCTGCTTAGCCTGGCTTTGCAAACATTCTGTAGTATGGTCCCAAGCTTGGTTTTCAGGTTGATCCCCACCCTTCTGTCACCTGAACCAACCAACCATGTAAGTTCATTTCTTGCATAGTCTTGGCTTCATAACCCTGGATTGTGATATGCCTGATATTATTCCAGTTGGATTAACTGATTGTCAAGTCTAATCTCAAATATTAAGACCTCTTGCACATCCTCTGGGGCAGTCTCTGCTTGAAGGGGTCGTCTCCCTTGTGCCGATGAGATGTAGCTTGGTGGGTGGAGGTCTGTCTACAAACCCTTTCCCCTTTGATCCTCTGACTTAGTTCCTTTTCTAGTTGCTATTGACGAAATACCTGGTCAAATAACTTAAAGGAAGGGTGGACTCTGACTCACAGTTTGAGGGCAGAGACAGAATGGCAGCAAGAGCTAGAGGCAGCTGGTCATGTCACATTCTCTGTCAGGAAGCAGGAAGAGATGAATGGTTAGCTAGCTGTGATGGTTTGCATACTCTCATCCCAGGAAGTGGCACTATTAGAAGGTGTGGCCTTGTTGGAGGGAGAGTGTCACTGTGGGGGTGGGCTTGGAGATCTTCCTCCTAGCTGCCTGAGGATGCCCAGTCTGTTCCTGGCTTCCTTTGGATGAAGATGTAGAACCCTCAGCTCCTCCTGCATCATGCCTGCCTGGATGCTGCCCTGCTTCCTTCCACCTTGGGGACAATGGACTGAACCTCTGAACCTGTAAGCCAGCCCCAACTAAATGTTGTCATTTATAAGACTTGCCTCGGTTATGGTGTCTGTTCACAGCAATAAAACCCTAACTGAAACACTAGCCTTCTCCTTTTTATGTGCTGCCTACAGTTAGGGTGAGTTTCCCCACCACAACAAACCTAATGTAGGCAACCATTCATAGGCGTGCCCTTGAATGCCAAGAACCTTGTCTCTTCACTCAGTCCTCTCAACGATTAATACTAACCGTCACACCAATTTCTTTTCTCCCAGTATGCATTAGGGTTGATAATGTTGAGGGGTTTCTTGGAGCACAGGGATTTTAGCAGTAAAGTGAAGTGGCCCGAAGCACACCAGGATAGTTGGTCATTCTGCTTGTAATATACGTGGCAAAGATCCTCGTGGCAGAAGAGTCATACTTTCTCATGGCTATCTGCCTTGAAAATTCACTAAGCAAAAATGGCCACACCACCTTCAGGGCGGGGCTGGGTGGGGACCAGACCTGATGGCAGACCTGGGACAAGGGCATCAAATAAGCTCATAGTCAGAAATTGTCCCTCTCTGGAAGTTTCACTTGAGATTCTTTTTTCTTCCTTTAAAAAAATGAATTGAAATAATTGAGGAAGGAAAAAGAAAAAGAAATCCTCCAGTCAAAGAGCCTTCGTAAGTGGGTGGAGAAAGTCCAGCTCTCAATACCAAGAGGAAAATCTGGGCAGACACATAACCTTCTCCTTGTGCTGTTACCTTGGGAACAGGCAGAATCGGAGCTATTCATCACCAGGAAAATGGAATGAAACCCAGAAGTTAAGGCTGAATTTCCAGGTGCTTTTCTGATGCCAAATTGAAATTCAAGATGAGCTATAGAGGTTTGGTAAAGCGGCAGCCGACGGAACCGTGGGAGAACCATACTGGAGGTCTGAGATGCGCAATTCAGTCACACTGCTTTGGAGGTAACATCACTGCTAACGGGAGAAAAGAACGGGGTGGACCGACTAAGCTGTGCAGCACATACGTAAGTAGTAAATAAAACTTGGGGATGTTAAATGAACAGACACCTTAAGAGGGATGGAAGGACCCAGTGAAACTTAATCGTCACGAGGTACTATATATATATATATATGCATACATACACATACATATATATCCCCATGGCCACAGAGGAAAATCAACTTAAAGGAGGAACTGTTAACTTTGGCTCCTGATTTTGCAGGTTCCTGGTGATGGGCAACTGGCTCGGTTGCTTTGGGGCTCGTAGTGGGGAAGAGCATACAGCATCGTGCCCAGGGGAAGCATGTGGCAGAGGAAAGCAAGCCAGGAGACACACACACACAGACATACACAGACACAGACACACACAGACGCACACACACATACATACACAGACGCACGGACACAGACACACACAGACAGACACACAGACATACAGATAAACACAGACACAGACATACAGACATATAGATACACACAGACACACAGACACAGATACACACAGACACACAGACACACACAGATACACACACACAGACACACACAGATACACACAGACACACATAGGCATACAGACAGACACAGACACACACACACAGACAGACACGGGGAAGAATGAATGAATGAGTGAATTTTGGGACCCAATAACCCCTTCAAGGGTATGCCCTAGTGATCTGACTTCTGCCCATTAGACCCCACCTCCCAAAGGTTTGACCCCCTCCCCACAGTGCCTACCACCTGAGCTATAGACTCTTCACTCCTTAGACTTTGGGGATGTTTGAGACCCAAACCCTGACACAGGAGACTTGCCCTGGTGTTTTCCTGGTAGAGCACTTTTCCGTACGGGTCCCTGGAGACAAATCTCAGTTCGGGGATGGGGGTTGTTAACCTGTGATAAAGGGATTTCCTAGTGTGTGGGAGCCCTTAGTCTAGGCTTCAGCAGCCCCACAAACAAACAACAAACACATGAGCAAGAAACAAACAAATCTCTCCGGGGCTTTGTTCCTCACATCTACACCTCGGAAGGGAAGCTGATAGGGTGCCATGAATTCAGGAATCATAAACAAGCAAGTTTCCTAGGACTCACCCTGTCAGCCCAGCAGCACCCCGCACCGCACCCTAAGAGTTCTCTGTACCCTCCTCACTTCTTCCCCCTGCTCCTCATGACTCTTTTAAAGTGATTTAAAGAGTTGTGAGATGTGGGCATTTTAATACAGTTTAAGAGTCTTTTTTGTTGATATGGTGACTCCTGCCTATACCTCAGCATTTAGAGAACTGAGTAAGACCCTGCCGTCAGTCCGTCAAACAAACCCAGGCCTGTGAAATGGCTTCACAAAGGAAGGTGCTCATGCTCAGGCTTGACAGCTTGTGTTCTAGTCCTTGCACCAACAGAGTAAAAGGGGAGAATGGGCTAGTGTGTATTGGTTGCACCCCTAAATATAGGTGCATCCCTAAAGGTAAATAAATGCAATAAAAATTAAAATAAGCAAACAAATACTTGCAAAGAGAAAACACCTGAGGACTTTAAGTCTTCAGGACAAAGTTATAAAAAAACAAACAAACAAGTGAGATTAATATGTAAAATAACAGATTTTCAAGTTCTCATTGAGACTATTATTTATAATTAAAATACAAAGAACAGGGGCTGGTGAGATGGCTCAGTGGGTAAGAGCATTGATTGCTCTTCCGAAGGTCCGGAGTTCAAATCCCAGCAACCACATGGTGGCTCACAACCATCCGTAACAAGATCTGACGCCCTCTTCTGGAGTGTCTGAAGTCAGCTACAGTGTACTTACATATAATAAATAAATAAATCTTTAAAAAAAAAATACAAAGAACAGGTTACAGCAAATGTTTTCAATATAGACAAACTATTGAGCTGGAAATGTAGCTCAGTTGGTAGAGGGCTGGCCTAGTACACTTGGAGTCCCGGGTTCAACCCCCAGCACCACATAAATGAGGTATCATGGTGTTCGCCTGCAGGCATAGCTCTTGGGAAGTAAAAGGCAGGATCAGAAGGTCAGAAGGTCAGAAGGTCAATGTCATCCTTGAATAGACAGTGAGTTAGAGGTCAGCATGGACTATTATTAGTCCCTGTCTCTAACAAACAAACAAACAAACAAAAACAAACCACAATTTAAAATAATTAATAAATAGATTTTATAAAGGTAGAAGCAAAAGATAAGTTAGAGAAAATGAGCAAGTGTTTTCTCTATCAAGACATGCAAATGACCATCGAGTGCACATGGCTCTCGAGGAGTGAAAAATTGCCCCTTTTGTTTTCTGAAGATTCTCCAACTTGAAGAGATAGATAATATACAAATTATAGGACCAGAAAGAGACACATATATTAATATGTACATCGTCATGGGATTTGTACAAAATAGAAAGCTCAAAAAAAAAGGGTCAAAGCTGGGCATGGTGGGCACAGCTGTAATCTCAGCAGTTATGAAGTCAGGGGCTCAAGGTCATCATTGTCTGCTTCTTAGTGGGTGTGAGGCCAGCCTGGGATACAGGAGAGAAAGAAAGAAAGAAAGAAAGAGAGAGAGAGAGAGAGAGAGAGAGAGAGAGAGAGAGAGAGAGANAAGAAAGGAAGGAAGGAAGGAAGGAAGGAAGAAAGAAAGAAAGAAAGAAAGAAAGAAAGAAAGAAAGAAAGAAAGAAAGAAAGAAAGAAAGAAAGCAAAACCGAATCAAACCAAAACAAACATCGGCCAGATAATTAAAAACACTCCTCAAAGGAGAGAGAGAACCAGGCGACTCAGGCAGGATGCGGGCAGCCACCAAAAGGCAGAAAGTGACTTTGAGGAGAAAAGAAGATGGGCTTGGAGCAAACTTCCTCTTGTGAGGAATGCTTGGTTGCTCCCTCTGTGATTCCCATTCGGGATCCCTTGCTTAATAAAACCTCAGTTGGAGGTCTAGAGACAATCTGGCTCCTCTTGGGTGGATCTGGCCTTTAGATAAGTGGGCTTCAGTGGATGCCGGGGCTAACACTCCGCTGCTGCCCGGAGCCTCGCAGCTGAAGTTCAAAGTAGAACATTTTCTGAGACCTAACAAAACAGCGTTCAGATTCATTAACAATGAAATAAATAAGAGCTAAAATAACTGTCTGCACTTTGTAGATGGACAATAAAGGAAGAACTTCAAAGTAGTAGAATTTAATAAACTCCCAAAACCTACTTACAAGTCTCTGTTTTGGGAGGGGCAGGGTCTTGTCCCGGAGCTCAGGGCTCTCTTTAAACTTTCTATGTGGTCTACCCTGGTGTTGAACTTGGCGGCAGTCATCCTATCTTAGCCTCTATCTTAGGTTTTACTGCTGTGAACAGACAGCATGACCTAGGCAACTGTTATTTACATTTAACTGGGCCTGGCTTATAGGTTCAGAGCGAGGTTCAGCCCATTATCATCAAGGCGGGAGCATGGCAGTCTCCAGGCAGACATGGTACAGGAGTGAGAGGTCCTCATATTCACCTGAAGGCTGCTTGGAGAAGACTGGCTTCCAGACAGCTAGGACTAACCCTTACCCGCAGGAACACACCTCCTCCAACAAGGCCACACCTCCTAAGAGTGCCACTCCTTGGGCCAAGCATATACAAACCACCATAGCCTCCCAGTGCTGGACTTAACAAGTGTGGACGACTGCATCAAGCAAGCATATACATCTGTTTGAACATTATGGTGGGTGATTGGTAATATGGTTCAAAAACTATAAACAGTCCTGGTCTTTTATCTACCCATCTCCTTCCTGGGAATTTATTTTAAGCAATAAAATAGTGGGGCTGGAGAGATGCTGCAACAGTTAAGAGGACCTGGGTTCATTTCTCAGCACCCATGCCTACAACTCCAGCTTCCGGGGTCCGACACACTCTTCTGCCTTCGACAGGCAACTGTACTCATGAGCACATTCCTATACATAGACACACACACATAATTAAAAATAATTTAAACAGAGCCTTTTAAAAAGTAATAAAACGGGGCTGGAGAGATGGCTCAGCATTTGAGAGCACTGACTGCTCTTCCAAAGGTCCTGGGTTCAATTCCCAGCAACCACATGGTGGCTCACGACCCCCTGTCATGAGATCTGATGCCCTCTTTTGGTGCATCTGAAGACAGCTACAGTGTAATTACATATAAATAAATACATCTTTAAAATAAAATAAGAGCAAAAAGCAATACAAGATTTTAAAGGAATGACAGAAAGTATCATAATGATTAATAATGACACACTGGCATTAATTTACATGAGACTGAATAATAAAGTCAATGGTAAATTGAATTCATTATGGTACTCTTACATAAATCTGAAACTGTGATATAGAAGACTACTAAATGACATGAGAAATTATTTCTAATATTTTGTACTATTAGAAATCAGGTTACAATGATTTTTATGAAATGCATGCAGTGATATATATGTTTATATTTCTATATCAATAACTGGCTTGATATCTTTCTGAATACTTCTGATTGATATTATATCTGAGGACTGAACACAGTCCATGCAAATGCAAGAGCTTCATTTCTAGACTGGTGATAATGTTTAATTTCATTTCATAAATTCTTCTGCATTTGAAGATTTTCTAGAATAACACAAGTTATTCACAAAACAGTAGTTAGAGCTGTTTAAAATAGTATTAAAAATTCAAATTCTTCTTATTTATTTATCTTTTGTTTTTCAAGAGAGGGTTTTTCTGTATAGCCGTAGCTGTCCCAGAACTCTTGCTGTAGACTAGGCTGGCCTTGAACTCACAGAGATCTGACTACCTCTGCTTCCTGGGTGCTGGAATTAAAAGTGTGAGCCACCACCTGCAGTCAAGAAATTAAAACTCTACTAGTTAATTTCATCAGACATTTCTCAGCTGTGCAGCTATTGAAAAAACTATTATTAAGTAGGCACAAGATCTGGTGGCATAGCTTAGCTGTAGAACAAGTGATTAAGATATGAAATCCTAGGTTAAATCCTTAGGGACAAACATGGGGAGGTGAAAGGAAGGGGGAGGGATGGTGCCTGATGGGAGTTGGTATCTTAAAGTCATTATGCTAAAAGACCAACAGGTTTTATGGTTCCCCTCCAATACAATGGAATGTCATCCTGAGTCACCCTTGGTCCCAGAGTCCTAGCTTTTGTGTTGATATTTGACTATGTCTTGTAAAACTGCATGACTTCACCTCCTTTGAAAGCATTTGCAGCTGTAGTTTATCTGTAGGACAAGCAAGTTTCTAGACTAAGAATTAGAACTAAGAATTAGTTCTGGGGGATGTTCCCAGGGAAAGGACTATAACCACAGATAGAAGTGGAGCGCATGTCTATACTGAAGGGAGTCTGGTAGATAAATGAGACAGTTAGCAACAAGCTCCGAAGGTCAGAGGTGGCTTTTGCTACAGGAACCATGTAGAAATTTGAATGTGAAACCTTTCCATGCAGCTCTTTTGAAGCATCCCATAGAGAGAATGGGTGTGTTCTGAGGAACCTATTATCTCAATAAACTCTGTAACTTTCAGAGGTTCTAAATCATATCGGTGATTCTGCCAATCTCCTAGTAGAAGACAATGTATCGGGAAGAATTGGTCTCATTTGCCAAGGGCCATCCAATGAAGACTGGGAGAATCCACTGTGGCCCTGTGAACCAGCCAGGCAGTGGTCTGGCCGGAGGAGAAGGGTTCCTGGAGTCAGCTGGACCAGGGGAGCTCAGGAAGTCAATCGAGCCCTAGGAATGAGTGGTCACCAGGATTAATCCAGCAGCAGCACACAGCTGGGGATGGCCAGATATAACTGAAAAAACCCAAGAGACTTTTATCATTGATGTCAATGGCAGCTCATTTTACTTTTCAGGCCAGAGACACTTAAAACCATTATGGTAGCCCACGAACTCCTTTCTTTCCCTCCTCCTTTCCCCTTCTTTCTCCTTTTTGAAACTTATTTGGCTGTGCGGGGTTTGTTTGTTTGATTGATAAGCATGACTAGTTAAAAAATAGACCTGAATCTTTTTATAAATCCATTCATTAAATACTCTCACAGCAACCTCTGTATACTTGGTAACACAAAGACTTGAAAACACAGGTTCTGTCTTGTGGGGGGACTAATGGGGCAAACGGTAACAAGATGGGCTAGCAGGCACAGGCCTACTGAAGCAGGAAGGCGGAACACCTAAGGGGCGGGGTTTGGGTCCAGGCGCTCTTCCCTCAGGAAGTCATACACATCCCAGATCACTCTTACAGCTCTGGTCACCTGAGCTGCCGCATCTGTTCGCAAGATGTCTGATCTTGGCCAACGAGATTGATGAACGCCTCTCAGGAGACCCAAAGATGGCAAACATAATGCTTACAGGTTTTGCCCTTTAGCCCCACTCTCTCCCTTGCTAGAAACTGATAGATTACATTGCAAAAGCTCGCCCCCAAGGTCTAGTCCCTATTTGGCTGCTTTCTCGTTCTTTAGACAAAACATCAAGGTCCAAAATTCAAAATTCATTATTTGACTAACATGTCCCATCAGGATTTATCAACTAACTCACCCCAGCACAGACTCCCTTTTCTTCTTAGAATTCCACTCTGGCAAAACAGACAAACAAACAAACAAACAAAAAACCAAAACAAAACATACACAAAACAAAACCACAACCATCAAAACAAAACCCAAAACCCTACCCGATGTGGCCTGCTGTCTGCCTATCTAGAGGCGGCCCCCACCTTGCCCCTCCCAGGTAATAAATCTCCTTTGTGCTAAGAATGTGGTGTCTGGAAGTGTCCTGTACCTTCTCCCTGAGGCTGCCAAACCCCTTCAAGTGTATCTGTAATCTGCTCAAGTGAGGAATTTTCTTGATCAAATTATTTGAAGTGGGGTGGGGGGTGGGGTGGGGGAGCTCACCCTAAAAGTGAGCGTCCTGTTGATGGCAGCCCAAACTAAAGGAAACGGAAGAAGGTTATGTTTATTATGTTTATTTTTAATTTATTTTTAATTTATTTATGATTGCTTTCTGGTGGCTTGCCTCCGTAATTTCTGGCAAGTTCATCCGCTTGGTGGTTGCCACTGCTACATTCCTTTGGTGCTATTAGGAACCTTCTTTAGTCTTCCATGGTGCCAGACTGAGACTTGCAGACTTGTAGACTGAGCAACAACTGCGGTTTCTTTTAGCCTTTCTGGTGTAAGACAGCCATTTGCGGATTTCCCTGGTGTTGGTTTACAGGCCATTCCGCTAGGCTCCTCCCAGGGAACTAGCAAAGGCTTACCTCATAATCTGCCACCATTACAGGCTGCAGCCAGGTGCAGCCAGGCAGCCTATAAAAGGACTGTTGGCCACCCCGGTTCACCCTCTCTCTGTTCCCACTCGGTTCCCAGCCAGCCAACCTCTCTCTCTCTTTCTGCTTTCTCTTAGTGGCTCTGCTCCCCGCTACCTCTTCTCCAGACCCTCCCTCCTCTCAAATAAACCCCCTTTCTACCAGGTCTATTGCATGGTATGATTTCTCAGGGGGACACCCTGGCATGGGTCCCCCAGGTCCCCCCCACCCCGAGTCATTATATTTCATAACCCCTGAACTATCCAGACCTCAATATGTAACAAAAGGTGGTACAGTGTGAAGAGACTAGGCAAAAGGAAAAAGGATTTAGCTTGGGTGGCTTGGGAGAGCAAATGTACAGTAAATAAAGGCTTTAAGTAAAGCTGGTTAGGCAGGGAAAGCCCTGTTCTCTACTTACTGGTACGGGGATACAACAGAGCCAGGCAATTCAGGGTGCCATTTTTGGTTCTTAGTTTAACAAAAGAATTTAGACTTAGAGATTGCAACAAAACACCATGACTGGAGAACAAGCTGGAGGAAAGGGTTCACTTGTTACTCCTCATTACTCTTCATCACTGAAGGGAGTCAGGACAAGAACCCAAACAGGGCAAGATTCTGGAGACAGGTGCTAATGCAGAGGCCATTGACCCCAGGACCACCAGCCCAGGGGTGGTGCCACCCACAATAGGCTGGGCCCAGCTCCATCAATCACTGATTTAGAGAATGCCCTACAGCCAGATCAGCTGGAGGCATTTGCTCAATCCAGGTTCTCTCCTTTTGAATAACTCTAGTTTCTGTGTCAAGCTGTCATAAGACGAGCCAGCGCAGACTTTGAGAGAAAACCAACCAGGGCAGGCAAGCTTTAAATACTGGCAGCTGCTGGGAAGAGAAAGGTTAAGAGTAATCGTGCGCTGGGGCAGTGGTGGCGCACGCCTTTAATCCCAGCACTCGGGAGGCAGAGGCAGGTGGATTTCTGAGTTCGAGGTCAGCCTGGTCTACAGAGTGAGTTCCAGGACAGTCAGGGCTACACAGAGAAACCCTGTCTCGAAACAAACAAACAAACAAACAAAACAAGAGTAATCGTGTTTTTCAAACTAGAGGCTGAGGTCAGAGAAAGAGTGAGAAAGGCTAGAGAGTCACAGGGCTTGCTTCGACTTTGGGGAGTAACTGAAAAACAGGTAAAAGTGCAAGGGCAAGCATTTGAGTTCAGGGAATCCCCTCTCCATCCCCCTCTTCCCCCCTTCCCCTCTCCAGACCATAGTTTCCCCTCCCTCTACCCAGTTCTCCCCCCCAGATTCATTCCTCCTTGGTTTTCCTTCAGAAAAGAGCAGGCCTCCCGCGGATATCAACCGAACACAGCACAGCAAGTTACAGTAACTCTCATATCAGGGATGGGCAAGGCAGCTCAGTAGGAGAAAACGGGTTCCAAGAGCAGGCAAGAATCGAAGATACCTCTGCTTCCAGTGATAGGAACCCCACAAACATGCCACGCTCATGTAAGGCACAAGACAACGAAACGATGCCATGAAAACCAAACCTAGTGTAGGCATGAGTATGATAATGTAACCATGGAAACCAAGTCTACTGTGTGTGTGTGTGTGTGTGTGTGTGTATAAGATAAAGTTGAAGCCTGGTGAAGTAAGGTGTGAACGCCTTAATTATGATTGGCTAAAAACAGTTTAAAAACCCAGTCTGGCACCACGACTCACTCACATGGAGACGCCTTCGCACTGAGAGACCAGTCCACCGACCCGGACGCCCTGAGCCTGCACCTCGAACTCAGCTCCAGCAGGACCCAAAAAGCAGAAGGCGACTTCTTGAACCTTACTTGACCAGCCACCATCAAGCCAGGCTATGACATCGGGCCAGACCGGAGGTGTGTGAACGAGTGCAGTGCGATCCCATTTCGCCATTTACTTGTTTATTGCTACTTACGAATACTTTAAGCTGTTATAACCTAACCTCCAAGTCCGAGGTTTCCTTCTCGTCTCTGTCCCCAGTTCACGACAGTTCGCAAGAGTTTTGTGACAGCTAAACAACCACAGCATGTATGTAGAGGAACTAGCCCAGACCCATGCAGGATCTGTGAGCCTCTATGAATCAACCCTGCTTAGTCGATTCTGTGGGCCATGTTCTTGTGGTGTCACCTCTCTGGCAGGATCCTCCAATTCTTTCTTCCCCTTTTCCTCGGGGCTCCCCAAGCTCTGAGGGGGAAGAGACTGGAAGGAGAACTCCAAGTAGAGAGCTTTCAGCTCATGTTTGGTGTGGGTCTCTGCATCTGCTCCCCGTCAGCTGCCAGGGGCAGCCTTTCTGATGACAATTGGGCTAGGACTGATCTATGAGTACAGCGGAATATCATTAGGAACCATTTGGATTTTCTTTTTCCTATCATAGGTCTCCGGGCTGTCCAGCCTCTGGTTCCTGGGTCATGCTGTAGTATCAGGCACCGGCTTCCTTTTGTGGCGTGAGCCTTAGACTAGAGCAGTCATTGGTTGGCCACTCTCACAAGTTCTTTGCCTCCTTTGCCTCAGCATGTATTTCAGACAGGGTAGATTGTAGGTGAAAGGTTTGGGGGCTGGGTTGGTGTTCTGGTTCCTCCACTGAAGTTCTGTCCCAAGGCTAAGGATTACACCACAGATACGTGGTTAGAAATAGAAACACGGTGCTTTTTTTTTTTTTTTTTTTTTTTTTGGAGGGAAATCCAGGAGTGGGCTCTTGAGCTGAAGGAAGACACCCCAATCCCCAAGCATCAGACCACCCATGAGGTGCAGAACCCACTTCTCCCAGGTCTGTAGTGTCAGTTTGTGAAGCTGGAGGAGGGGGGGGGTGCGGGGGTGGTGCTCTACTCTTTGCAAACCGGCTGTCAGCCTTGCTCCTATATAAATACACCTTTAAAACGAGAAGGGAGGGGGTAATCCTTACAAAGAGAAATGTATAGTCTACTTCCAGCAGGAAAAGGGAGGGCAAAGAGTTGTTTCTCTGCCTGCGGCACAAAGTAATCCTTATGCTTAGACATCTGATCTGTACTCCGGCCAGTCCAGCTAGCACAGGCTGCCCTTTGAAGATCCTCTTGCCGCCAGCAAGCTCCCTTTCTTACTTTTCATTCTTTCTCTGTGATTAGATTAGCCTGCTCCTTAAAAAAAAAAAAAAGACCGTCTTACATGAAGATCCCCAAAAAGGAGCTGAGACTTAAATAATCAAGCAGGGAACTCTTCAAACTTCCCTACCAGCTTTAAGGGCTACAGTTGTGGAGAAGAGACAGCTAGAGGTCATAGTAACTCCCGTTCCCCCCCCCCCCCCCCGTTCCCCCCCTCCAGTGTTCCCCCTCCCCCTATCCCTCCCTACCCCCCCGCCGCCTCGAGGTCTTCATGTTAACTTTTAATTATTGTTTCGTTTTAAGATGGTCTCACTACGATGTGTAGGTCATGCTGACCTGGAACTTGCTATGCACCCCCAGGTTGGCCTCGAACTCCAGGTACACACAGCTCTGGAGCGCTATGATGAGAGCTGTCCCAACAGGACAAGTTGTGTTAATACTGCAGTTATGTGGATGTCTTCTCTGTTCTCATGCCCATTCCAGGGTAATATTCCCAGTAGGTGAAGTGGGCCGAATTAATTGGTTATTGTCGATACACCACCATATTTTCTTAAATTAAAATTACATTCCCCCAACCAAACAACAGTAATACCATCATTTGCCCCCAGCCTGGAAAAAACAGTAGCATTCTTTTCTACAAGACATATTCATATTTTATTTATTTATTTATTTACTTTGGTTTTTCGAGACAGGGTTTCTCTGTGTAGCTCTGGCTGTCCTGGAACTCACTCTGTAGACCAGGCTAGCCTCGAACTCAGAGATCCGCCTGCCTCTGCCTCCCGAGTGCTGGGATTAAAGGCGTGGCCACCACGCCCAGCTACATACTCATATTTTAACTATTTTTTTTAAAAAGTAAATTGTTTTCTCTTGTTTTACTCAGATACTGAGGAGCCTTGTCTGCAAAAAATTTTGTAGATGATTTCATTTAGCAATTCCAACTTTTAGCTATTAAACTGCTGTTGAAAATGCTACTTTGGGGGGGGGGTAGTGCCAAGTAAATAAAAGCATCTCATTATAGCGGCTTTCAAGGCCTTGCTATTGTACATTTTGCTCCGCCCGCCTATTTTGCAATCAGATCTGTGTTTTCCAAAGCTCCACGCTAAAGCAAACACACGGGTTCTCAAGAGCCAGCGGGCCAAGGAATGCTCTCTGGATCCCTGGCTCGCCCCTCCGAGCGTGGGACGGGAAGGGCCGCACCGCAGGAAATAACCGAGGGCGGCCAGAGGTCGGAGCCCAGCGCGGCCCCGGGGACCGCCCCGATCCGGGTACCCACGCCCCGCCGGGCCGGCCCCTTCCGGCTCCTTCCGAAGCGGCGGGTGCCGGGGATGCTGCGACTCGCGGGGCGCTGCGCCTCCGCAGGCCTGGCCGCCGCGGCCCGCGCCCTCGCCGCCCCGCGCGCCCCGGGCCCGCGCCTCCGCCTCCGCGCCGCGACCATGGAGCGTCCCGCCGCGGGTGAGAGCGCGCCGCCCTGCGCGCCCCGGGGCGGCCTCTGCCGTGGGGCGTGCTCGCCCGCCCCGCTCCGCCTCCCAGGCCGCCTGCAGCCCCACGCCCCTCGCGGCCGATCCTCCCCCTACACCCCGGGCACTCTGGTCCAGCCCGGTAGTCCGGGCAGTTTGGTTGCATCCGTGGGTCTCCGTGCACCACTCCACTCCTCGAACCGAAAGGGGTGTGATCCCACAAGTTGTGGTTTCTCTTACCTCTTCCTATCTTGTGACCCATGGCCCAGAGTTTGGCAACACATCCTTTCCTACTGTGTTGGGGAGGTTAACAAAATCAAGGGGGAAAAAAAAAATCTCCGTTTTACTTACCTATTTATTATTTTTTAAAATGGCAAATAGAAGCCTCGGAACACTGTCTTGTCTCATTTAGGATTTTACCCGAGGCTTGGCAAGGCACACTTTAAAACGGGCGCCAATCTGCTGGCGCCCAGAATGAACTATAGCTCCTTATGTGCTGAACCTGGGTAGGAATTAGAGATTGGACTCGGAGGGAAAGGGACTGCGAAGTAAGGGGAAAAAGATGTTCTACAAGAACACCTACATATCTACAAAGCGTAAGAATTTTAAAATAGGCAATCCAAGCATGCTATCTATGTAAGTACTTTATATGTATGTAAATATACATCATGTGAATAATGTACATGTGTTTATAACTTTCATGTGAATGCAATTACTCGGATCATGTGAGGAGATACCCAGAGTGTCCCTGCTCGAGATGTTTTTATAAGGTACAGGGGCGTGGGTAATAGGCGGAAGGAGAGGACTCAGCTCACCTTTTTACACCGCGTGGCTTTGCAGTTCGGGATGCTGTTAGCGCAGTGGTTCCCTATAGTGACAAAGCTTAAGGCGCTTGTCCGGTTTACTGGGTCCTTCCATTCAGGTAGTGTCGACTTGTCAATTTCTCCTGAATAACGTGGATTGCTCCCTCTTCGCGAGGCGCAGAAGGAGGCACACTGAGTAAGGGGCTTGGTTGGCATGAAGTTTAAACATTCCTGGAGGCCTACTCTGCCACTGTTTTAGTAGTTAGTAGTTAGTAGTTAGTCACAGTAGATAGGCCGCAATGAACGGCAGGCCCATTCCATAGCTGTTTACGCTGCTCTGGGACCAGAAGAGAGTCTCGCCTAATGGAGGTGTGTCTTGTTCAGATAGGAAGCCTATTTCGTATGACTTGGGCAGTCTGTCTGTCTGTCTTTTAGGTTTCCTGTTGGCTTCACTTGGATAGTGTTTGCTGAAATGTACCTGTGATCTGAGCATTTGAATGCGTTTACTTTCTGGGCTCTAGAGGATCCTTTACATACATTCATGGCTTTTCTGACAAAAGCAATATTCACTTTAGAAACGACCTAGTACAGTGGTTGGAAAGTATTTAGCATTCAGAAACACTTGAGCTTTTATTCTTCCTTTCCTAACTGTATATCTTGGGAACTTGCGGTTTTCTAGCTACGTTTTGATTTATCTTTTTTTAAAAAAAAATTTATTTATTTATTATAAGTGTGTACACTGTAAGAGCTACACTTCAGACACTCCAGGAGAGGGCATCGGATTTTTGTTACAGATGGTTGTGAGTCACCATGTGGTTGCTAGGATTTGAACTCAGGACCTTTGGAAGAGCAGTCGGTGCTCTTACCCACTGAGCCATCTCACCAGCCCCGGTTTGATTTATCGTATGCTTGTTTTTGTAACACTGGGGATGAAGCCTAGGGCTTTGTGTATGCTGAGTCAGTGTTGCTTTCCAGCTACACCCCACTACGTATCTGCTTGTTAGAGAGTCGCCTTTTCCCCTGTTGTTAGACTCTTCATGACGGTGGTTTTCAGTCGCCAGAAGGAGCATGCGCTGTTTGCTTCTCTGTTAGACATTTAAATTACTCCCCCTTCTCACTTTGCTTCAAGCAAGGCTGTGAGGAGGCCTGTTTGAGGGTATGTGATAGGAACCCAGACTTGAGTAAGACGTTTAGGCCATCTTCCGTGCTTCTCACCTGTTGGCCCATTGCTTCCTGCCTCAATTTACAGTGCTGCCATCAGTATATGGTAAAGAGCACAGGGCCTAGTCCATTCTGGAAACTGTGGGTCATGTAACAGGTTCACTTGATCCAAATGTTAGCTCCTGAATCTACTTTACTTGTGGGCAAGTTCCTAAATCAGTGCCTGGCGCAATAATAGTCTTCCCTGTAACAGAGTTGTTATGATTTACATGAGTTACTTACCAAAGTGCGTGTGCCTGGCATACAGGACCCATTAAAATGTTGGCTAGTAATGCTGGTAATGCTAGTATCTAACTAGCAAAACTAGTAATTCTAGCAATGCTAATTTCCATAATTATCAGTGTAACGTTTATTCCTGTGGATTATTTGGATTTATGGAAATGATACATTTTGTTTTAATGACAGATCAAATTTTGGGTGACTTTAAAACTCTTTGTGCCATGTGGCTCGGGCTGAGGGTAGCCTTGAACTCCTCACCTTCCTGCCTGTACCTCCCTGGGATGCAAGTGTGAGCTAACATGCCTGGCGTACACATTTCTGTCATAGCTTGATTTACTTTGTAGAGTTGAATCTCAGTCTGGTATGCGGCAAGCAAGAACTCTCTCGTGGTGGTATATCCCAAGCTTCATTAACTTTACATTTGAGACAAAAAAATCTCACTAAATAAGTTGTACAGGTTTTTTTTTTTTAATTTATTACCCTGCCTCAGCTCTTAAAGTACCTGGGATTACAGGTCTGTGCTACCAGGCTCATTACAGCAACATTACAGCAGCCAAAAAAATGAAGTTGTGCTTTAGATCTTAAAGATCGACTGTTTTAAGGCAGTTCCCAGAGAGAAGTATTTACACCTTTTGCCCGAATCCCAGCGTGTGCAGACCTGGAGCAAGGTTCCTGAAATTTAGTTTGAGAAATATTGCTCTGTGGAATGATCTGCACGTCTTTCGAGATGTGTGAGACAGAACGAGTGATGCATACACCAGCCTTTGGTAGCTAAGGTAGGAGGACTGCTAGTTCAAGGTCGGCCTCGGGTACATAGAAAGATTGTGTCTCAAAAGCAAACAAACACAAGGACTAGGATGTGGGGAAAGATGAAGCCTGTTGACAGGAAGGTGAGCTTGTGTAATAATACGGTGGGAATCAGCCTAGAGGTTCCTCAGAAGCTGAAAACATAACTATCCTATGGCTCTATGCTATGGCTATACTGTATAGCTGCACCACTGCTGGGTATACACTCAAAGGATGCTTAAGTCAGTGCATTGGGAGATACCTGCACATCCACGTTGACTGACACACTGTTCACGGTAGTCAAGTAATATTGGTAACCTAGAAGCCCATCTACACGAGAATGGAGAAAGAGAATGGGGTACGTTTACAGTCTCCAAAATTCCACAACACAGCATTTTAGCAGTTGTGAGGGAAAGTGAAGTCAGGGCATTTGCAGGAAAAGAGATGGAACTGGAAATGATTATCCTAAGAGAAATAAGTCAGACTCAGATAAACAACATGTATGTTTTCTCGAATGTGTGGGACCTAAAGTAAAATATATATGTAGATATTCATACGTATTTATTTATGTATGTGTGTTTGTAGGTCATGAAACTATAAAAGAGAATCTTGAAGGGGAGGCAGAAATAGATTCTAAAGGTGGTGGACAATAAAGAAAGGAATGAAGTATTTTTAACAGGAAGGCAGAGAGGGACTAAGTTCAGGAAGCAGCTGGGGGTGGGCAAGGTGAGCTGTTATGAACAAGTGATATGGTGCACGAGTATGAAGGTGCCACAGAAGAACCCAGTAATCCAATAACCCCAAACTAATGCTGGAATTCCAGTGTCATAAAGAATAAAAGAAAAAAAAAAGGCTTAGTTGTAGGTGGCATTCTCTTTTTGGAGTTAAGTCTTGTCTACAAAAATTCCCTTCGTTTTGTTCTCTAACAGTGGAAAGTAGTTTGTATTTTAACTCCTTGGCTTTTGTCAATTTCAATAGAAGATTGCGTTTGAGTTTAATATTTAAATATGTAACATGATGGAGAGTGGGTGGCCATTGTTCTATACACTGTTCTCCCTGAGAGGCGGAGGTGGGAGAGCGAGCGAGAATTCAAGGCCATCCTCAGCTACAGGTTGAGTTTGAGGCCAGCTTGGAGTGTAGGAGATCTTGTCTCATAACCAAGACCAAGGAAGCAGACACTATAAACAAACACAAAAGAATGCTCTAGAGTAATTCATAGCATGCTTTAATTTTTTTCTGATATGGGTTGGTTCTAAGCTTTGGTGTGTAGGATTGAGCCCACGGCTGGGCACAATAGACTAGTGGTCTGTGGGTAAGCCCATCCTCAGCCCTCATATCTTAGGTTTTGTTTTTTTAATGCCTTTTAATGAATCCCATGAAAATGAGACAACCTGCCGTGTTCAGAGGTGGCTGTTAAATACCACTGGTTTCTATGGGTACTGAGACAGCCGCACTGCAGTGGGATAGTAGCCACGCCCAGGTATGCACTTGCTTTGTCCAGTCATTTGGTAAAACTTGGTAGAGGATACACCCGCAGGTGAGCCTGTTCAGGGTTCAGAGTGGAATTATCCAAGGGACACCAGATGGGGCACTGTAGGAGTGACGAGGACCTTTTTACTGATGGTCATTCAAAGATCCTTTTTTCACCAGTTTCCTGGTTAGAGTGGTAGGTAAGCTGTTACTTTCAGATCTCATGGAGAGGACAGGCAAGAGGCAAGCTGCATGGTGTGCACTCCTGGTGACCTTTCCTAGGTGTCTGGAAGAAGACTGGCTCACTGGCTCACTCAGCAGTGCTTGTAGCTCATGCTTTTTATTGTAATCTGTCATTAGAGTAGGTTCAAAGGATAGGAAAAGTGACAGTTTTGGCAATGACTTTCAAGCTTCCCTTGCACATGGGAATCACCCAGGAACTTTTAAGTAATACTGGAGGATATCCTGGTCCACACCATGTAGACCTGGTTTAACTGGCCTGGGGGTGAGCTCCATCCCTGGACAGGTTTGGTGCAGTGCCTGGAATCACCGCTGCTAATTTAAGATTCTTCTTGGCTTCACTTAGCATACTTTGCTTGCTCAGTACTGATGCTAAGTGATCTTATGATGCACTAAAAGTTAAAGTGCATCAAGGACTTAAAGAACGACTTAATTTGCCATGCTAATTAATGAGCGTCCTTGCTTTCAGAATGTATTAGAACCAAGAAATCAGTTTCCTCTGTTTCATACATTATCAAGATGTGTGCTGTAAGCGTTCATTGTAAGTGGCAAATACCGTAAGGAGAAAATAGGCCTTACAATACCCCAAGCCTGCTGCACACCATTGCTTAGCAACATAGTCCACGCTATAGTTTTGTTTCTTTCATCTCAAGATCTCGGGGCTGTATTGAAGCTGGGGCTTACTGCTGCCCCTCCCCGACCCCAGCCCAGCGTCACAAGAAGGAGCATCATTCCACTAGTGTGGGAAGAAATCGACACTCAAGATTTGAATCTGCTGTCTCCTAAATGACACTGCTCTCCTGAACAGCTGACAGGAAGGAAAGTTGAACAGAGAACGAGATGCAGGCCACTTCCCACAGACTCTGGACATGGAACCCCACCCACGTTCTGACCCCACGCCCTGCCTTCTTGGCTCTAAAAGCCTAACCCCATTCCACACCCTGCCTCCTTGGCTATGAGAGCCTCAACTCCACCCCATGCCCTGCCTCCTTGGCTCTGAGAGTCTCAACTCCACCCCATGCCCTGCCTCCTTGGCTCTGAGATTATGAATCCAACCTCACACCCTGCCTCCTTGGCTCTGATATCCCAACCCCACCCCACGTCCTATGTCCTCTAATAGTAGTAAGAATGATAGCTAGCTTCTGTACTATCATGAGATTGAAAAGTTTTACTTGAAGCCATTGTAAGTCAGAACTTTCCACCTGGCATGTAGACTTGGGAAATAATACTGACGAGATAGTATCATATTGGGACTTTTTCCTATCACTAAGTGCTAGATTGAGAAAAAGTTAGGGGAGCCATAGTTGGGTTTATTTATTTCTCCAATTCTGATTTTATACAATCTTCTTATATGTTGTGGGTAGTATATAGGTATGTTTAATTGTACAAGTACTTTAAAAATTGCTTTATCGTTGATATTGGAGTCAAGATCTCAGTCTATAGCCAGGCTGGCTTTGAATTCAGCATTCAGGCAAGAGTTCATGCGAATTAGAAACATAGAGAGGGAGGGAAAAGGGATTAGAGGTGAAGTGCGTGCATGTGTGTGTGTGTGTGTGTGTGTGTGTGTGTGTGTGCTAGTGTGTGCCTGAGTGTATATGTATGTGTGCATGAGTGTGTACATGTGCATGTCTCTCTTGTGTGTACTTGTGTGTGTGCATGTGACTATGATCAAGTACATTATGTTCACATATGAAAATATTGCAATGAAGTCTGTTAGGATATATATAATTATATTGCATACATAATTAATACATATACTAACAAAACAAAATTAGACAAAACGTATTAACATGCCCTCTTTAGCTGATATCACTGAAAAGAGACACGTGAAGACACAATAAACAAACAACTTTTGTTAGTTTGTTGTCAAGAGGTGAGAAAATATGGCTTTTAGGAGTAAGAAAACTTACCAGCGAAAGATGGGAGATTATTGACGTATTTGTCATCCATGTCTGAGTCGAACATACTCGGGAGAAGGCTTCAGCTTCAGCTTCAGAAGCTCACCGTTTAATGTAAAGAATGCACCTTTAAAAAGAAGGCTATCCAAACCCAACCCAACCCAACCAAACCAAACCAAACCAAACCCAACCAAACCCAACCCAACCAAACCAAACCCAACCCAACCCAACCCAACCCAACCAAACCCAACCCAACCCAACCAAACCAAACCCAACCCAACCCAACCCAACCCAACCAAACCCAACC
>NC_034610.1:48078221-48089207 GCF_900095145.1 Mus pahari | reverse complement strand
AACCCAACCAAACCCAACCCAACCCAACCAAACCCAACCCAACCCAACCCAACCCAACCCAACCCAAACCAAACCAAACCAAACCAACCAAACAGGAAGCCAGGCTTAGAACCCACTGTTGCCCAGCACTCGGGAGGCAGAGGCAGGTGGAGCTCTGAGGTCAAGGGCAGCCTGGTCTACAGAGACAGTCCAGGATAGACAGTTTTATTACACAGAGAAACCCTGTCTCAAAATAACAAGACCAACCAACCAGCTAACCAACCAAAGAACAGCAGCGACAGAAACCAAGCCACATCAAAACAACAAAACCACCCAAGACTCCATTAAAGGAGCCGTAATAGCCTCTCTCTCTGGGGATTCCTGTGTATTGAGTTCACTTAGCCGGGTTGTTTCGGTTTTCACATTCGAGTTTAACGAATAACAACTTAATAATACTTGTTTATGTGTCTGGTCTGTTACAGGAGAACTAGATTCCAGTACGTGTGAACATCTATCAAGAGAAGAGGAAGAGGCACGAGAGCTGGCACCCAGCCCTGTAGGTTCCCTGACGGACATGCCGTTTGCTGCTGTAGATATCCAAGGTGACTGTGGAGGTAAGTTCTGTATTCAAGCACAAGTGTTTAGAAGCAGTGGACACTACGTTTAGTTATACATTCCCTCTTTAAGTTAATTCATTTTTTCTATGTATCAGGCTTTTGAGTGCTGACAGTTATCTCTGTTACTTTGTTTTCTAAACTGTCACGGATAATATTAAGGCATGGCTCACAAGATTTTGGACCAGATTATTCTGTGGTTGTTTCTGAAGGTCACGGATCTGGCGGATTGCTTCATGGTTTACAATAACCTATGTTAGTTCTTTAGAACCGCCTGTGATTTCAGAACCTACACCTTCATGTAATAAATGGTTAGTGGCATTCGGGGTATGTAGGCACGTGGCTATGCGTCGATCAGACCTATCTCTCCGTTAATGATCCAGAGAGGCGTTATCAGTTCAGTTCGGTCAGTCCCTTAGAGCGTCGTCTACAAACTTTATGATATTTGATTGAAACACCAAACTAGAAATGTCCTGTCATTGTGAAAACAGAACCATCTATCATGACTGGGGCTCTCTCCTCTGCCAAGATGACAGATTTCTGTTACTCACAAGCAGGAGATGAGACCTGTCCATGGTCCAGCTGTCGGCACTTCTGATCTCTCCATGTCTTACTCACATTTAGTATATCTGAACAGCTTACAGTAGTGTGAGTAACGAGCGACTTCTGGGTTCCCAGAGAGCAAACAGTGTTCCGTGGCATCTGTGATCTGACTTTTGATGGAGGAGGATCCATGACCATAGTATCTCAGGGAGAAGGACTGGGGTGCATTTGGGACCTCTGCTCTCTTCATGCTTTGAAAAGGATGTCTGCTTCTGCTCAGGATGGGCCTCAGGAAGGGGGGCCCTTTCTTTCTGCAAGCAGGATCTCCATCCCCCCAGTTATACCTCTTACTCTCTCATTACCAGAACAACACTATCTGTCCATGTAACATGGAGTGTAGGCCAGTCTACTGAAATCTGTTCTTGACTATGGAGTATTACACCACTCTTTGATATTGTAAATCTTAGGAGCTTTAAATCCGTTTGAGTATTAGCCTACCCTTCAAACCACAGAATGGGAGCTTTCTTCTGGGGGAAGATGGCTTTCCCTGTGGGATGAGGGGGGAAAAAGAACTGTGTTTTCAGTTTCGATTACTGAATTTTCTTCTCCCGTGACTTTGGTCATTGAAAGCGTGTGAGTGGGACTTTGACTGTAAAAAGAATGCAGATTTTAATTCCTTCTTGCTTATCTCATTATGATACTGTGCAGATCAGAAGAGGAAATGTGTATAAGGGTTAAAATATAGCTATGTATATTTGCTATTTTATGTGTGTGTGTGTGTATGTGTATGAGTGCGTGTGCACAGTTTTATATGTGCTGTACACACATGCACGTGGAGGCTGGACAGTGTCACTGAGGGTCTCCTTTAATCCCTTTCTGCCTTGTTTGAGGCAGTCTCTCATAGATCCCGTAACAAACTGTTTCAGGAAGACATCTGGAAAGTGTACCCCTTACCAGAGAAAACACTCTCCTATCTTTTTAGATGATGTCTCTAATTGTAGTGACAATATTGGCATTTTGGGTTTCTTTAAAAACACAGAAATCTTGTAAGAGTATGTTTTCCTTTTAACCCCAGCTGTGGGCTGTGGGGCTGCTTCAGACTGTCCACAGCAGCTGACTGTGATTTGCCTCATGCTCTAGCAAGGACATGATTTTGCCAGTGGCAGATAGTTTGTGCAATTATGTGATATTTGGAATTCTGGGGACTTTCAGAGGTTACATAAATGCTAGGGTCCCCAATGGGTGGGGTTGTTGTGGCTGTTGGATGGTTGCTATTGGTTATTGGTGGCCATTCATTAAGTAGCTGCATGCAAAGAAGAAACAAGAAGAAATTAGATATCCTGACAGCAAAGATTAAACTTGCCCCAGGAAACCCAGTGCTGATGCTACACCCTTCCCCCCCCATCCTTTGTTCTTTCCTATGTAGTGTTAGAGGCTTGAAGAGGTAGAAGAGAAAGAGTAGAGAAAGGTAGAAGAAGGAAGAAGGGCCCACAAAGCAGCCAAAGTCAGCCACAGTCTCTCTCACTCACTGTGCAGAGTCTTTCTTACTGGGTCTGCCTGGCTGAAATGGGGTTTCGCATTTTGGGGGGTGCTTTTATGTAAGAGGATGTTTCACTAGAAATATATAAGAATATTAAATGTTCTCAAATATTATAATCAAGTACTAGGATATTAGATACATCTAGGGTCATTTGTCAGAATACAGAGATAGGTAAATAAACCATATATATATATATGAAAGAAAATCTGGGACACAGTGAGGAGATAGAGCAGCCCAGATCACACCTTTGTCTGTTGGTTAGGCATGTTCCAGCAGATAAACAGAACGTGAGAGAGGACATCCCAGGACTCTCTCTAAGAGAACTGTGGCTCAAGTGGTTTGGAATCCAGGAAGCCTCCAGAAGACGTTTTGTGGTTTTGTTGTTTGCCTCTGACAGTGGAGTGGGCGTTAGCGTGGGAGAGTCATTTTGCCGATGGGACCAGCCCAGTCTGCTTCCCACAGAAGACGGGGAGAGCTTTAGTTTCACTGGCTGTTGTTACATGAGGTTGTCAATCCCTAACAACCAAGCAACATTTCAAAAGTTACATTTATTTATTTGTGTGAATGTATATGTATGTAAACATGAGTGTAAAGAGATAGGTAGATGTAGGAGTGTGTTTATGCCAGAACAGTGTGTGGAGGTCAGAGGACAATTTGAGGGAATCAGTTCTTTATCTCCACTGTTTAGGTCCTGGGAATTGAACTCACATCATCAGTCTTGGTGGCAAGCACCCTTACCTCCTGAGCCATCTTGTCAGCCCTCAAACTACACTTAAATCAAGATAAAGAAAACATTTGAGAGTTGGTTTTTAGTTACACGACTTTCCTACATGTGAGACTAGCTTCCACAGAAATTACTAATTCTCATTTTATGTCCTCAAAATTTGCTTTGTTTATAGGGTGCATGTTTTAAGACAAGGTCTCATTGGGCTCATAGTAGTCTTGTAATCCTTATGCAGCTAGGGCTGGCCTTGAACTTGTTCTCCTCTTGCTCCCCTAAGCATTGGCCACATCAGCTTGCACCACCATGCCAAGCTTCCTCACACAGAGTTCTAATATAATTATTGGAGATTTTTGAGATAGAGGAAGTTATAATTTCATTACTTATAGACTAGTTAACTTATATTTGTATACTTTTTAAAATATCAAACAAAATTCATCTAAAATTTTTGTATAGAAAAGATTGTATTTTAGTATACACAGATACCAGTGATTATTCTTTGTCAGTTAAAAGGAGATTCATTATAATCACTGTCTTTTATATAGTTAATTGAAAAGGCGAATACCACATACAGAAATGCATGCATAATTTCTTACATAATGCATGGGTAAGTTCTGAGAATTGCTTTATTAGGCTATTTTTTCTTTGTGTTGTGTACACCACAGGGAATGTTCCAAATTAAGAGGGTTGTGGTGTCACTAGATGATATTTTAATATTTTAATTGTATTTACATTTTAAGGATAGTGACTCTATGTTTAGCCCAGGTTGGCCTTGAACTCAGGCTGCCTCGGCCTTCCCAAGTGCTGGAATTACGTGAGTGCATAGCCACTCCCAGCTTGCTTGGGAGATTTTTTTTTTTTAAATCTGCTTAAATAACAAGAAAGGAAATACCAAAACAAACTCTAATTTATTTTCAGCATTTGAATTAAGAGCAAGTGTGAAAATAAACCACAATAACAGATGGAACACTTAATTAATTTCTCTTCTAATTCACTCCTGTGTAGTTTTGGAGGAATAAATAGAATTGAGGAAAAAAATTAGATGATTTACTTAGGATGACTTATGGTGCTTTTGTTAAAAAAAAACAACAAAAAACCAAAAACCTGCAGTTGAGAGAGTAACAGCCTTTGCCAATGACACTGAGTTTATCAGCACATAGAAAATGGCTACTGAAGTCATTATGAACATTAACAAGTATAATAAATTAGGTTTATGGGTTTACAAGCTGTACTTCCACAGTCGACTTTTTGCTAAGTAGTAAAATTACTATAAATAACCTGGTGAATGATCCAAGGCACGTGGCCAAAGATTTCTGCATCTTGTGACCTCACATCACCAACCTTTAATATTTTTCTCCGTAAGCTAGATGATTACCTAAATCTTTGGCTTTTAATCTTTTCATGTGTAAGCAAGTAAAAGAAATATCAGCCAATCTTCTTTCAGGACACAGATGGGATCTCAGAGCTGGGAGGACTGTGAAGCTCGGGGAGGGGGGTGGGGGGGGTGAGGTAGCAGAGAGATACTCTGTTCTGGTTCTACAGGTAAGTGTGGTAAACACAGGAAGACTCTCTGCAAACAGGAGACAGCGTGACTGACATCAGCTCAGTGTCATGGGTTGCCAGTGTCAGCAGGACCCTGCAGTAAGGGGACAAAACGGCAAACACGTTGAAAAGCCGTTCCATGTGCATGTGAGACACTACTTTTTAGATTAATTCTCTTGAGTTGTTTTAGTTTTTTCTTTTTAGAATCATTATGAACTGATTGATTATTTGATATAATTTATACTACTAAATTTGTTATTCAGTTTGATGCTCAGATGATCTCACCTTTTAGCCAATGGAAAGATTATAAATTGACCTGACAGCCTGTCTGACATGATTCCTCTTGTTTAGATCATGAATGTCCACAGTGGTCCATGTATTAGGTCACCTTCACTGCTGCGGGTGGCGGGACATCGTGCTAGGAGGAAGTGGGGTTGGCAGGAGGAAGTTAGGCCATAGGGAACGGATGAAATAAATAAACCCAAGCCAACTTACAATCAATTTCCCTAGTGCTAGACAGACCATGATTTCAGATGTAGTGGCTAATTCCTGTAATCCTGAGTTTGAGGGGTTAAGAAAGGGGGGTTGGTTTATATAGCAAGATCCTTCCACAAAACAAAAAACAAAACAAACAAAACAAAACAAAAACAATGGGGGAAATAAAAAAGAACAAAACCCTTTGGCATGTGGCAGAGAATGCTTGTTAGTGGTGCCTTAAGGCACATGTCTGTCTGACCTGCTTTTTAAATAAAGTTTTATTGGGGCACAGCTGTATCCTTTCATTGTTTTGTCGGAGTTGGATAGCTGAAACGTGGAGTCTGTGGTCTGGGGAGCCTAAACTGTTAGTGATTACGTTGGCTATGGAAGTGCTTGCCGACTCTTGCTTTATATTTGAAAATGACAATTATGCAGTCTTCTTGTTCTTCTTCCATTTTAAGCTGGGTTATTGTTTAAATGTGGGAGACACACACTCTTTCTCTCTGCTCTGTTCTCCTCTAGGCCCTGATGTACCTCAAGGAAACCCAAAGAGAAGCAAAGAAAATAGAGGCGACAAGGATGATCATGTGAAGAAGAGGAAAAAAGCCAAAAAAGATTATCAGCCCAACTATTTCCTGTCCATTCCAATCACCAACAAAAAGGTCAGAGTTTCTCAAGAATCTGTGTTTACTATGAAGTTTTATTCTAAACGGTCTTTAAGGAATATTACATATTTGTCAGCTCACTTGCTTTGTGGTTCTAATACCATTTGATACCATTTGAGAAGGACCGAGTGGGGAAACTTCCCATTTAAGTTATAGAAAGTTGTTTACATAATAGTTTTGAAAAAAATATTACTTAAATCATCACATTTGATGATAACAGGGCCAGATTAAAGGCAGGCTGTAGGAGACCAAATGGTAGACAGCTGGAGTGACTTCCCTGAAGACGTGACTACGACCCGGTGAGAAGCCAGTCTTCTGTTTTGATTTGGTTCTTTAAGGATTCCCCGAGTCAGGTGTGATTACACCCACTGTCTTGATGTAAAAGCCGTACTCACAAGCCATGTCTGGGTCCTTTCCAAAGCCTTGCTTGGTGTATTGGAGACGCTTTTAGAATCAGAGAGCAGTGGCCATGTGGGAAAGGGGCTCTGAAGTCTCTTTGAGGGCAGGAAATGGGGCTTCTTGCTGCATAGTCCTTCATATGATGGGGGCCACTGGAACAGCATTTCCGTAAACATTCTCCATGGCTGTGTAGGTTGCGTATCCCCTGCTCAGAAGGCTGAGACCATGGATCTGACACATTATGGACTAGCTTGGATTTGGACTAGTGGGGTGTCTGTACACAATGAGATCCACATCTGAGTAAGGAAGGCGTTTCCTTCTCATGCTTGTCTTCTTTCTTTCCATATCTTGATGGTAACGTCACGTGTGACAGCTACTGTGCCTGTGTCTTGACTGCAGTTTATCAGGTGACATCAGGTATAAAATTTTTTCTTGCATTGTGATTTAGATTTGAGCTACTTCAGGTTTTAGAATTTCGGATTAGGAACACTCAACCGATTGCATGTTAAACTCAGTATGAATCTATTAAAAATATGAAAAAAAATCAATGTTGTATAAACAGTAGAAAATGGGACCAGCCAGTGAACTCGTACTGAGAGTCTCTTAAGATAGAAAAGTATAGTAGTGTATTAGCCTAAACTCCGAAGCGGCAACGTGGGAATGAATTCACATGACAGTCACAAGACAGCCTTTGTAACTTAGCCTAAGGTTAAGCCAGATCTGAATCTGATTGTGAGCGACATATACTCTCTTTAACTAGGCCAGCAGTTCCCATCCTGTAGCTCATGGCCCCTTGGGGGTGGGGGTGTTAAACAGACCTTCACAAGGGTCACCTGAGACCACTGGAAAACACAGATATTTATATTATGATTCATAATAGTAGCAAAACTACAGTTGTGAGGTAGCAGTAAAAAAAAATTATTTTATGGTAGGGGATAACATAAGGCACTGTATTAAAGGGTCACAGTTCTAGGAAGGTTGACAACTACGGACCAGGCTTTCCATTAGTGTTACTGAGAATCCAACCCAGGGCCATGGATTTGCCAGCAACTGCTCAACCACAAAGGTAGACCCCCCCCCCCCAGTCCTGCTTATAATCTTTAGTTACATACATACATAATACATGCATACATACATACCATGTTTTATCAGGTCATTCTAGGAAATACCCTGTTTTTGAGTCAGAGTCTAGGTAGAGAGAAGTCACAATAAGAAGAAAAAAAAATGACTACAGATTCCCATTCTGGTCTCACCAGCAGTAAGGTTGTCCTTGGAAATGTCGAGGTGATACACAGCTTAGAGTATGAGCAAGATGCCTGTACCCTCTGTAAATGCTTGTACATTGTCTGGGTTGGTTTTTCCTGCTTTAGGACTATGTGCACATGGACGTTAGGCAGGAGCAGGATGAGAACTTCTGAGTTGCGCTGTGAGGGGGATCATGTTCCTTCCTCCCTCACTGCTTCAAGTGTGTCCCTTCTAAAGCTGTGTAGTTGGTGTAAAGAAAGATCTTCCCTAACAGAGGAGGGCCAGTCTTTGCAAGGGGATGTGAGTAGCTTGCATGCCCCTGCTTGCACCTCCCAGCTGGCTCTCAGCGTGACTGCTCTGCACTTCTGGGTTTAACTGGGCGGTTCGTTTTATTGATTGATGGTACTTGTGACTAGACCTAGAGGGCCTGATACATATTAGCACATGCTCTAACACTGAACTGCAGTCCCCAGGATTCTTCTTATTTTTCGATGGCGAGAGGGCCTTACTCAGTTGTCTAGGCTCAGCAGGCGGTTGGGTTTAGAGTTCTCCCTTCACAGTTGTGTTCTTTGCCTCCATCCTTGGGTATCTCTGTCTTCTTGCTGTCAATGCTTGACTCCTCCTCTTCCAGTGAGGCTTGTGGGGGCATGTGATGGGATGCAGTCCATGAAGAAGGGGACCACTGGAATAAGGCAGCAAAGCTCTTTTTATCCTCCTTAGGACTTGGTCCACAGGGTATCTGGGAGAAAGGATGATGGAGTCCTGTATGGCTCAGAGTTCACAGACCGGGTAACCTGCCACTACCTTACAAACTCTACTGGTTCAGGTGACTTGATTATTAGAGTTGTAGCTTCTTCAGGGGACAACGCTAACCTCTAGTGCTCATTTTCCAGTCCCCATGCTGAACACACCGGCCTCCTTCTTGCTTCTGGCTTTCCCCATTGACGTCGGGGTAGAGCTGTACTCCTGATTCAGTTCTTCAAAGACCTTGCTGTTCTGTTCTTCTCCACGTCCGTCCTTCTTCCTGTCTGAGCCTCTCTTGCCCTCTTGACCAGGTCACCTCCCTATTCTCATTCAGTCTCTCAGTTAAAGGTCTTTATAGATTCTGGTTGTCACTTGTCACTCGTGCAGTTTGTTTCCCCTACAGTGTGTCTGCTGGCTTTCTCCATGTCTAGACGAGTGCTGTCTGGGAGTAGGTACATGCGTTTGCATACGCAGACCCTGTCCCCACTGTCATTTCAGGGATTCACCATACCAAGCCCTGATCAGAACTCCTTTTTCTTTAAGCATGGTGCTGACGGTTGAACCTAGGTCCTCACATTATGATAAGTAAATGTTTCAGTCCCAGCCCCCACACTCTTAAAAATAGTAAATACAAATGCTTATTTCATAATGTCATGTCAATAGTAAATGATTTCAGATGGGGTTAGGTGGCTTATAGCTGTGGGAAACGCAGTTTCATTTAATCCTGTTATCTTGGGAGACTTTTAGGGAGCAGTAAGTTTTTCAGACTTACCCGGGCTGATGGGGAGAAAAATGTGAGTATTGGCTAGGAATGGGACTTTATGTATCAGATCTTTTGCTAAGCGCCTTCTCTGTTTGTTTTAAAGTATCTAATTAACGTTCATTTTTCTTTTTAAACTGCTTCTGAGGCTGGGTAGGAGGGCCTGGGAAAGGAGGCCCATTTGCCACATTGTTTCAAAGGAAGAATGTCTTCCAAGTTCCAGTTTAGTGACCTGCAAAGAGAATCTTGGAAGCCAGGACATTCACAATGAGTTGCTCTACTTTTGGCCTTAGCTTCTTGGCACTCAGTGTTAAAGGAAAAAAAAGAGAAAGCATTCAGAATTATAAGGCTCTTTGGTTTTAAACATGTTTTTAGAAGTTTGGAGTTCTTTATTATGGAAATTTTTCATTTCATGTTTTTAAGAAGTTATATGGGAAATTAGATTAGAAAATAAATTAGAATTGCAGCAAGTTAATGTCCCAACCCATAGCATAGGAGTATGTGTTTTGCAGTTAACGTGTAATTACATATTAATTTAAAAGAAGAAAAAAGTATAGTAAGGCTTGTTTTAATGGATACGACTGTAATTATTTATCTGGCTTTTATTTATCTGGCTGTTTCCCACGCGTGGTTTTATGAGCTTTCATATGAGAAGTAATCTACTTGTTGGCTGTCCCCCTAACAAAGCATCTGAGATTGATTCTTGCTGTCTGTCCCTGACTGGCTTTACTTTTGTGCCTCCTTCGAGGCCCAAAATCCTCTTCATGCATGGAGCCTGTGGTGGAGCAAAACTGCTTTCCTCCTGGCAAAAGAAAGAGGATTGAGCTGGGATACAGAAATCCCGTGAAGGGATTCCCAGTGATCCAGTGACAGCTCACTAGGCGCTCGAAGAGTCACTGCTCCAAAGCTCTACCCTGGGCACTAAGCCCTTAACATAGGGGCCTGGGGGACATTCATGATCCAAACCACTGCGTACACATCAGCTGAACGACTGGAAAGGACCCGTCAGAAGCAGCTGAAATGTGGAGGGAACTAATTTTTAAATAAGTTCTTTTTGTATGCTAATGGACAAATTTCCTTCAGGACTTTCAGAAGTGCTTGCTGCTGTAGTTCCTCATTTTGTAACGTGGAAGTTGCTACTCTTAATACAAGTATGGAAGACTAGTGAATTCGGCCCTAAAACAGTAAAGTGTTTGAAGTCTTCCTTATATTAAACACTTGGTAAAGAACACTTTGGTTTGTGGCTGTTATTTAATTATTTATTTATTTTACTTTTATTCTATTATTGCTATTTTATTAGTTTTTCAAATAATTTTCATGGTTGTTGTCTCAAGAGAAGTGAGAATATTTAGTGGTTCTCTCTTTCTCTCCTCTGTGTGCGTGTGTGTATGGGTATTTTGCTGGTATGTATATGTGTACCATATGAATGTCCAGTGCCCTTAGAGGCCAGAAGAGGGTCTCAGGTCCTATTGGACTAGGGTTGCTGGTGGCTGTGAGCTGCCATGTGGGTTCTGGGATTCCGATTCAGGTCCTCTGGAGGAGCAGCCACTCCTCCTAAACTCTGAGTCATCTCTCCAGCCTCCAAGAGTATTTAGCTACAAAGTTTGGTGGCAGGCATGCCACATGTACTTTTCTTCCTTGTCTTAGAAATCAAACCTAGGTCATGTGTGCTAGACAAGTACACTATCAGTGAGCTACACCCAAACTCCTGGATAGCATACTAATAGAATTCTAGCAACTCTTTTTTTTTTTTTTTT
>NC_034610.1:48045690-48075206 GCF_900095145.1 Mus pahari | reverse complement strand
GGTTGTGAGCCACCATGTGGTTGCTGGGATTTGAACTCTGGACCTTTGGAAGAGCAGTCGGGTGCTCTTACCCACTGAGCCATCTCACCAGCCCCCAAAGGGTGCATTTTCTAATTGTATTGTTTTAGTCATGCAGACTGTGGCTGAATGGTAATGTTTAGTCGTTAAGTGTCTGCTTTTCTGTTAACTCAGTGAGCAGAATATTTAAGATGTCTGTAAAGCTTTATTTGTAGAAGTTTCTTTTAATGCCATATTTCAGTTTGACTGTTAGCACTAGGTTTGAAAATATACTTTGTGCAGTTACACCTGTGGTGGCGATTACGGTGATGGGTAAGGTTTAATGGTTTTGTAGACTTTTAAACAGTGACTGGTTTCTGTTAATCGTAGACAGTTAAGATTCTGGAGGGTTTTGCTTGTCTTTTAAAGATTGTGATTAGGAGTAAAAAGCATTTAAAAAGTCTTAAGATGATATCAGGGAATCTAAATTAATTGGAAGCATCAAAGCATAGTTAGAAATTCATTGCTTGATTAGATTAGCTTTTACATTTTCATAGGTTTGAGCTTAATCCTATAGTACAAGCACTATGTGGCTCCATGGAAATAAGTCTTCTAAGCATTTTACAGGTTTTCATTTTCAGTTTTACAACTTGTGGATAATTCAAAGGCACAAATGGCCTAAAACCATCTCACATGTAAGACATTGCACTGAATGCTGAAGGTGCGCGTGGGGCCAACTCTGTCAGACCTGAGCGTGCTCCTGCATATCTCGCAACATTAAAGGTTCTGCCCCAATTTTTGTAAGTTCATATAAAGTGTGTACTTTGAGGGAGAAATTTGAACCAAGGTCTGTAGTGTCCCCCAAACCCTGAGAGACCTCTCTGTAATCTCTCAGATGCGGTTTTAGGGTTCCTTGGACCGGCTTTCCTCTTTCATGGAGAAGGAATTGTTCCCTGCAGTCGGCTCATGAGCTGAGCAATGGGCCCATTCTTGATCTGAACATTTTCTATGGTGTTTTCTCTTTGGGTGCTGAAGTACATGCTGAAGGAGAACTGGGCTGTTCCCGATCCTGTTTTGATCCTGTTTCGTATCAGATTTTTCACATATTAAGTCAGCAGATTTTTCTCATGAATTCCAGGGCCAACATCGTAAGACGAGCCTTTAGTGGACTTAGGTGGCATTCAGTTTGTGCGTACTGCTGATCCTTAAAGGCAAAAAAAAAAACTTACCGACTTCCATCAGGTCTACCACTGTGAAATGTTTAGAACCTGCCGGCCCATGAGATAGCAGTGTGGGGTTCAGAACACCCACTCACTGTCTTGGAATTACAATTTCACGTATTGCAGAAAACTCTTAGTAAAACCCTGTGCTTCCTCTGCCAGGAGTTTACCTGGCAGAGGATAGAGTGCTACAGGCATCTGTTAGTGATGCGAGCGCCTACAGCTTTAGGGAGTTTGGGGCAGTTGAGGCAATGGCCAGTCTACTTGAATGTTTATACTTTTATTTTTACCTGTGCTGGTTGAGGAGGTAAACGCTGAGGAAAGGGGGTGTGGGGGACAGGAGGGGGCACGCTTCAGAGAGATCTGAGTTTCTATTTTATCACTTCCTGTTGGTGAGGGGCAGAGTCCTCACTCTCCAGAGGGTCAAGGAAGCCTGGAATCACTTCTGCTCCCAAGAGAACGGCACGTGGGCCCTCAGGATCGAAAGCTCTTTCAATCCCACTGTCACCTAGCAGGAAGATAACCGTTTCCGAGACCGGTGCCGAAGACCTGGGAACTGGTCAGACAGACGCTCCGGGCTTGATTTGAACACCACCCTCCCCAAATGAACTACTTTCTCTAAGTGGTTTGTTGGTTTGTTAGCGGGTAGAGCAGGGGAGATGGGTTTTGCTCCCCCCCAACCCCCACAGTGTGTATGCTTTCTGTTGATTCTGATCTGAGCTTGCCCGTGGCTATCGAAGTGTGTTAGTGGAAGTAATGTGTCTGGCGGAGCAACATCAGTGTGGACCTTTATTTCAATAGTCAAGATCTTGAGGGGCCACCTGATGGAGAACTTCCTATTCCAAAAACACGGTTTCTTTGAAACTAGACAGTCTTTTCCCTCAGTGTCACTCTATGATGGTGACAGTAATCTATTAGGTACAGGGTTTCTTGGGTTAGTTGGGACTGTTTGAGATAAGACTTAGAGGCCAACTTCTTGATCTTCATCCCTGTAGCTTTTTTTTTTTTTTTAGTCATGCGTGTCTTTGTGAGGCTGTCAGAGTCCCTGGAACTGCAGTTGCAGACAGTTGTGAGCTGCTACGTGGGTGCTGGGAACCGAACCTGGCTCCTCCGGGAGAACAACTGCTGAGACACCTCTCCAGCCCCCTCCTTGGACAATTTTAAGGCTAGATTGTTTTCACTTTACCAGGCTCCATGGAGACAGGAATGGGATATAGGAGGTAGGGAACGGCCTTACTGAGCGAGATGGGCTTTATTCTGACATAGAAGTACGGTTGAACTTTGTAACAAGGTCAATGGGTAGATCATGGCTGGCAGAACCACCGCTGAAGGCAGGCCTCAGGGACGGTGGTCAGGGTATCAGGGATCGGAGGTTGTCACCAGAGTGGCTCCACAGGCTTCTTACTCAGAACGGGTTCTGCAGGGACAAAAAGGGGGAACCCGTGGGTCCAATCAAGCGTGGGACTTGGAGGCTGGTCCAAGGGACCTAGGCCTGGGACCTAGGACGGTGTCTTCTGACTTGCACAGTGCATTCCACGGATGGATAATGTGGGCATTGTTCAGGGTAGCACAGACACTCCAGAGTCAGAGCAGCCCGCGCGGCTCGTGACCCCCTCTCTCCGTATCCCTGCCTGTTCTGCTTTGTTTCGCCGGATGCAGCTCCTATGGCGAGCACAGCCTTTCCTTTTCTCCCAGGAATTCTGTCGTCCCGAGGCTTTTATGGATTCGCTGTGGCCTTTCTTGGGGCTTGCTGTTTTATTTCATAGTACTCTCTCTGCTGCACTGCCATTTACAAGTTGACTAGAATCTACGACTCTAACAGGAAATGGAGGAGGGAGATACGTTGTCCCTCTTCCCGGTTCAGAAGAGCAGGTACTGAGGGGGAAATCAGAGCAGCCCGAGCTGAGGGCTTTCCCCCGAATGCGTAAGGTCAGGCTTGGACGCCTTCAGCTCAGTCTCCATGGTTATGCCCCACCTCTCACAAGTTAGGAAAACACGGCAACAATCATTCTTACTGGAATTCCTCCTATCCCAGAGAACCTTAAAGGCGTCAAGGAAGAGATCCAACGCGTTCACTGTGGGACAAATAAATATTACTTCTAACAGAAGTGGAATGTTGTCTGCTGATTTGACCTTTCTGGGGAAGAATAAAGCTTTTCTCGTAGGAATGTTCGTAATTAGTGAGTCAGATCCACATTGCAAGGACACATTTCTAAAAGAATGTGTGGCCACGGGGAGTTTTTCCCACTCAGTCCGTGACTCAGTCTGCAAAGAAAGAGCCTTGTGCTCAATGCTTGCAAGACGCACACACATTTCTGCCTCTCTACATTTATATATGACACCAAGTTAACACTCTAGCAAGTGTGGGAACAACTAAACAACTGACTGCGTGTTTTTTTAGTTGTGGACTCTCATCTCCACTTTAATTTTGGTAGCTTGATGCTTATTTTTCTTACTGATTTAAATTTTTCCTTAAGTCTTTCTTTTTTTTTTTTTGTATGTGTGATTAGATTACAGCTGGAATTAAAGTCTTGCAAAATTCGATACTACAGCAGGATAAGCGACTGACCAAAGCCATGGTCGGCGACGGCTCCTTTCATATTACCTTGCTAGTGATGCAGTTGCTAAATGAAGATGAAGTAAACATGTGAGTACCATCTTCCCTGCATATTATTTTCCATAGTATTACTCCACTGTGAGCAAGCATTGCGAGCCCAAGGAGGCATGGGAATTTAATGAGGTAATCTCCATCCTGACTACTGTGACTGCAAGTCAATGCAGACAGGGTTTTTTTTTGTTTTGTTTTGTTTTGTTTTTTTATCTTTTTGTTTTATATAATGTGGACCGGCCTCAAACTTGATGTGCCAAGTGTGGCCCTGGACGTGTGACCTTCTGGCCTCATCTGACTAACTCCTGAGGTTAAGACGTGTTCCACCACACTCTGGTTCAATACTCATAATCAAGATGCTCTGTTATTCACTCTGTTGTTATCAGTGGTATTACTTGGTTACACAGATTTAGTGCCAATGCTAACTAGAACACTCTGGTGTCGGATGCTAGAGTCTAAGCAGAGATTATTCTAGGTGAAGATCCGGGAGCTCTGATAAAGCCATCCTTTCTTAGCAGCCTGGCGTATGCCTGCTACCCCAGTAAACAGGGTCAGTACAAGCGAACCTAGCATGTGCCCCAGCAGGCTCTTACTCACGGCTGTCTGTCATCAGAGCTGTTACTTTCCCGGGGTGGGGTGGGCATTTGTGGTTCAGCTCGCCCCAGTCATTCTCAGGGCCGTGCTATTCCATGCCACGCCTCCGCTCCATAGTCCATAAAGGTTGACTGTAAGTCACTGATTGCTGGAGTGGAGAATTCCTTGCTGTCTCCTGTGGCATTTGACGTATTAAGCTCAAGTTTTGGATTCTTTGGAAAACCGAAGCAAGGATGAACAAAAGATTATTCCTGTTTCTGCCTTGACCCATGTGGCTCCTGAGGGAATGAAGAAAAGGCTTGAGTTGGGGAGAGGGTGAGGAAAAGAGAGAAAAGAGGAAAAGAAAATACGTTAGTAATTCACGATTGGCCACATTATGATGAATGTAATTAAGGTCTTGATGCAGTCGACCCTTGTGTGACAGCCAGCAGTCTTCTGATCTTTGTGACCTTCAAGGGCAGGGAGAAGCAGAGGTATTACTTGCTTTATTTCAGCTTATCAATAGACCAATCATAAGAGTAAACAAATGCTTTGATACTTCTCAAGGAAGACAAACCAAAGGTGTGACACGGAGTGAGAGTAGTTGGGCAGAGTCTCACTGTGTGTGATGTCCTGCCTCATCAAGTGTCAGGGTTCTCTGAGGACAGCGCAGGCCGGGTATGAGCACATAGATTCCCGTTTTCTGTCTATCCAGGTAGATAGAGCTGCATATGTAGAGACTCCTTTACAGAACCGGCTCACATGGTTGTGAGCTTTGGTAAGTCTGAAATCTGCTGGGAACACTGGTAGGCTGGGGGGCCAGAAGAGTTTGTGTCATGAGCTCAATCCAAAGGCAGTCTGGGAATAGAATTCCTTTGGCCCTTTGGTCTTTTCTCCAAGGGTTTCAGCTGATTTCATGAAGCCTGCCCACATCTGGAGGAGCAGAGCTGTCAACTTCTAAGAGATGGTGTGTCTTCTGCCTGGGTGTCTAACTGGAAAATGGATGGCATTTTCTGGAGAGACAGTGTTTAATGTGAATGATTTTTTAAGTACCTCTAGTCTAACATTTTTTTTTATCGCATATTGTATGTTAGCTATTTGGATTAGTTCCTAGTCCATATTCATTTTTATTCTTCAAAGTTTAGGGTCTTGGGCTAGAGAGATGGCTCAGTGGTTAAGAGCACTGACTGCTCTTCCAAAGGTCCTGAGTTCAGTCCTCAGCACCTACATGGTGGCTCACAACAATCTATAATGGGATCCAATGCCCTCTTCTGGTGTGTTTGAAAATAACGACAGTGTGCTTGTATGCATTAAATAAATAAATTTAAAAAAAAAAAAGTCTAGGGTTTAGTCAATAGATTGGATGTTGAATATATCCAACAGACATTTTTAAAATCATGAATTGGTTTTGGTAGCTCTTATATAAGGTCCTTTTGTGTCTTCACAGTGTAGAAGGAAGAAGTAGAAATTTTTTAGGATAAAGCAGCTGTTAATTGATAAGATACTTGTCCTATCTTAATTTGAATATCAACTGTCCTGAACTCAGTTTTAGAATTCTGTTTTGTTATGGATATGCTCTTTTTAAAAAAAAAAATTAAAAACCCCTATTTAAGTTAAAGAATAAATTTAAATATTAGGAAGTCTTTCATAAAGCACTCTTGAGAAGATATCCCACTTTTAGAAGGATCTGATAGCTTCCCAAGACACCCTCTGATCCCTTCTTACTCTGGATCAATAGCATCTCATTAGCTAAACGCTTTGCTTTATACAGCCAGACAGCTGAACACCAGCACTGGTTAGGCCACCTGCTTCCTTTACCAGGACTCTGCAGATTCATTGCTGCTGGAAGATCTTAGTCTCTCTCATGGTCTGCCTTAGTGTGTAGTTTATAGTTCCATGGGTCTGGATGTCTTGTATTCATTCCCTCAGTCTGCTGTACATGTGTGTGTGTGTGTGTGTGTGTGTGTGTGTGTGTGCTCTGTGATCCCGTGCGCGTTGCCTCACAGAACCCAGCGAAGGGAAAGGCAGCGTTGGATTAGGGAGTGTGTCTGTGTCCCATGGCCGCGAATGCAGTCAGGCACACCTGACTTCAGAGGTAGTTGTGGAGGTGCAGGGAGAAACACTGCTGACACGCAAAAGCGGTTCTCCAGCGTTGCATTGTCTCTCCAGCTTGGCTGAAGTGCATGCACGGGTTCCTTCAGAGCTCGGGTGTGACGATTAGAAATATGAAAGCACTGCAGAAATCTGTATTTCACGTATTTCTCCGAGGCACAGGATGACTCAGGGGCGGGTTTGTTAGAAGAACGTTTGGAAAGCCTCTCCAAACAGTTTGCGTTCATTTCTTTTTATAAGTAATTGCTGCCCTCTAGTGAGAGTTTAATTTTTTTCTCATGATAAGGTACACCCACCAGAATTCTCTTTGAGATGGAAGTGATTGACCGTAAGTTTAAGACCGTGCACAGTTTGCTAGTATCTGATTCGAAGTATAAAGAGCAAAGTATAAACACAAAGTGTCCACGAATGAACACGGACTAAACAGCTCTAACAAAGTTAGCTCTGGTTGGCAGATATAGATAAACTTACACTTTATTTGAATCCAGTTAAAAAAAATCATATCACAGAGAGTGTTGTATTTTGAGAGGAAATGCCTATTTCAGTTTTAGTGGAATGCTTTGCAAACAGTGAGTCCTGGTTTTTGTTTGTTTGTTTGTTTTTTTAAAATCTAGGACTTGGGCTGGGGACACGGTTTGGTTGGTAGAGGGCTTGTCTGCTCTGTCAGACACAGCCTGGGTTTGATACTGGGCATGGCACGTGTCTGTCACCCTAACATCTGGGAAGTGGTAGCAGGGTGGCCACAAATTCAGAACCATCCTTCGATACATGAGAACCTGCCCCAAACCCCACCCCTGGAAACACACAACAAACAGAAGTTTAGAGTATTCCTCACAACCTAGCGAAGTTCTTGTGTGTGGTAGGTTGGTTTGGGATATATCATTAGTAAAAAATTAGTAAAACTGTAGTTGTAATTCTTTCTCTACCCCGGCGGGTACTGGAGATTGAATCTAGGTGGGATCTCATGCACAGCAAGCAGGCGCTCCACAGCTGAGCTGTGCACACAGCACTTTGAGTTATTCTGGTAGTGTTTAGCAGTTTATTATTTGTTTATTTTGAGTCAAGGTCTTATTGTCATCTACTACTGTGGTCCAGGTTGCTGTCCTCCTGCCTCTGCCTCCAGAGTGCCATGTTTACAGGTGTGTACTACCACATCTGACTTAGAAGTTTCTTGATGAGTAATGAAATACTATCTGCTTTTATGTCTTTAATAGTAATTATAACTAGGAAAAGACTTAAGTCATTTCTGTTGTTAAACATTAATATTGGTTTTTAACCATAGGTTAGATTTAAATGATATTTTGAACTTTGAAATAATAATTATAATATACAGTTTATCTTCAAAAAATTGGATTTCTTTATTCCCTATTTTTTTTTCTATTTTTTTTTATGCCTTGCTGAAACGTCGTCTCTCACTAGCGGTACTGATGCACTTTTGGCATTGAAGCCATTCGTGGAGGAGATCCTTGAAGGGAAACACTTGACTTTGCCCTTCCAAGGGATTGACACTTTCCAAGGTCAGGTTGGCTTCGTGAAGCTGGCAGATGGAGACCACGTGGGCGCGCTCCTGGAGATAGCAGGTAAGACGGGCAGTGCCGCACTCAGGGAACCTCACGTATGCATTTGTCAGTGGCTGTCATGGCGATCTGGGGTCTTCTAATTTGGAGAACCAGTACCACCTCACTGCACATGACCTGCTTTGGTGTTTGTTGTGTGAGCAGTGGCTAAAAGCCTGGGAGGTCCTCTTGAGGAGACGCTTGATTCTGGAGCTTTCTGGGGAAAATTCTAGACTGGATTCAAGTATGAACTGTAAGTCCAAGCGATCCCTTTGCTTGAGATTCTACATATAATCAGCCCTTGGTAAGCATTGAAAGAATGAGACACAATCACCGTTCCTACTCAGAGGCCTGTGGGAACTGTCACCTCTGTTACAGAGAGCCAGTCGATGGATTAGTCACCTTTTCATTTGTACAGCTCCCTCCTCCCCTTTGGCTATTTTTTTTCTGCTGAGGAGAATGTCTACTTAGGAGAGTCCGAGGCCCCACATTCATCATAGGCCACTTATAGCAAACACACTCAGTTGCAACAAAGTGGGGGTTGGATGGGTGGGTGAGTTTTGGGTTTGTCTCAGAGCAGTAGGTTAGTGTTATACTTTTCTTTTTCTCTCTCCTCTCTTTTCTTCCCTCTTCCTCTTTACCCCTCTACCTCCCTTGTTCCCTCTCTTTTTAACGACTTAAAAAAATAATGTAGGAACTGAACGTCCAGTACTAAAATGAAAGCTAAGGTTTCCACAGATTGTTGTTATCCCTACAGTCTATTTCTCGGTCTGTCTCCATTCAATTTGGCCTTCATCCTGAAGCTGGGTCCTTGTATTCTCTTAAAATATATGCATATTAATTTTATTTGGCTTTAACATAATAAAAAGAACATCACATTGTCTGTGACCCTTTAGGACATGCTTTTATGCTTCGTAATCTATTACCTCTGTGCATTAATAGTTGCTTACTTAAAAGCACACTTGGAAGGATGGGTGGAGTGGAAATTGGTTTTTATGGGTGGTGTTTCTCCTGTGCTTTAAAGAATTTGACCTGCCCTGCAGGTGCCAGGTGTGGCTGCCGTGTCCCGTGTGCGTAAGTGGGTGGCAGAGAAGAGAAATATTTCTGGGCTCAGTGTTTTAACCTATGAACGTCTAAATGAGTAGTAGTCTAAAAGCAGCCCAAGACCACCACCAGTCTGGCACCGTGCAGGCCTGGGAAGGAAGACTATGGACGAGATGACCCCTGCCCAGTGCCGTACTGCATGAGCAGGTCACAGCACTCCTGAGACCACCCCTGAGATAACCCTCGGCACTCAGAGACCCCAGGTGCCACTAAGAGGAGCAAATAAGTGGCAGAGAAATGGAAGAGAAAGAGAAGCAGAAGGATGTGGGCACAATGAAGAGAGGCAGAACCGGAGACTTGAGTGTAGTGAGGAACAGCAGCTGGTGATGCCATCTGGGACCATGGTGGGATCCTGGCCTATGCTGGCACTGGGGGTCAGGTCTGAGTCTGTGGCCCTGCAGCAGCAGGGGTCTGTTAGCACCAAGGGCCAGGTGGATGTCCCTGGTCTGGGCTGCGGCTTGGGGACATGTTGATGACTGAGGGCTGTGCAGAACTGGCCCCACCTCTCACTGGGTATAGTGGGAGAGCTGGCCCTGGGGACAGGAGAGCAGGTGAGCTGATGCCACCTCTATCTAGCTGCAATACTCAGGGAAGTGGGGGCCCCACACTTTGTGGGAGTCGCAGATGAGCTGGCCCTGAGGATAAGAGCTAGGAAGAGCTGGCCCTACCACTGTTTCTCATGCAGTGATGTGGACAAGGGAGTGATAACCTCCTTCCCCCTTTCCCCCATACACTGGCAGCAGGTAGGAGACCTGGACCTGGGGTCATAAGAGCAGGAGAGCTGTAACACTCAGAGAACAGGCCCTGTACCTCACCCGGGCAGCAGAGTAGAGCTGCCCTTGGTTGTGGAGTTTGTGGGTGAGCCAGCCTGGAGGACCTGAGTGTGGGAGAGCCTGTTGGCTGACCAGCTCAGATACCTCTTCCGCCCACAATCAGGACTTTGAATTGGCCCACCCCAACACCTACCTACCTCATAGATGAACTGCTGGAGCACTTGAGGAGGCTGATCCTATAGATCTAAAACTACAGGATCTCCATGACACAGGCAACAACAGGATATCCCGGAGGAGTCCCAGTGAGGAGCCAGTATTGATGGTGTAGCAGAAGCCAGAGGCCTCGAACCAGACCAAGGAGTCACTGCAGTGAGCATTTGCACACATTTGGGACACACGGCAACACACTACAGTGTCCACAACAAGAGTTTGTTCTTCTGTGTTGGGAGGCAGTGTTCAAGGGTGAAGGGCAAGTTGAATGGGATTGGGGTACATGATGTGAAATTCACAAAGAACCAATATAACATTTAAAAAGAGAATGTGAGATTAGTGTTTTGTGAGTGGCAGTGTTGTCACAGGATTCTCACTACTCAGACTATGTGTGACTATAGAAGGCACAGCAGTGGTGCCAACAATACCGTCTCGGGAAGAGCTGAAGTTTGTTTAATTGCTATCCATTCAGGTGTATTAAGAAAAGCGCTGTTTAACTTTCAGTAAAAAGATTTTTCTATTATTTATGTGAAAAGTTTTTACATGTGAGCATTTTATCTAGGTTGTGAATGTAAAATTTGCTATTGATGTTACAGTCAAACTTGTCTTAACTAAAATTTTGATATATTTGTCGTCCCTAAATTCATTTCTCCTAAACTCATTTCTTTTATATAATTCCAGGGTGAAGGGATTATTGCACTTTAGTGGGACCATTCATTACTTTGGCTTAAGTGGTTGCTTGGGATAAACGCTGAAATGCACTTCTTGGTCCTCTGAGGAGAACACATAGATGAGTGGATGTCATGGAAGGCAATGATGTCTATACCTTGAGGTGGGGCCATGCCCCAAGGATCCATAGGAGAAGCTTGTGTAGGAGGACTGTAGGCTCAGATGTTTCAAAACCTACTTTTTCATAAATGCTGCAACCTCCCTTCTAGCACACTAACCTGGAGAGAAAGAAGCTTAATAGGAAAAGGGAATTGTGGACCTGTTTATAGTTCCTTGGGTCCTCAATACCAACATTCCAGTCCAATAGCAAACACCAATCATGGATCAGAAGCCAGAAACAGTAGCAGTATACAACAGAAAGAGCAAGGCTCCACTGAATTGGCACCAGTCAGTGGAAGCGGCTGGACTTAGCCTGAGTACCACTAGAAGCCCTTTGGTGTTTCTCTCTACAAAGTGAAAACCAGCGAAGATGAGGGAAGACCAGTGAAGCACTGCACAGCGTAGAAATGCAAGAACGTCCTGAACGAAGACCACCGAAGTCTAGCACCACCATGGCATAGCAATCAAGAGCATCCTTTCACAGTCTGGGGGGTTCTATTTAGTTTCTTTCTAAACATCACGGTCCCTTTCAGGTGTATGTTTTCAGCAAAACATCACATGCCCTCTCACAAGACAGCTTCCATAAAACATCTCATGACATAACTGAGGTTTTCAAGAAACCAGAAAGTTTTACTTCAGAGGACGTTTTCACAGGAGATGCAGCACTGAGCTGAGCAGTGAAGGTATTTGCAACATATTCTGTCTGTCCTCTGTGTCCGTGTGGAAGTGCATGTGCAACATACTTGTGTGCAGGTCAAAGGGCAACTCTGTGGCCTCAGTTTTCTCCTTCTGCCTTTACATGGCTGTTGGGAATCGAACCTAGGCTGGCGGGCTTTCACGGCAAGCGCCTTTCCTGACTACCCCTCCTGGTCTGTAGTGTAGTTTTGTTGGAGTTTAAATTGCAATCCTAGGAGTATCAGTAAGAGGCAATTCATTTACTAAGCGAACAAAAACAAAACAAAAACAAAACAAAACAAAACAAAAAAACAGTGCAGAATGGTTTTAGACTAATGGTAAAAGCTTTAAGTAGTAGCCAAGGGAAGCAGAGAGGGGAATTTTGTGAGCTGTGTATGATGGGATGGGAGATCGCTGCGAGCGTGTTTAGGATGGTATTCCAGAGCTCCTACTTTCTTATTTTCTCGGTACGATTCCAAGGGTGGAGTAGAGAGAGGAAGCTGAGTTAATGCCTGCTTGACCTTTACATGCAGATGAATTAAAGGGAGAAGAGGCATGGAAATTGACACAGAGTGCTAAGCGGTGTCTGATGGCATGTTATTTGATTTCTATTAGAGAATGAGGTTAATATTGGGAGACTGGGACAAGAGGGCTGAAGGTTAGTATTAATAGAAACCTACAAATGAGAAAGTTGCAAGGGTTAGTAATGGCCAGAGAACAGTAGGTTGGATTTCGAGAGTTTAGGGGTGTTATTCTTGACAGAGATTATTAGACTATTCTATTACTCAGAAAGCAGAACAAACGATAGAAGTACAAAGATGGAGAAAGACCGTTAAAGCGCGGTACAGAGTTCAGTAAGGTTGTTAGAGAAAGTATCAATATAAACATGTGGTAGATAATGGAGGCCTGTGAGGTGGTCTTGTGGGTACAGGCTCTTGCCACAAGCCTGGTGATCCTCTCGGCTCACATGTTAGAGGGAGAGAACCAGTTCCTGCAGGTTGTCCTCTGACCGCCACACAGTCATTATGACATTTGATCATGTATGTACAAGCACATGCACAAATGTAAATAAATGCAAAAAATAAAAGTAGATCAGTTTGAAGTACCCAGTTTCCTAACGGGGCATCCTTTATAATGGTAACACAACGGGAAGAATGTGAAACAACGTACCTACTGACGGACAGGCTTGAGAGAAGATTCTCACAGTGCCTTTGCTGGGTGCATTTATCAAATGCTTTCTTCAGTTTTTCTTTTCTTAGACTAGACCAGACTATCAGGAAATTGCAAACTTACTTAAATAAAACCATGTCTCTGTAGACGTGATATGGCAAAGATGCTTTCAAAATCTTCTACTTTCATGACTTAGAGAAATTTTATCTATGTATTTAAAAGTAAATGTTGTTAATTAGGTTTTAATATGTTAAATAAGCAAAAAAAAAAAACGCTGATTGGAATTTTCTCGTTCTATTTTGTTTTTAATCTTGTTTTGGGACAAAGTGTCATGTAGCCCAGGCTGGCCTCCCACTCACTGTGTAGTTGAGGATGGTCTTGAACTTCCACATATACCACCATGCCTGGCGCTCAGGACAGACCCAGGGCTTTGTGTGTGCTAGACAAATACTCTACTGAGCTATATCCCCACCCCATGCCCAACTTATTTTTTAATCTCAGTATCAGAACATTTTCTTAACCAAAATGTTCTATACTTGTTGAATATTGGATGTTTAACTTGTGTCTTCTGAGGCAAACTCGCTTGTGAGAGAACTTAGATTTTAGTTTATTTGATTTAGACTGTTGGACACTTCAGCCATCTTCCTAGTTTTAGTCTTCCTTTCTCTCGTTTTCTTTAGTTTATGATCGTCTTAAGTCCTGTTTTGGGATAGGGTCGGACAAAGTATGAAGAAGCAGCCATTCGAGCAATAGTATTTAGAAGGCAAATAGGATGTAAGAGCATTAGCTGGCTGACGGGAAGGCCGCTCACAGAGCTGTGAGGGCAGATCATTCCAGAATCAATGCCCACAGGCAACACTGTATTTTCTCTGACTCGAGAGAAAATGCTAGACCTAAGTCTTTTCCTTTGTAATATAAATATCACCAGAACGTTTCTAATTAGTCAATCAGTCATTGTCCTTTTAAATAATTCAATGGGGGCTTGCAACAAGAATTCCATCCATTCGCTGCAAATATTCTCACAGAAATACTTTACAGTATCGATGAAAGCTACATTGTGTGCCGAGGAATGTGAGCTCTCACCAGCTGTCATGGGAGCAAGAGTCCTGCGCATGCTCATTCGTCATTTTAGCACAGGCCACTGCCCCTGTAATTCCTTTCCTTATTCCAGATGCATTAGGAGTATTTATATTCTGAAAATTTCATTAAAACAATACAAAAAATAGAAATTGGAGGGAAAACATCACCAGCTGTTAAACTTACTTTTAACCTGTTATGTATTATACTGTTGCTTTTCTTTGTATTTTTTCCAGTGTGCTCACAAGAAATCCAGATATATTAATAGTCATGGGAGATTTTCGTTTATTTATACATTGAAGCAGAAGATTTTTTTTTTGTTTTTGATTTGAATAGTTAATTTTTTTTTTTTTTTTTTTTTTTTTTCTGTAGCCCTGTCTAGTACTGTGTAGCCCGGGCTGGCCTTGAGCTCGAAGCCGTCCTGTCTTCGCTTCTCAACTGCTGACATTGTGTGTGCGTGCCATGATGCCAGTTGTTAGGGATCAGGCACTGCCCTGAGAACAGCATGCACTGGAGTTGGGTTGCTTCCGCCATCCATGGGGTGTTCACGTAGACAGAAATTAGACAGGTTTTAGTATTTTGTTCCTTGTGTTCATTGGATTACATTTTGGCATCAGGGGTTGAATGCAGGGCCTTGGCTGTTACAAGTATATTCCCAGCACTGAATTCCATCTCTAGTCTCTAGATTTGGTTTTAAAGGAATTCTTCAGAGTCAGGCTTCTGACTACCAACAGCATCTCTATTGGGATCTCTCTCTCTCTTTCTCTCTCTCTCTCCCCTGACCCCTTTGAAAGAAGCCAAGGAAGACACACAGGTAGATATGGCTTGTTGCCGAGTAACGGGAAGCACTGTGGAGGTGAGCGTGGGCAGTGGCCAGAGGGGCGGCTGACCTCTCTACATGCTAGGCGGGTTTTCTAAGGTGTCTGTACCAGCCACCTTCTTGAGGGCCATTTCCTGCCTGGGTGACTGGCTCTGTTAGGTAGACTCAATGGCTCTTCATCAGATACTGTGCTAAATGGTGACCTTATAAGGTTTCGGACTCATAAAACCAGGTTTGGATAGTTATCCATGACCTTCAGGAACATTCAGAATGTCCTATCTCCTGCCAGGGCTAGACATGACTCAGGTCTCATTCCTCAAACAGTAATTAGAGTCATGGAATTCTATTCTTTGTTTATACAGGGTCGACCCCCTAATATCCTCTAAGCCTGCGCATATCTGACTAGTTGCCTAATGGCATCAATACAATAAGTTAATATTTGTTTTTATATTGTATCATATATATAATTATATTAATATATTTATCATAACTTTTTGTTCAAATGATATATTCTAACTTTCAGAAGAATATATTTCACCCAGCAGGATATTATTTAAAAACTGTTGTAAACTATGTGTGTGTGTGTACATGTGTCTATGTAGGAATATTAAATGTTTGTCTGGAGCAGTGGAGACAGAGCCTGTCAGACTTAGTGGAAAGCAGGAGAAATTGCAATGGATGTAAATAGTATGACTTACCTATTTTTAATCGAGAGAAGTCTTAGTTCTCAAGTTTAAACTCTTAAAGCAGTACAAAGTTATTATAAAGATCAAATGACTTTAGATGCTACTATTTTGAACTAATTACTGAAGTTTATCAGAGTAAGGACTGTTAAGAGTCTGGGTGTGAGCCTGATTCCAGGCTTGCCTGAAGAGCATGAGTTAGAAGCCTGGACAACCCAGTTGGACCTTGTTTGAAAAGGAAGTGGTTCAACAATTCAGTGTATAAAGTTGGAAAACATTCTGTGTGCATTTAAACATAGAGTCTAAATTAATGAGCTTTTCCATTGATGGGAATTATGGTATCGTGTCCTAAAATATTTTTTGTGTGTATGTTCCTGTGGTGTGTACATGTGTTTATGGTTGTATGTGTGTGTGTGTGTGTGTGTAGGTCAGAGTTTTGTGTTCTTTGCTTTAACACTGAACCCCGAGCTCAGTGATTTGGCTAAGCTGGCCGGCAAGAACTCTCCAGGGATCCACCTGCTTCTGCACAGCCAGCACTGGGGTTGCGGGTGTGCACTATTGTGGCTAGCTTTCTACGGGTGCTAAGGATCTGAGCTCACATTCTCATGCTTCTGGGGTGAGCACTCTACCCACTGAGCCTTCGCTCCAGTCCATACCCTAACACATTTTATTTACTCTAATGATTTATTTTTATTTTATGTATATGGGTGTTTTGCCTGCATGTATGTCTCTGTACCATGAGTGTAGCTGCTCCGCATGGAGGTCAGAAGAAAACATCTGATCCCCTGGAACTGGAGTTACATATGGTTGTGAGCCGCCATGTGGGTGCTGGGAACTGTACCTGGGTCCTCTTGAAGAGCAGCCGGTGCTCTTAATCACTGAGCCAAAATCTCATATCCAAAGATATTTTAAACTAAAGACCAAATTTGAGAAGTGCCAGTCACTTTCCGACCTCCTGCCCTTCCTCTGAAGAAGTTTATAAACTTAGGAAGAATTTTCTAACCATCCCTGGAAGCAGGCTGTCTGGCTTACATTTGAGATGCTGTCTTCCTTACCCCTGAAGGAAAGGAATGAACTTTTCTCTGATGACACAGGGACACAGAAAGACCTTGCTAAGCTCTCCCAGCTTGATATTATCAGATCAAAAATTTAATCTAATTGTTCTTTTTCTGTAACTATCCGCATAGTCAAACCCACTTTAAAAAAAAAAATCACACGGGTTTACCTGGTTTGGGGGGGAATTGGAAAGAACATGGTCCTCATTTTCTTATGAAGGGTTCCAAGGCCCATGAAACTAAATAAAATTGTGCATTTTCTTGTTACTTTGTCTTTTGTTACTGGATTCTGAGACTTCAACATAACAAAGTAAACAAAGTCCCCTTCCCTCACTGTCAGTCTTTATACAGGCAGACATGCTGCTACAAATTCTTTTTGTTCTTCTAATGTGAAAGGTTATTTTGTACAGATAGGATGAAGGGTGGAGCTCGTCTTTGTAGGTGGGGTGAAAGGGCGGAGCTCATCTTTGTGGGTTGGGTGAAGGGGCGGAGCTCATCTTTGTGGGTTGGGTGAAGGGCCAGATTCCATCTTTATAGTTGGGGTGAAGGGGCGGGGCCCATCTTTGCATTCTGGAATCTGTGTGTTTATGGTGGGGGCTCCTGGAGAGATGTCAGTTATTTCACCTCAGGGGCTCTGGTTCACATCTTCCTGCCTTCCTCTTGTTTTCCAGAAACAGCATCAACTCCTTTCCTAGCACGATCCCGTAGCCTTAGGGATTATGAAGATACAGAAAACTGAATTTTTATGTCATTTATTTACATTTACAATAATGAAATTGCTCTGAAAAGCTTTTTGCATAGAAACGGATATGGATTTTTATTCATTTTTAAGCTAAATGCAGTTTTGTTAAGAATGTTATTAGATTGAGAGATTGCTAAAACTTCAGCTTGTTGGAATTACAGTGGTCTTGGCATTGTTTTTTTCTTTTCATTTTTTTTATTTTTTTTTTTTTTTTTTTTTTTTTTTTTTTTTTTTTTGCTCCAAATGAGCAAAGTGCCTTTGGTTAGCATGATAAACGATTCCAAGTACATTTATCTCATAAAATAGGAAACGAAACGATTTAGAATGTTCATTTGAGCATTATGCTTTCTCTTATTTTGACTGCCGTTTCCCCCCCAGATGGAGAGGACAAACTGTCTTTCTGGTTCTTTGTAAGGAGTTTGTTCCATTTCCATCATTTCTGGGTCTCCTCAGGCTGCCAAGTTACGGATGGAAGGTTTCCAAATGCAGGCCAGGCGGCTTTTCTCTCAGGAGCTTGCTGACCGGTCACCTATGGCTGGCACGGGGGCTCTCTCTGGACAGAATAAGTGTTGCACTTCCCTCCTGGGCTGCACTTCTTTCCTGTCCGTGCTCCCCGTCCTGAGCCTGGGGCTGTCTTACCTCCCTCTCATTTCTGCCTGCTGGCCTGTGTTGTTCTCCGTGCTTCTTTTCTTCCCTTGTTTATCTCTTAACCTTTCTGTCTCCTCTTTCGTTTACTTGATTTTTCAGTTGGACCTATAAATGAAGTTTCATTGTATTTTACTTTGTTTTGTATGTATGTGTGCTTTATGTGCAAGTCCCTGTGTAGCCCAGAAGAGGGCACTGTATCCAGTATACCCGGAGCTATGCATTGGATGTGGGTGCTGGGAGATGCATCTGGGTCCTCTGCAAGAGCAGCAAGTACTCTTAACCTCTGAGCTGTCTCTCCAGTCCCTCTAATCATCTTTCAAGTATCCATTCGTTGAGTTTCAGCAAAACTGCGAGGTAGGGCTCATGACCCTATCCACACCTGGTTACCTGATAGACAAAAGTGAGGCGAAGTTCCTTACTTGTCGATAAATGGCAGAGCCATCATTTGCATCCAGGCAACTTGGCCAGATTCTGTTTGGATAAACTGTATGAAATCAACATTATGTCAGCCTTTATTTTGAAACACGTAGTTCCAATTCCTTGTGAAAACTATCTAATGACAAAACGGGTTTAGGCAGGCCTCCTTTAAATAGTGACACTGGGAATGACACAAAACACTTAACTGCTTTTATTCCTTTGAAGTTTAAGGTAAGTGAAGAGTGGGTCTAAAATTTTATTCAGTTGTTTTCCTTATCATATGTGACATAATTATATAGCAACTCACACCGATGTTAGGAAGTATCTCCCAGCTGAAAAAGAATTGCTTGGTGTTGTAAGACATATTACTTCCCCACAAATCAGATTAAAAAGAAAATCATAATCTTACCATTCCTGTTATAAATACATAGTAAAACATAGAATGCTGTGGACCACATAATTTACATTTAGCATTCGAGTTTGGTTTAGATAATGTTTATAGTTATTGGTCCTGGGTCTGAATGTCACCAAGTTAAGAGACAAAGGCATTAACGTATTTATAAAAAGGAAAAAAAATAATTTATGTACAGTGTGGACAAAACTGGTGAGAGAAAAATTTTAATTTGCCCCTGTCTTGCTTACCATAGTGTGACAGCTAGAGAGAAGATGGGACTAAGACAAGAAACTTTGTACATGTGTAGGTTTTGAGATCCGACCTGGTTCTTCCCAGCACAGGGGTTTTACAGGCTGGGTGGGGCCGGGCGGGGCCCGGCCGGCTGTTTTGACTTCCAGGGCTCTTTCCTGCAGGGATACTCAGTCTTAGTGCCCTGATGTAGTCTCTCCATACCTAGGGGCTGTTCCTCAGTCTTGAGGGGTTTGAGACCCTGTGCCATCTGGTTGGATTGTGCTACTGATTGTGTGTGTCCTGTCACCAGCACTCAAAGCCCTAAGTGAAACAGGAGCTTTGCCTGTGGCTGACAGAGATGCTCTGAGCAGAAAGTGAGCTGAAGCCCTGGAGGCTTCCGACAGCGCCCCTAGTGGAAGGATGGGTAGCATGCATAAGAACGCCCTTCCATAATTGCTCTTGGTAGGCCGCCTGGATAATCTTCCTGTCTCCAAACTCCAAAATCTTCCTGTGTGCACGCATGTGTGCGCGTGTGCTCGTGTGCGCATACACTACACACGAGTGTGAGCACACATGTCTGTGCAGGGGCACACAGAGGCCAGAGCTGTCTGTTAGTGAAATCTTAAGAAATCTTATTTCAGCATCTGCCTGCTTTTAAGTTCTCTTTAATGAAGTTCAATTTATAACTCAGATTAAGTAATCTACCATTTTGATATAGGAGATTTATGATCCTGAAGATCCTAATATAATAATGTGTTACGCTAGCATGTTCTACAAGTTAATAAAACTTGTTCTTGCATTTCTGAACCATTCGCCTATACATAATTATTATAATTTTATAACTGTCACTCATCTATCTCCCTCTGCCTTCTTTCCTGGAGACAAAGGTCTCACTGAGCTAGAAGCCCACTCATCCTTTCAGTGATGCTGGCTGGCCAGGGATCTATCTCCTGGGATCTGCCGGGGTCCTGTGCGGGTGTCCTCCTGTGTGGTGCAGGGGCCCGGGACCGGGGCCAGGGCCGGGGCCGGGGCCGCAGGCACACGCAGCTGTACTTTGCCCTTGTATGTTGCTGGGCATCGATGTATACTCTGCTCTCATGTTTGCAGAGTTTTTACCCAAAGTATTATCTCCCCAGCCCTGGATGAACTTTGTTCTTTGGAGTCTTTGATCACTGGGTTCCTTGTGAGGGGTTGGTGCGGCCCCAGTGGTAGTCTGTTCCTACATAGGAGGAAAAAGAGAACAGAAAGGAAAAAAAGAAAAAAGAAAAATGAAAAAAGAACCCCCACTACTTCCTTATTTATTTATTTTTTTTGCCAAAGTAGAGCAACAAAATTTGCTTTTGAAACAGTGGCCCTTAGGTTAAATTAACCTGTAGTCAGTTATCCATCAATAAAATGATAATTAGCATCTTGGAACAGAAGTACTTACACATAATTTTGACTGTGTCTACTGACAACATTGAAACCAGGTTATCCGTAAACCCGGCTTAGCTGTCGGAAGGTCTCAGCTAAGAGCCACTGTTGCAGTAGCATTCAGGAAGAGAGCCCACTGCTTCAGAAATCATAAGCTCAAGGAGAAATATGGTAGGGGTTATCTAAAAGCTTCTAAGCTTCGTCCTTTCCTAGAATTTAATCATGCGTAGGATCAGGAGTTACATTTTAATAATTAAGCTGCAGTTGCCCTGTTATGTCTATGGTGATCACATATTTTAGAGTTTCTTAGGCACATGTCACAGGGTTGTTAATAAAATAATTAAAAAGACGTGAACCTTGGTGGGAGATGGAGCTGGGATAGGAGGGGGAATTGGAGGAAGGAGGCTGGGAGTGGACATGATCAATACACATGATCAAAATGTAACTTTCAAAGAATAAAATCATCCTAAGAAAGGACTCATGTAAGTGACTGCATTTTAAATATATTTTGTAATATGATTTAGTTTTTAATATTTACAAATGATACAGTTAACACACATGCTAAAGTTTCTTTAAAGTAGCTGTTCTTATGGATCTTACATTAAAATTATAATTTTAAACTTATTTTAAAATAAAGGTGAATAAAGCAAGATTCCTGGCTTACAGAGATATGACTCATGCTATATAAAAATATCACATCTATGTGTATATATTTAGTATTTAGTAACTCAGCAACCAAGTTTAAGATATTTTTAGAGCACATTAAGACAGTAATTAAATCCTGTTATATTAGCAATTTTATAGCCTTAACAATTTTATAAAAGTTATATTAATAAAATATATAGTCTAAAAATAATAGTAGATATTTAGTCTGAGTTGTAAGTTACACATCATTCCAAAGACCTTACAAATAGGCAGATACTTGGGCAAGGTTTTACTTTGGTCTTTAAATAGAGTTCTTTTGTAAATTTATTAAGAGCCTCCAGTATTTTTGAACATAAAGGACTAGAGCAGGCTGAAGAGCGGGCCCAGCAGTTGCAAAGGGCCTGAGTTTGCTTCCCACAGTACAATGGCGTGGTTCCTATGCAGCATAGGACACCAGCTCCACGGGATTGGATGACCCCTTCTGGCCTCTACAGACACCTGCACACACATGTGCATGTGTACGCAATCATATAGAAATGCTACATACGTTTTTGGAAGAACTGGCTTCTGGGATCTTATGTGTGTATGGAAGTTTGAGCTTGAGGCTGCTGTAAGTGATCTGTTGGTCATAGGTAACTTAATCATCTACATACTTCTATTTTCTTTCTATGAGCTTCATGTAATGGGGTAGAACTTTTGTAACACTGTTAGATCTTTAGTTATCACAAAGCATAATTCTTGGCGTTTTGCATGATAGTATCCTAAAAATCAGAGCTCATATATATAAACAACTAATGTTATTTTCTCCACTGTCTTTAGGTATGAGGGCAAGAAAGACAAAGTTAGATTTCTTCAGCTCAGAAGTCTACTAGGCCTGGTGCTGTGGTGCACACATGTAAATCCTAGGATATGGAAGGTAGAGGTGGGAGGATCAGAAGTTCAAAGCCATCCTTGGTTACATAGTGAATCTGAGGCCAGTCTGGGCTGTGAGACTGTCTCAAAACCCAGTAACCCAGCCAAACTGAAACAACGAGACAAAAACTCACCAAACAAGACGAGGGGACATTCTGTGATGTCTTCTCCTCATTACAAACTCAGACCGTGCTTATCCGTATACTTAGCGATAGTTAAGGTTTGACCGTCAGTCTCCACGGGCACGCAGACCTCTGCTCCAGACATTACTGATGTGACTTACAGATCTGAGACCCGCGTGTTTAGTGGAAGCTCAATGCCTGGGTGTGAAAAGCATGGGCTTTACGCTCATACCTCATAAAGTTTTTCTGCAAAAACAAAGATAGCATTTTTTTTTTTAAAGACCCAGGGCGTGAAAGACCAGTAGCTTAATTGCAGATCACTTGCCTAGCATGCACAGAGCCCTCGTCCAATCTGCAGCGCTGCAGAAGAAAATCTAAAAAGCACTGTGCTGGCAGGCAGGCAGCAGCAGCAGCTTCCCAATTTCAGAAAAGCAGGCACGTCTCTGTATTCTTTGCTATGATCGTTGGCATCACATAAACATCTGATTAAGATGCCAAGAAAGCTCTAATTACCAGTTCCATTTGGGATTTTTTTTTTTGAGAGTCTTGCCATGTAGCTCAAACTGACCTGATATTCAGATCCTTCTGCCTTAGAATCCCGAGTTATGGTAGGATTACATATGCCACTATGCCCAGCTGAAATAATCTTTGAGTTGAAGTGGTCTTTACAGCAAACCAGAGTTAACTGGATAAACTTTTACTGCACTAGATGACAGCTGTTTTACACCTCATTTATCAAGTATTTACACAAATTACACACTCTAGGGATTTTAATGTAACATTTTTTTTTTTTTTTAAAAAAAGCTGGGCAGTGGTGGTATATACTTTGAATCCCAGAAATTGGGAGGCAGAAGCAGGTGGGTTTCTGAGTTTGAGGCCAGTCTGGTCTACAGAGTGAGTTCCAGGACAGTCAGGGGTACCCAGAGAAACCCTGTCTTGAAAAATGCTACCACCACCGCCGCCACCACCATCATCATTTTAATATGGATGGGTATTTTGCCTTCATGTAAGTCTGGGGACCATGTATGTGCCTGGTACCTGAAGAGGCCAGAAGAGGGCATCAGATTCCTTTGAACTGGAGCTATACATGATCTTCAGCTTCTATGTGGATGGTGGTGATGAACCTGGGTCCTCAGGAGGAGCAGCCTGTGCTCTTACCCTTGAACCATCTAGCCTCAACTTCAGGGTAATTTAAATTAGTGAAATATTCTTAGATCATCTTAAATCTTTACTGCTTATAGTTTATTTCCTTCAAAAGAACACTACCAAACTCGTTCTCTGAAGCCAGCATTATTACCCTGGTATGTTAAACCAGATAAAGGCTCAACAACAATAACAACAAAGAAGATTCGTAGACCAGTTGTTCTGTTGGGCAGAAACCCTCAGTCAGATACTTGCAAACTTAATTCAAGAGGGCATGAAGAAGACTGTTTGCCGTAACAAGTGACTTTTACTCTGGAGATGCAAGGCGGTTTCTTAGCAAATCAGGAAGTGGTGCTGTGGCACGTTAATGGGGTTAAGGATGGAAATCACACGTTCATCTTAACAGTTGTAGAAAAAGCTTCTGACAAAGTTCAACACCCCAGAATGATAGAAGCCCTAAAACAGAAGGCGTGTCCCTCGGCAAAAGAAAGATAACCCATGGCAAGCCTATAGCCAACATTATACTGCATGGGGAAAAGCCAAGAGCATTTTCTGTATCATCAGAAATGAGACGCAGTTCCTGACTCTGCTCTTATTTAGCATAGTCTTGAAGTCTTACCTGAAGCTACAAGACAGAGAACAACATAGAAAGGATACAAGGAGGAAACAATAAAGTTAGAATGTTCCTACTTGTAAATTACATGAACCTACACTACACCCCAAAGAATCCAGATACCACAAGAAAACTCATAGAGTTGAAAACTACTTTCAGCAATGTTGCAGGGTAAAAATAGACAAATAGACATGAGTGGTTTTAGCAAGATGTGGTGGTGGTGTGAGCCTGAGGGGTGGTGGTGTGAGCCTGGGGTGTGGTGGTGTGAGCCTGGGGTGTGGTGGTGTGAGCCTGGGGTGTGGTGGTGTGAGCCTGGGGCATGGTGGTGTGAGCCTGGGGCGTGGTGGTGTGAGCCTGAAGTGTGGTGGTGTGAGCCTGAGGGGTGATGGTGTGAGCCTGAGGGGTGGTGATGTGAGCCTGAGGGGTGGTGGTGTGAGCCTGGGGCATGGTGGTGTGAGCCTGGGGCGTGGTGGTGTGAGCCTGAGGTGTGGTGGTGTGAGTCTGAGGCGTGGTGGTGTGAGCCTATGATGCCAGCACTCTAGGTCCTCATGCAGAGTTCCATGTTAGCCTGATCTACATAAAACCCTGACTCAACAGCAGCAAACAGTTCCTTCCTCTAAACAAACAAACAAACAAACAGAAGCTTTTAGAAATAATATAACCTAATAATAGACTAGCAAAGAAAGAAATCAGGAGGGGAAAAAATTTTTTTAAATAACTTCACACAATCAAACCACAGTAAAAACAACAAAATAGCCCCCAATCCTCCAACCTAGGAATAAATCTAACCAGGGAATGAAGACAATAAGAGATTCAAAGACTTGTAATGCTCGTAGATCAGCAAAATTAATATCATAAAATGACTTTTTAAAAACCAAAGCCGACCCTCAGATTCAACACGATCCCCAGTGAAACTCCAGTGACACTCTTTACAGAACTAGGGGAAAAGCCTGAAGTTCACAAAAACTCAGAAGACACCCCAATAGTCAAAGCAGCTCTTAGCAGAAACTGCGCTGCGTTTCATTCAGAGACATTGCCGTACTGATCTGACACTACCTTAGTGTCAGTGTAGCCCAAACAGCCAGCTTCGCACAGGGAGCAGACAGAGCACGGAGCTCAGTGGGACAGAGCGGCCGCTCTCGACCTTGCTAATGCTGTGGCCCATTCAGACAGGCCCCCCCACTATGTGACCACCAACAGAAAATGATTTCCTTTGCTCCTTCATAACTGTGATCTTGTTATGAATCCTGATATGGATATCTGACATGCAGAATATCTGACCACTGTGAAAGGGTCTTTCAACCCCACAAGGAGGGTCACAAATCTCAGGTTGAGAACCACTGGAATATAGGATCAAGGAATAAAAACTCATGTAGTGAATCATTGAAAAGGTACCAAAAACATCCATTTGGGAAAAAGAGTGCCTCTTTAATATCTGGTGTAATACTTGGGAAAACGAGATATCCATGTGTGAAATAGTATAGTCATATTCCTGTTATGCTGTGTAAGACCAAAATGGACCAGTAATGCCAGAAACTCTGAAGGGCTGGGGGATAATAAGGCAAGTCAGTCAGTCTCTCTCTCTCTCTCTCTCTCTCTCTCTCTCTCTCAGATTTTATTTACTTATATTTAAGTACACAGTAGCTGTCTTCAGACACACTAGAAGAGGGCATCCGATCTCATTACAACTGGTTGTGAGACACCATGTGGTTACTGGGATTTGAAATCAGAACCTCCGGAAGAGCAGTCAGTGCTCTTAACTGCTGAGCCATCTCTCCAGCTCTAGGCAAACATTTCAAGACCCACACATAGGTAAGGACTTTCTGAAAATGGCTGCAAAGGCACCGAGAACAACCCCAGATTGACACGAGACGAGGGAGGGACTGCAAGGGCAGGTGGAGGAACAGAGGAGAATAACTGTATGTAGTAGGCATCTTACAGAATGTTCAGGCCTTGCGTAATGAAATGCTACCATTCAGCATTCAAAATTAGATGAATTACCCTCCTCCATTGCTACACAAACCTGACCAAGAGTTTCAGTCATTATCTCTCGATCTTTAATTGGATTTCTAAACTATAATCTATAGGAATGTGTCTGAGAATTTGATTTTGGAAAGCCCTGTCACCTTGCAACTGGTTGGCCATTCCAAGTATAATTTAAAGATTGGCTTGCATACCCTAAAATTAGAAAATAAAAAGGGGGTTGCAGGGTACCATGGTGGGCTTGGCTAAGCTGCCCTGAGAGGCCTGCATTGTAGGCTGCGTCATACCTTGCTCAGGTTAGAGTCCATGGCTCCTGGTGCACAATGTACCTTTCAGTTCCTGAGAGACTGATGTCCTTCCTTGGGCAGTGAAGTGTCCAGGCCTCTTTGTGTTTCTCTGTTCCCTGAGTCGTCAAGGAAGCGTGGACGCTTGACCGGACAATTGGTGTTAGACATCAACCTGCTGTATACCATATAGCTTGTATCCTGGAAACTATCCTGTATCCTGCCTGGGTTGATCCTGGCAGTTGCCTTTATGTTCTGTTTCTGACCAGGGTATAAAAAATATTGTTCTCCGTAAAACTGCCACAGCTTCAGTTTTGCTGTTAGCCCTCCAACTTGGAACCCCTAGTTCCTTGTGGCCATATCAGGCGACATTGGCCGGGTAAGTAAGCATGGGAGCTTACAGACAAAATTTATTTAGGCTTATGGTTCCAGAGTCCTTCGTGGCAGGGAGAACTGGCAGCAGACATCGTGAGCAGACTGAGAGCTCACCTCCTCAATGGCGAACGTGTCCTGTAAACAGGGAACCAGAGGGTCCCAAGTCTCTAGACTCTCAAAGCCCACCTCTAGCGGCATGCTTTCTCCACCGAGGCCATATCTTCTGAGCTGCCCCAAACCTCGCCAGCAGCTGAGGACTACCTGTTGAAATAGATGAGCCCACGGGGGAAATTCTCGTTCGAGGCACTGCAGTAATAGAACCTGTGTGGTTGGAAATCGAAAAGGAGACTAGGTGGGGAAATGAAGGACCAGGCTGCGAGAAGAAGAAGGCAGGGAAGGGAAATGGTGGGAATCACAGGCAGGGTACAATAACGTAAGTAACGGATAGGAAAATGTTGCAATGAAGCCATTATCATGTATTCTCACATAAACAAATTGGAAACTTTATTCCCTGTATATTTTATTCCTCTATAGTTGTTCTCTAGCTGGGAGACACCATCAGATAATGTTCCGCTGTGTTTTATCTTTTTTAAAATTAGAGCCCTGGCCATAAAGCTTGGCTGTGGTCCCCTAAATTGGCTTGCATAAAGAGGAAAACACATTATGTGTGTATGTCTGCATCATGTGCGTACCTATACACATATATGCACGTGCTTAAGGGTATGTGTATAAAAATGAGCGTATTTACAGTTTTTCATGCAGTTGTAGAGAGAAAAATCTTTATCTGTCTGATCTGCTTCCTCATAGCAGTGTTATATAGAAAATATAAAAGAAAAGTTAGGTAGTCTATTCTGTGTCAGTATATCAGGCGAGGGACAACTGAGAGGTAGTTCTTCCCCTGGAAAGGAGCTGTTTTCCTGATGTTTTGGCTATTGGTGTGGGCTGCTTTTATTCTTACTGTGGTATTTCTGTCAGGGACCCTAATTCCTAGAGTCCCAATTACAGTGTTGTCCTATAAATAGCATCAGAGTTTGAGGAAATATTAAGAGATAAGAAAGGGAAACAAGGTTTGCAAAAACGAGTATGCAATTGGAAATATAGAATTCTGTTGAAATCAGCTTAATAGTTTATGTTGAAACAATGTTTAGTGACTTCTTTATTTTTAAGTATAAATTTACTGTTGCCACACTTTTAAAGAATTCATTTTAGTAAGATCTGTTAAAAAAAAAGAGATTAAGCTGTTTTTGTTAGGTTCATCGAAGTGTTGCTTATTAAATTGTTTCAGTGTTCAGCATGGGTTTCTAGTATTATAAAAATGTATTTACACATTTGATTACATTTGTGTGTGTGGGTGCATGCTCGCACATGTGTGTGTGTGCACATGTGTGTGTGCATGTGTGTGTGTGTGTGTTTAAGACAACCCACAGGAGGCTTTTTCACCATGTGAGTCTCAGGGCTTGAACTCCAGTTGTCCACGCTGGGCACCAATGCCTTCGGGTTCACTGAGATATCTTACTGCCCCATAAAACACATTTTAATGAGCTGTTCTTCAGGCAACTCTTTTCCTTCCCGTCTGCGAGATAAATCATACTATTCAGGAAGCATACCAAGTTGTCATTTGAAGGGTGCCCGATGTATTGGGTGTGTGATTTTCGATTTAGTGTGTGGAGGAATTTCTGTCTTTCAAGGGAGAATTGACAACCTCTTAAATTATTCACGAGCTTCCCTCCAGAATAAGAGTGAGTGCCAATGAAAAATTCAGGTAATTTTCACATTAGGGGAGACTTTTATCTCAAAAGCAACACATGTATAATGACCACCCAGTACCCAGGCTAAGCAATAGATTATCCTTCTACTAAACAAAGTCATTATGAAATACCTCTCAGAACGAGAACATTTCCTTCCCCATTTCTGTACACCAAGAAAATACACTGTATAGAGAAAATGCTCTAGTGAAAATTAAATGTGCTCTGTGACAAATATTTTGGAGTATGGTGAATAAAAATCATCAAAGATTTTTGACCCAGAGAGTCGTGAGAGAAGTTATGTTAAGATCAAACGAAACTGGTAGATTTAAAGATGTACTTGATTGTTATATTGAATAAGGTAACATGTGGGAATCTAGTCAGATGTCTCCTGCCTCCACTTGGATTCAGCCCCATGGCAACATCAGCCCTAGACCAAGTGTTCTGGGGGATGCTCTGCAGATCCCTGGAGTTTGACCTTGGTGTAGGTCTCACGCCCGAGTGCTCTGTTCTCTGAAGTCCACTGTCTTGGTCTCTCCTTTTTTTTTTCCTCACCCTGGAAATTTTCTGGGCTCCATCTGGGGGTTCTCCTCTGTACACCCAAGGTTTTAAACTCAAGCAATCAAAAGGCTTGGCTGCCAGTGCCTGTTTTATTGTTTTATTGAACTGGAAACTTCTAGTTTCTTTGGAAAGTTAGTTATGTCAAGTGATGGTTTGTTGGGACACACAGGTGAAAGGGTTTTGATATAGCTAACATGTGAAAGGACCCGGGATGAAGGATTATAAATATGAGCCCACAGACAGAGGAGCGCTAAGCACTGGTTCGGTCTGCTCCGCCTCGTTATTCTTTACCAACAACACGCATGCATTGGTTCACCTTACATAGTGTCCTTGAGCTCAGCTCATGCTTCTGTTGAGAGAATCTCTCCCCCGAGTCTCCCAAGGAACTTCTTGTGAGGTTCCTGCAGGAGCTTGCCACTACCCTGGCCTTACACCAGGCATGATGGCTAAGATCAAAACCTCAGGCGACAACACATGTTAAAAGAGGATGATTTTTTTTAATTGAATATGTTTTATGCAATAAATTCTGATTATGTTTTCCCCTCCTTCATCTTCTCGCAGATCCTTCCCACCTTTCTTTCTCTCATTAGGAAACACAGGCAAATAAAACCAAATAACCAGAATAAAACACGCACACACACACACACCACACACACACACACACCACACACATGCATACACCACACACACCACACACACCACACACGCACACACACACACCACACATCACACACACACACCACACACACGCATACACCACACACACCACACACACACACACATACACCGCACACATACCACACACACCACACACACACACACATACA
>NC_034610.1:48028041-48045682 GCF_900095145.1 Mus pahari | reverse complement strand
ACACATACACACACACCACACACACACACACACACATACACACCACACACACACACACACACACACACACATACACACATACACACCATAAAACGCAAATTGGAAACCGTAATATGATCTTCCTTATAATACAGTTAGTCATTTCTTGAATCAGCCTCTAAATGACTAAAGATAACCGTGTGTTACAGTAGCACTTTTGCGTTCTTTTTAATCTTCTTCAGAGACTGCGAAAAGAACATTTCAGGAAAAAGGCATCCTGGCTGGAGAAAGCAGAACTTTTAAGCCCCACCTGACCTTTATGAAGCTGTCCAAAGCACCGATGCTCAGGAAGAAGGTGGGTGCTCCTATGTACCTCTGGCCTTGGTTTGCAGGGCACACCAGGCTGCAGCGTGGTTAGGGGTGTAAATGATGTTTTGTAATTTTTGGCGCCCTAACCTTCTTGTTCCTGGGACCCTAGGTCAGTTCAGTTCTAACCCAAGGGTGTCGAAGATCTCAGTGTTTCTAGGAAGCGGTTAGAGCTTGTTTGCTGCGTGGTTGTTAGGTGCCCAGTGACACCTCCGATTGCTGCGGCTTCTTTTGCGACTCCTCCCAGGAGAAACCTCTAGATGGCGCCAGAGGTCAGTCGTGCCACCTTCTTGGTTAGGTCTTCTGCCTCCTTCAGCTCTAGGGGCTTTTCCCCATGCTAGCCCGCCTCTAGTCACCTGCCGCTCGCTGCAGTCTGCTGTTCAAGCCCAAGCTGAGGGATGCTTTGAGGTTCTACTTTTTTAGGTCTTTGAGGAATGCCAAAAGACAGCCTTGTGCTTTAGCCCAGGGGTTTCTTTGGCCTCTGTTATAGCAGAATTCCCGAGATGAGCGTAGAGACCAGTGTCCATTCCCTGCCCCGCGTTCTCTCTGCCCTTGTTAAGGCTCGTTTGCAGCTTTATAAAGAAGGTCATGTTTATTCGTAAGTAGGAACCTCCTCCCCACCCCCAACCCCCGTCCCCCACCCCTGCCTCCCCCCCCTGCCCCCCGCCCCTCGCCCCACCAAGTTTAGCATTTCTGTTCTCAGAATCGTTTTCTGTTCATTAAGCATGGGTTTAGGTGAGCCATCCTGTGCTCATGAGCTGTCTACAAACTGCTGTTAAAGACGCCCTCAAAAAGATATCTTGCCTATTGTAGATAGTTATGTGAATAACTGATTAACGTGACCATGAGGCGTGATTACAACAATCCGTTAGGTAAAATGCTTACGTAAGTACTAGTCTCTGCAGCCCTGAGTGACAGCCCGCAGAGCCTATAGACTGCTTCTCACTCACTATCTTTCTTGTTTTGCTGTCATTGGATCGCGGTCTTCCAAGTGGTTCCCCACTTAATCCCAGAGTGAAAGCTGGGTTGTGAAGGTAATTCCCCTATTATAAATGCTGCTTTGTCTTTACGATATTAACTTGCAATGGGAGTACCCAGCGACATTCACCAAATGGATGTTTAATTGCCCAGGTTCTGGATTTCAACCTTTCAGACTGTCTGCATGTGGTTTCTTGGCAGTTGGCTGCTTAGAATCGACTCCCCCTTCTCCCCCAGTGGAAGAAAGGGATGTGGCACCCAGGTTTAAATGCTTTAAGCGAGCTTGCATCCTTGAGTTCTGAGTCCTGTCTCTGCGTCTAAGAACCTGACTTATTTTCAGTCTCCTGTTCTTCCCTCTCACTGGCCAACTGCAGCTCACCCACATTCATTTATAAATACGGGGAGCATCTATTACGAGCCATGATTTGGTAGCTATTACATGCTGGGAATGGTTGCTTAGACCCAGACTGGTAATCAAAATGGAAGGTTTCTGCTTGAATGATGTATGAACTTGAAACCAGGTTGCATTCTGTTTAGATTAGAAGGCCGAATCTACGGAAAATGAATTACCGCATTCTCCCTGTTCTCCATGGAGGAGATGTAACAAGGCCCCCCAGTAAGTGCCTGACAGCACACACACCACTAATCACCGTATGTGTTCTTTTCCCCACGTATGTGCTTACTCTCTCAGAGTGGTTTATCTTTGTTACATCGAATACCAGCAGCAGCACTGTGCGCTTTGGGGCCTTTATTATGTAAATATAAGAATTACTTAAATTCTGTGATGCTGAGACAACCGCCCTGATCTCAGATGTGACGGAGTGGCTACAGAGAGCTCCCTGTAGATAGTGTGGCTCTGTTGGCAACGGGTTGATTCCCATCCTGGGTGGGGCAGGGTAGCAGAGGGTCTCATGCTGCTCAGAAGTGTGCGTAATTCAAGACTGGTGCATTCTCTCTCTCTGGAATATCTTTCACTGAGTTCTAGTGCCCACTGTCAACCTTGTTTTATGATGAGGCCTCATTAAGTTGCCCAGGCTGGCCTTCAATTCATGGTCCTCCTCCTCCTCTGCCTCCCAGAAAGGTGGGCATATATCGCCAGGGAAGCTATTTCTCAAATTTTCTATTCAATACTTTTAAAGTGTGGTTGACTGCAGAGAACTGAAAGTTTACATAAAAAGAGGTGGTGTTGCAGATAGCCCTAGGGCTAATTACATTTGATGCTAATTCTGTTTTTCCGTGAGTGGTTGTGAACAAGGAATGAGTCAGCACTCAGGTGATGTCCTGTAAACCTGCTTCCCACCTTAACTTGTAAAATAAAGGAGAGCTGATGATTGGGCAGATAAAAGGGAAGGTGGAGCAGAAGGTGAGGAGAGAGAAGAAGGAGAAAATGGAAGAGAGAGAGGATGTAGAAGAGGAAGAAGATAAGTGGAGCAGAAGCACATGGCCTGGAGAGACCACACGTTCTAAGCGGTCTCATAGATGTGTAGTGGTAGATCTGCCCAATCTAGACGCACAGCATGTAATCATATTAACTGCGTTGTGTTTTCATTGCCGGGGCATATTTGGGTTGGAGAGTTACAGCAAAAAGGTGGGGCTTCTGACTGCCTGTTTAGAGCCCATTTACCCCTTCCAGCCCTCCAGCTGCCTGACCTGCTGCTTCCCATTGGAAACTACCTCCTGGGCAGTAATGAAGTGCCCTGTCAGCAGCCTCTTAGTGCCCTGGAATCCAAGGAAGTTGGACCTAAAATGAACGATCCTGGACTTGAACCCCTAACTCCCAGTGTTATTCCAGCAGAGAAATATGGTGATAGTGGCTTCCCTCTTACATATGGTGTGTCAATCGCATCAAGTACCTTGTTTCTTATTTTACAGGTTATTTTAATTGTAATTGCACAATGTAGACAGTTCGATAAACTGTTCATAGCCCCATAGCCTGAACCATAGGCACCAGACCTCATCCTATCAGGCCTGCCTGTTTCACAATGCCAGTGTACCTCCGGGCTGTGCCAGGCCTGTCATAAGGCCCAGGCCTCTGCACAGACGTAAACTTCAGAGGTGGCTCTGAGTATGCTCTAACTTCCTCCTGAGGCTCATGAACACTTCAGTATACCTGTGCCCTAGTCTCGCCTTGTGCTTCCCTAAGGCTTTCTCAGCTAACTCTTGTGAGGCAGGCTGAACACAGGCCTCCCCTGTAGCCTTGCCCTCCGGGTGCACAGGAAGTGTGATCTGGTTTGGCACAATTTCCAACCCTGAGAAGAACTGAACGATTTCTTCCTTTGTGTATCCAAATGGGAGTCCCCGAAGCCTCACAAAGCCATCATTGTCACCATTTGGACCACTGTGTTTCACCACCCAATCCATCTCGGTTCTGTGTGACTTGAATACCTCAATATATGGGTGTCCCATGCCTTCCCTGTCTTTTTTCAGAGCCAATTTTTTGCATCATCTTCTGACTCAAGTTCAACAAAAGCCTCACCACTCTGCCTGCCTTCTCTAGTATAAATGAAATGAACCCCTCGACCCCATCATGCATTGTGCAGTAGGAGAGGAAGTTTTGTATGTCCTCAATTGAGCAGGACCAGGGTAGGCCACAGAGTCTGACCACATAGCCCTCACCTCCCTCAGGGCCCAGCATCATGGACACTTTACAGGGCTGATGTCACAAGCTTGGGCAATATTTTTGTAGCTTAACCACCACAGATGCCTTCTGTAGGAAACACTTAATGGAAGATAACAAGTTTTCCAGGGGAGGAAGGTAGAAATGACTTCTCTTTTCAATAAGGAACGTGGCGTATGACCCCAAACTCCACTCAATGCCTTAAAAACCGCAGAGGACTCCGGGGAAAGCCCGGGTACATCTTTTTGTTCTCAACCTGAAATGGAAGTTCAAATGACCAGGGGCAGATGCTTTCTGTGGAAGCAGAGCCCCTAGTGCGTTTTGGCGGGAAGCAGAGTAGAGGGAAAGGTGAAACTACTCCAGGGCCTTCAACCGGTAGTCAACTACACGGAGAGCGCCAGCCTGAGACAGGGCTTTACTAGCCCAGGCTAGCCTCAAACTGAGTCTCTTGAGCATCAGGATTGATTTGTATAACCACACCTGACCACAAATAAAATTTTATATTGCTGTTCCATTTATGGTAGCTTAGACACCTCTCCCTTGGTAAGTGGCTTGCTTTCCATTTCCTTGCTACATTGTGGCAATGAGCATCCATGTTCAGTTCTTTGGGAGGTTGCCATCATCTTAGAGAACTAATTTTTGATGTAGAATCTGAGGTCTGGTGCTCTCAGGGTAGCCTAGACTGACTTTTAGAACAGTGGAGTACCTCTAGTACCTCTAGTGCCATTCACAGTATTTGAGAACATTTGTTAAATCAGTTCTTGGTATAGGGACAGCAAAGATTATAAATAGTGGCTTGTAGAATGGGAACAGCTCTTTAACTTGTCAACCATGTATGCAGCATTGAAAAACATTGTAAAAAGGTATGTTACTGAGGCTGGGGAGATAGCCAGCAGTTGAAGGCATTTATTGCACTTGCAGAGGACTCTGGTTCAGTCCCTAGTGCACACGGTGGCTCACAACATCTGAAACTCCAGTTCCAGGAGATCTGAGGTCCTCTTCTGAACCTCCAGAGACACCAGGCACACACTTGGTGCGCATCTGTACACGAAGATAAAACACTCACTCATACATGTAAGATGAAATATAAATATGTATTCTTTAACCAAGATGCCTTTGTTGCTGACATCGTCATAAATAATCTTAATAAGGAAGTTCTTTGTGCATGAAGATGCCCATGCAAACATTAGCAATACTAGAGAAAGGTTAGGAATGATGTCTATGGTAGAGGGATGTTTAAGTTAGCTATGTAGAGTATACCAATGATTTCAGCATATGTATATAAGGACACTATAACAGTATAAGGAAGTAAATGAAATGTAGAATGTGCACTGTCACTAGAGAGCTGTCATGAAGTTTGGGAGGTTGCTTTGCACAAAATTTACTGTGTCTGTTAATCTATTCCAGAGGTGAAGAGTGGGCTTCCCAGTGATCTCTTAGCCAGTGGTCCTTCTGATGGAGACCTCAGTATCCCTAGATCCATGAACTCTCCTTGGCATATCAAAGATTCTTACTTGGCTAATATTTGCTGGGTTCCAATGGAAGATGGCCCTGGGGACTGCATTTAGTAAGAAGTGGTTATGGGCAGGTCAGATGGTAAGTCAGGAGTGAGGGAAGCCACTGGTTTTAGAGAATGTAAGCTTTCTATCGTCTTGGAGGGTGCTCATTAGTGTCTAGGAGAAACATAATAAAGCATTATCCAGGACAGCCAGGGCTACAGAGAAACCCTGCCTTGAACCCCCTGCCCCCCCCCAAATTTGTTTTTTATTATACTTGTTTGTGTGTATGCACATGTGTAAGTATGTGAATTGCACGGTGCACACACACACATGAAGAGCAGAGGACAATTTACAGGAGTCTGTCCCCTCTTTCCATTGCATGGGTTCCAGGTAGCTAACTCAGGTGATCAGGCTTAGCAGCAAGTGACCTTGAGCCACCTCACCAGGCCACGTCTTTTATATTTTGGTTTGACATGCTAGAGGGACATTTGTAGCCATAATTGGTGGATTCATGGGTAAGGGTAGAGTTTCTGATATGGCAGACAGAAAGATTAAGCTTCACAGAACTGTCGCAGAGGAAGAGGAGAAAGTTCTAGATCAAAGAACCTAGAGACAGTCTACCACAGCCTCTGCCCAGTTCCCTGAAGACCAGACACAGGCTGTTGTATAAACCATCTGTGGAACAAGAGGGAATAGCCCATTCCTGAGATGCTAGGATCAGACTAACTTTGCTAAGCTTTACTGCTAGCATTCACTCTAGTGCTAATGGCCTGACTATGTATAGTTCATAGTCAGTTCTGAGTCACTTTTGCATTATAAGGTACATTAAAGCAAATCTCTTTTTGCCTTGATGGCTTTTTAACTCTAAACATTCGATGACGTCAGATGGATTTACAATTTCTTCTGAAATGCCCTCTCTGCCATCTGTCAGCATGCCAACGAGCACACCACTTGTATTGACCGCTCCACTGTGTTTTTAACGCAGTTTTACAGGTTGGACTGTTGTGTGGTCAGTTTCTATCTATTGATAAAAGCTGAGCCAAGGGTGCGACTGTCTAAAGATTGGAGATGGCACCTGAAAAGGTGAACCTACCCGAGTGTAGACTCTCTGCCTCTGCACTGTGAACATCTTTAACAATCCAGAAACTGTTGAGAGCTCGTCCGTTCCCCCGCAGATTTTGCCATGAGTCAGCTAGCCTTTGCCCGTGGCTGGTTTTAGATTTTTTTCCTAATAGTCTGAGCTTGAATGAAGAATAGGCTGAAAGGTTTTCTGGAAATCTCTGAGCTCAAACATCACAGAATAGAAGAGAACCCTGCTGTTTGTGCTTAGTGGTGAGTGCCAGAGAAACTTGCGGGTCTGGTACTTTCTCAGGTGAGCGAGGCACTGTGTGCACCTCCCTGACATCCATCGTGTACCAGCATCTCCAGCTCACATCACTTGCTGAGAGCATCCCTCTGAAAGGCCAGATTGCTGAGGCGAGCCAGGATGCTGTGATTTGAATTTCCTGTGCCTGGGGCTTCCTCGCCTTCTCTGCTGGTCCTCTGGAGCCATCTTTCTAACTGTAACCCCGTCTCCACTGTGCAGTACCAGCCTATTGCGCGTCAGAGTCATCTGCATATTGCTATTGCTGCTCTGCGGGTGCAGTCAGTCTGTGTCATGTATGTTATAGCATGGCAAAATGCTCCAAACCCAGGCAACCCGGAAGTACTGTCACTCATGGTGTACATTTAAGGCAGGTCACCTGCTCACTCGGGATGTAAATATGGATCTTGGTAGGTTAGGCCTAACTGAAACTTTTTTTTCTATTAAAAATGCAGTGTTTATGAACATTTTTACTCACTAGTATTTGAACCCACAGACAAAAACTTTAAATTTAAATTTTAAAAATTTAAATTTAAGTTTAAATTTTAAAGTAGAGTTTTAGAACTTGCTTTTAAAAGGTATAATAACAAAGTATCTAATCTAATTACTATTACCCACATTTGCTTTAACTCTACTAAATATAAGTGTTGTGTCTCAAATGTTACCATAAGTGAACATGGTTTTCCCCCATAAACAGCCATTTTCAGGGAGTTGGGAACAAGCATGGCCTGGTAGTTAAGTTCATTTTCCTAATCAAGGAAAAAGGAGAAAATGGATTGTTACAGTGTTGCAGAGAACTCGCTGGCCTCCACAGGGTCAATGCTGGGTGGAGGCAAAAGAGAATGTGGGGTCAGACAGTAAAGGCTTATCCCTGGAGTGATGGACAAGCTCATCAACCAACTGCTGCTGTTAATTATAATTACCCCCACAAAGAATTGCTGCATTCTTTTGGAGACCACCCCTTCTCCATAGGAGCAAACAGGAAGGTTGAAAATACTCAAGTGTGATTAATTTATGTTGGACTTATATTCCCCACTCCTAAATGTAGGAGCCACTTTATTGTCACAGTTCACTTGGGTCTCATTCTTATGAAAAGAGAGATAGCAGGTCCTGGGGAGATGGCTCAGTCGTTCATGTGCAAACATAAGGACCTGAGTTGGGTTCCCGCTGCCCATGTAAGAAGGCAGGCCTGGCACAGCTGTAATGGTGGCACCAGCTAGCCATGTTTAGCTACAGGAGTCCTACTTTTGTCCTTGAAGTCATCCTGACAGTAGCATTTTAACTGCGGTATCACCATCGTAAAGGCCTACGCACGACATTATTTTTACACTGACCTCAAGCTGATGGCCTGAGCATAAACTGTGCTCTCTCTTCCAGCTGAGTTAGATTGAGATAGTTGTTTGCACAACTTGGTTTAGAGCAGAGCCTCTCTTTGGACAGTGATAACAGGTTTGAACTGTGATTCCAGCTCCTGTCCAAGAGACTATTCGGTTGACTTCCCGTATTGGTCTCACACTTAGTGGTCAGCCCTCCCTGTTGAAACCCCTTCCAGACTCTTGAATTACACTTCCCACATCAGTGCTTAACCTGCTTGGGCATTCAGAAAACGGACAAACCAGGTAAGTCAGGGCTGGGAAGGGGCCACCTGGAAAGAGTCAGAGCAGACTGGGGAATCCTTGATACTGTCACCACACACAAGCTCCCTGGCAGCTGCTGGATGTATGCAAAGTGAGGATGGGGTACTCAGGCAGGGCAGGGCAGGCTTGTTCTGTCTAGCTTTTGGGGGGCCATGTTCATGCATTCACGTGATGGCACATACCATACCAAACTACATTTTGTTTAATACGATGTATAGGTTATGTAATTTCTTTAGCTCTAACATCCCATGATATTCATTCCTTCTACCTAAGTTTTTCTTGTCCTACTGAGTGGGTGCCAGTCCAGGAAACTGATAGTTCCTGAGCGGGGACAAGGAGGGCACACTGAGCCTGTACACAGGATGGTTGCAGAGTGCTTTGATCCTTTCTTGAAAAAGAAAAAAGTGATGTCTGTGGGTATATTTAAATTATTTGTCTCTCCTTTCTTAAATCCTTGGGCTCTACATTCTCTGTCCTCTGGCTGTTCGCCTCTTGTTTGGAGTGTGTCTGTGCTGTATATGGTAGGTCTGAAGATTTGTCTGTAGGAAATCTAATTTGGATGTATGGTCCTGTGCTCTGAACTTCTGACTGTACATTGCAGGAGGCATTTTAATCACCATACAGATATATTGTGATATGTAGGCCATTGCGACAATGGCAGGTAAAATTAATGTGTCAGGAGTTTTTTGCCTGGCCTTATTTCTTATGAATTGTTAAGTTCGGTTCAGGAGAAGATGTGCTAAAGAACAAAAGCTCAGGAAAACAGATGCGAGGTAGGAAATAGGCTGACTCTAGTTTCTACTCATCCGAACACCTTTCTTTCTGCTTGATGGGATGCTAGCAACTCTTGGAAAGAAGTGCTGGGCCCAGGAACCATGGTCCTCCTGGGGATTTTGTGAAGTGGCTTGTCCTATAGGACTTTCTCTCGGTGACCATCTTCTTTGCCACTTAATGCCACCAAGGAGCACCGGACTCCGTTCAAGTGTCAGGGCAGAGAGAGAGAAGTGCCAAGAGGGGTTCAGCTTTGTTTCCGTTTGCTACTCCCTGAAAGCAGAATATTGTATATAATATAGGTAAAGGCGTTCTGTGTTTCTCTAAAGTCACAAGATCAAACAAGGCCAGAGTGCTGGAGGCAAGTTAATAAATAGAGGGATCATGGAGAAGGTGTACCTGAAAAATCCCATACAGGACTATGTAAACATTCTAGATTAAAATACAGAATAAAGAACCATTATGTGTTCAGGAACCCATTGTCCTAGAACTCAGACTATTTCTGCTGCCATTTGAAATTTACTTGGCTACTTTCAGTAAGAAAGGGGCTTTTTAAATGAATTGAGTCATTTGCATACCTTTTCTGTGTTTAAGTAACTTCTGTGAGTTCTTTTAAAATATTTTTTTATTTATATTTATTATTCATGTGTGCCTATGTGAATGAATGTCACATTCATGTGTCTGTCTACAGCAGCCAGAAGGGAGCAAATCCCTTGGGCTGTAGTTACAAGAGGTTGTGAGCCAGCATACATGGAACCCAAACTCCGGTTGTCTGGAAGAGGAACAAGCGCCCTTGACTGCTGATCTATCTCTCCAGCCCCTAGGCGTTCTTGCCATCTCTCTTCCTTAGGCACAGAAGATGAGAGTCATTTTCTGTGTGCACAGAGTGGTCTCGTGCCAGCATGCTGTTGTTTCTGGGTTGAGAATCCCCAGAGAGATCCTGAGCCAGTAGGTGGGACCTTGAAAGCTTGTGTCAGTCCTAAGGAGGCTTGGGTGGGTCTGAGTTTGCTCAGTTGTTCTGACTGAGAGAAGCTGAGGAAGCCTGTAGTTCACCAGGGATAAATGTTTCCTGCTGTGGTGCAGATGCAACCACGTGTGTAGACTCCAGAAATTATAGTTACAGTAAGAGGGCTAGGGTGATGGGGAATTTCAGACTGACATTTTCCTTATATCTCTATGCCGATTCCATTTTTTTTTAAATATAATTTTGAGTACCAATAGGATAATTTTCAATAAGAATAGTGATCATTAAAAGTAATTTTAAAAGTTTTAACACACCACTGAAGAACAGCCTTCTGCCACTTGAGTAAAGAAGTTATCATTGTTTTTTAACTTGCCAATGCCCAAAAGGTTAGTCTAGTTTGGTTCGGCTCTTAACACATCTTTAACATTGGTTTTAGGTCTTTGTTGCAGGAATTTCTTGAATTGTTCACATATTTCTTTTAAAACTAATTGTCCCCTACCAGATTTAGGATTGGTAAAAATCCTTTCCCAATCTGTTGTTGGCCTTTTTGTCTTATTGACAGTATCTTTTGCCTTACAGAAGCTTTGCGATTTTATGAGGTCCCATTTGTTGATTCTTGATCTTACAGCACAGGCCATTGCTGTTCTGTTTAGGAATTTTTCCCCTGTGCCCATATCTTTGAGGCTTTTCCCCACTTTCTCCTCTATAAATTTCAGTGTCTCTGGTTTTATGTGGAAGTCTTTGATCCACTTAGACTTGAACTTTGTACAAGGAGATAAGAATGGATTAATTTGCATTCTTCTACATGATAACTGCCAGTTGTGCCAGCACCATTTGTTGAAAATGCTGTCATATTTCCACTGGATAGTTTTAGCTCCCTTGTCAAAGATCAAGTGACCATAGGTGTGTGGGTTCATTTCTGGGTTTTCAATTCTATTCCATTGATCTACTTGTCTGTCACTGTACCAGTACCATGCAGTTTTTTATCACAATTGCTCTGTAGTACAGCTTGAGGTCAGGCATGGTGATTCCATCAGAGGTTCTTTTATTGTTGAGAATAGTTTTTGCTGTCCTAGGTTTTTTTGTTATTCCAGATGAATTTGCAAATTTCCCTTTCTAACTCAGTGAAGAATTGAGTTAGAATTTTGATGGGGATTGCATTGAATCTGTAGATTGCTTTTGGCAGAATAGCCATTTTTACTATATTAATCCTGCCAATCCATGAGCATGGGAGATCTTTCCATCTTCTGAGATCTTCTTCAATTTCTTTCTTCAGAGACTTGATGTTCTTATCATACAGATCTTTCACTTCCTTAGTTAGAGTCACACCAAGGTATTTTATATTCTTTGTGACTATTGTGAAGGGTGTTGTTTCCCTAATTTCTCTCTCATCCCATTTGTCCTTTGTGTAGAGAAAGACCACTGATTTGTTTGAGTTAATTTTATATTCAGCTACTGCACTGAAGCTGTTTTTCAGGTTTAGGAGTTCTCTGGTAGAATTTTTAGGGTCACTTATGTACACGATCATATCATCTGCAAATAGTGACATTTTGACTTCTTCCTTTCCAACTTGTATCCCCTTGATCTCCTTTTGTTTCACAGACACTATTGCATATGCCAGCAAGATTTTGCTGAAAGGACCCTGATATAGCTGTCTCTTGTGAGGCTATGCCGGTGCCTGGCAAATACAGAAGTGGATGCTCACAGTCATCTATAGGACAGAACACAGGACCCCCAATGGAGGAGCTAGAGAAAGTACCCAAGGAGCTGAAGGTGTCTGCAACCCTATAGGTGGAACAACAATATGAACTAACCAGTACCCTCAGAGCTCGTGTCTCTAGCTGCATATGTAGCAGAAGATGGCCTAGTTGGCCATCATTGGGAAGAGAGGCCCCTTGATCTTGCAAACTTTATATGCCCCATACAGGGGAATGCCAGGGCCAAGAAGTGGGAGTAGGTGGGTAGGGGAGCAAGGCGGGGGGAGGGTATAGGGGACTTTCAGGATAGGATTTGAAATGTAAATGAAGAAAATATCTAGTAAAAAATAGGAAAAAAACAAAACTAATTGTATCTGGGAATTTAAAAAAATAGCAGAGATCCTGAAAATTGAGCTTATTGTCAGTAGGACAACTCTTTCGTTTTATTAGTTTATGTAAATTGTGATTATTATGACAAATAACAGTAAGATGTTACATCTGTTACAAAAACTCTTAACCTTCATAATGAAATGGCTGTTTCGTTGTTCTGAACACAGTAACCATGTCCCAGGTTGTGAGCTACTGTGAGTTTTCCTATTCCACATCTCTCACCGCATTAAAGACGGATTTGGATGCTCAGTAATAGAAGTCTGAATGCCCTTTGGCACATTTTAAATTATGTACATCATTGAGTTGATGTTGATGATGCTGCAAGTGCTTCCAGAGTAAATAATCTCTATTATTTATCATGTAGATTGCCGCCATCAGACAATTCTAAATATACTGGAAGGCTCTTGTGGCGGCATTTCTGAGGAGTTGGATGTTTGAGTGCCAAGGTACAGTCGAGCGAAACAGCTCAGAGCTTCACGGCCACGCCCCAAAGGCTGGCAGATGGCCTTGACCATCACTGATCATTTCTGGGGCTGAAAGGATGCCCAAGGGCAGTGAATCTTGAGTCATGTCTAATAATGCAGACAACCTTGGAATCTTCTGTTTGATACTTATTTCCACTAGGGAGTTCCTTCAGAGTATAATATCCTGCCTTCACTTAGAATGTTTTTTTATTTTGACAATTTCATACATGTGAACAGTAACCATCTGTATTTAGCCTCTCTTTCTTCTTTCAGTGTCATCGTGCATGACGAATGTGAGATACTGAGCACAGTTGTATATCTGAAGCCCTTGAAACATATACTGTCCTTGTTAATTTCCAGGGAAGATAACCTTTACATGGGATATTAGACTGTCATCCTGCATCCTTCAAACACCAAGTTTGTCGTGTTCTTAGCACAGCGGTGTCAGTGGTACCCTTCCTTCATAGAGTTTCTCTACCCTTGAAGTCATCTCAGCTCACTTAGATTTTATTATAGGCTGAGTTTCCCTGGGCTTAACAGTTTGAGGTTTTTCTTTGAGCTTTCCTGGCATATTAATACCTTCTACCTTTAAACAGTAGGACACACTCGGAAAGGCAGAGCTGGCCTGTGACAAATTTGGGAGTCCTTGGAAGTCCTGAGCCTGAACAGTGCCATCACACCCAGTCACGCACATGAACTTGAAGCTATAACCTTGAGTGGGGATACGTCTGGGGCTCTCTTGGCAAGTCTCTAGATTCCTTACAAAGATAAGACCTTTATTAGCCTTGCCTCAAGCAACACCTGACTTTAATATAGGCACCAATTTTCTCAGAATGATGACTTTTTGTTTCTTATTTATTTAGTTTTTGAGACAGGGTCTTCCTATATAGCACACACCAGTCCATTTATTATTACCAAAAACCCACCAGTTGCCAGAGCTGGATGGTGAGATGAATTCAGGTTTATGAGAAAAGAGATGGGCTACCCATACCAGCACATTCTCCAGAGAGCAGAGATGAGGCCGGCGTCCCAGTAAATTTAAGATGAAGCAATTCTCACCTATTTCTAGATTCTTTATTAATTTTTTTTTTTATTTTGACCGGGAGACAGAGCTTCAGACTCTCCCAAGGTCTTATGCCTTTCTGAGGTACACTTTCTGTATGGTACGAGCTACGGAATTTTTGTTTTACTTTGCTAATCGAAGTCAACACCTTAGGATGAACACGAGAAGTCAGCTGTGCAGAATTTTTGTAAAATAGTTGGCATTTGTCAGTTATGGCAGTTCACGAGCTGAGGAGGTGGGTTTATAGGCGCTCTTGTCTCTCTCTCATTTCTTCGGGGCCGCTGAGGTGACTTGATGGGTGAAGGCACTTTCTGAAAAGCCTGAAAACTTAAGTTCAACCCCCAGGTTCCACATGGGGAGGAGGGGACCCGCTCCTTCTGAGTTGTCCTCTGACCTCCAAATGTGCACTGAGCCATACCCCATCCAAGTAACTAACTAACTAACTTAATAAGGTAAAAAAGAATAAAACGGCATTTTATATAATGAAAAGAGAACCTAGCAACTGTGCAATGCTGCCATTGTGTTCCTGGGAACTGAGACCCTTTTTCTATGCTGCCACTGTCTGCTGAAGGGACCATTGCCCTTCTCCCTAACCTTCCTCATCTCAAGGAAACACACACACACACACACACACACACACACACACACACACACATACACGCACATGCATGCCCTTGCATGCACACACACAGGCACACATGCACACACATGGGCACACAGGCACACACACATGCATAAATGAGTACACATGCATGCACAAATATAACCATGCATGAATACATGCACACAGAGAGAGAAAGAAAAGCATTTAGAAGACAAGTAAAATCATTTTCATTTTCTCAGAACTTTAAAAAAAATAAAAAAACCACACATCAACCCCCACAGTGATGGAAAGTGACTTCAGTGTGGTATCTGAATCAAGCCTCTACAAAGGTCAACTTGAAGAAGTAAAGGAGAGGCTGGCACTAGATAACATCATAAACCAGATAGACACAAAACACATGCTCTGTTGGGTCTGGAGGTCTTTCCGGTCTGTCCTCCATCCCCTCTGGCTCTACCACTCTTTCTCCCTCCTCCTCTGTGGGGTCCCCCGAGTCCTCAGGGATGGGATTGGACAGAGTCATCCATCCTGTTTAGTATTGAGGGTCCCAAGGTTTCTCACTCTATATATTTTCCAGCTGTGAGTCTCTGTATTTGTTCCCATCTACTGCAGGAGGAAGATTCTCGTGATGGCTGAGCAAGGCATTGACCTATGCGTCTAGCAGAATGTTGCTAGGAGTTATTTTATTGCTGCGTTCCTTTAGCACAGTGGTTCTTAACCTTCCCAATGCTGCAACTCTTTGATAGTTCCTCATGTTTTGGGGACCCCCTGACCATAAAGTTATTGCTACTTCATAACTGTAATTTTGCTGCTGTTACAAATTGTAATGCAAACTCCTATATGCAGGATAACTGCTATCGCACAGAAGTGGAGATGCACGTGTTGAAGTCTGCTGCTTTGGCAGAACAGTAGTATTTGATTTTTTTCCCCCCTAGGTCCCTGGCCTATCTGGTCTCCAGGCAATGTTGGAGATAGGCTCCGTCTCACAGGGTGTGGCTTAAATCCCATTACATACTGGTTGGTCACTCCCACAGGCTTAGTGCCACCATGGCACTAGCGCGTCTTGCAGACAGAACACCACTGTAGATGGTGAGTTTGTAGCTGGGTTGATGTTTACCTTTCTCCTTTGCAAGTGTGCAGAGCACCTTCCTGTACTCTGAACATGAGCTAGTCAGTAGAAGTGAGGGTTTCAGTAAGGCACCAGCTCTACTTCTCCATGTTTAATGAGTTGGACATATTGCCTTCAGCAACAGGGCCTTGCTCTCACTTTGTGGAGAACAACCAATAGCCCTGGCAGTACCCTGAGTTTTTTGAGAGTTCCCAATGGGATCCATATGGCCAGCGACTCAATTAGCTGTGACTCATTTCCTGTAGTAGCAAGTTCATTTGGAGGTGAGAACTATCCAGTTGGGGCCCACCTCCTTTGTTATTAGGCCGTTTCCTTTAGGTAGCCTTCATATATGTGTATATTTTAGAAAACTTCTACTCCGTTAGGTTGCATACGACTTTTTGAATGGCCTTGAGTTTTAGCTGTATCCCTTTTAACCCACCCCTTCCCTCACCCTTATCATTTGTTCCTCCCATTCATTCCGGGTACCCCACCCTCCTCCGCCCATAACTGTCCATTTCCCCACCTTAGGGGGATCCATTCTCTCCCCATCCCAGGTCCCTCACTCTATAAGTAGGCTCTGTGGTTATATGGATTGCAGCTTGCTTATTAAAGGCTCACCAACTAAAATCTACACACAAGCTAATACACACCGTAGTTGTCTCCCACAGGCTGGCCTCTGACCAGATGTTACTTCATATGGTCTGGGTGACCTCACTCAGGTTGATCTTTCCTAGTTCCATCCACTTACCTGCAAATTTCATGGTGTCATTAAAAAAAAAAAAAAAACAGTTGAGTAAGAGTCTTTGGTGTAAATGTGCCATGTTTTCTTTGTCCATTCATCCATTGATGGACATCTAGGCTGTTTCCAATTCTGGCTGCTATGAAAACTGTGGCAGTGAACATGGTTGATCAGGTGGCTCTGTAGTGGGATGAAGTGTCCTTTGGGTATTTGCCTAAGGGGCACATTTATACCCAGCTTCCTGAGGAGCTCTAACACTGATTTACATAGTGGCTGCACAAGCTTGCACTCCTACCAACAATGGGTGAGTGTCCCCCTTTCTCCACATCCTCGCCAGCAGGAGCTGTCAGACCTCTCACTTGTATTTTTCGTCTTGGCCATTCTGACTGGTATAGGGTGAAATCTCAAAGGAGTTTTGAATGATAGTTCCCTGATGACTTAAGGGTGTTGAACATTTCTTTAAGTGTTTCTTGGCTATCTGTGATTTCTCTTTTGAAAATCCTCTGTTTAGATATGTACCCCATTTTTAATTGGGCTGTTTTCTTACATCTAATTTTTTTGGGTTCTTCATAGAACTCATATTGTCCCTCTATCAGGTGTATAGTCATTTTAAAAACATTTTGGCATCCGGTAGCCTGCGTGCCTGCTTTGTCAGATGGTGTCCATTGCCACACAACAACTTTTTAGTTTTATGAGTCTCCACTTATTGTCATTTTTAGTTCCTGTGCTGTGGGTGTTGTGTTTAGAAAGAAAGGTGTGTGCTGATGTCTTCCAGACTATTCCTCACTTCCTCTCCTATCAGCTTTGGTGTATCTGGCTTTATGTTGAATTCTTTGATCCATTTGGAGTTGAATTTTGTGCAGGGTAATAACAATTTATCTATTTGCATTCTTCTACATGCAAACAACCAATTTGACCAATCTTTCTTTTTTCTTTTCACTATGTATTTTTGGATTCTTTATCAAAAACCAGGTGTCCATAGGTGTGAACTTATTTCTGGGTCTTAAATTGAATTTCATTGATCACATGTCTGTTTCTATGCCAATACCATGATGACTTTATTACCATAGTTCTGTAGTACAACTTGAAATTGGGAATAGTGATACCCCTAGCAGTTCTTTATTTGTTTGGGATTATTTTAGTATCTTGGGGGGGGGTTGTATTTCCATATGAAGCTGAGAATTGTCCTTTCAAATTCTGTAAAGAACTGTGTTGGGATTTTGATGGGGATTGCATTGAATCTGTAGGTTGCTTTCTGTACAATGGCCATTTTTAATATATTAATCTTACCAGCCCATGAAAATGTCTCCATCTACTGATATCCTCTTCAATTTCTTTCTCTACTGTTTTCAATATATATATATATATATATATATATATATATATATATATATATATATAT
>NC_034610.1:48022138-48027861 GCF_900095145.1 Mus pahari | reverse complement strand
CTACTGATTTTTGTGTATTGATTTTGTATCCTGCTATTTTTCTGAACGTGTTTATCAGCCCTATAGGCTTTCTGGTAGAATTTTTAGGGTCATTTATGTATAATACTATCATACCATCTGCAACTAAGGATACCTGGACTTCTTCCCTTCCTATGTATACTCTCCGATCTTCTTAAGTTGTCTTATTGCTTTAGCTAAGACTTGAAGTACTATATTGAATAGGTATAGAGAGAACAGACAGCATTTTCTTATTCCTGATTTTAGTAGAAATGCTTTGAATTTCTTTTCCTTTACATTGATGTTGGCTGTGGGCTTGCTGTAAACCACCCCTGTTATGCTGAGGTATATTCCTTGTATCCCAAATCTACCCAGGACGTTTATTGTGAAGGGGTTTTGGATTTTTGTCAAGGATATCCCAAAGTGTTCAGCCTTTGCAGGTAGAATAGAATTCCCAAACTGAGTTGAGAAGGGCTATAAGTGGGGGAAGGGGAGGCAGGGAGCAGTTAAACGTGCAACACAAGCATTTTTTAAAAAAGATTTATTTATTTATTATATGTAAGTACACTGTAGTTGTCTTCAGACACACCAAAAGAGAGCGTCAGACCTTGTTACGGATGGTTATGAGTCACCATGTGGTTGCTGGGATTTGAACTCAGGACCTTTGGAAGAGCAGTCGGTGCTCTTAACCACTGAGCCATTTCACCAGACCACAAACATTTCTTACTATACCATTAACTACCAAGGGCAACAGCCTATTAGATAAATAACATGATACTTCATACAGTGGAGCATGTAGAAACAAAAAGCAGCTTGCAATCCGTGTATTAATATTGATGTGGCAAATTTACTGAAATAATGGAACTGATTTTTAAGAAACACTGAGGGTAAAACCATATTCATGTGAAAAGTAAAAACTGATTTTCATTTGCATAGGGAAAATGAAATAGAACAAGAGCACATGGTTTCCTGTCCTCATAGAAAATTTCTATAAATCTTTATTATTAATAGGGGAAAATTGTATTAGTAGAAAGTAAAAATTAATAGAAAAATATAAAACTCAAGAGTCGGTGTCTTGGGACTCTTGAGGTTGAAGTGTCAGGACACTGTAGCATGGAGGAGAGGGGATGATATTTCCTGCTGGGAGGTTACGGTAGCACCAAGAGGACCTTGCTCCAGTCTTCAGCGTCTGCTGCCCTTGCTGTACTGGAGACCAGGAGAGGCAGATGGAGATAGATGCAGGAGAACCACTGGTCTCCCTGCCCTGTGTATTATCAGAAGGTTCCCCTCCCTATGAAATACCGAGATCCGCAGAACTTTCAAACCACCCACCCATGGTGCGAATGGTTACTCTGTCCCTGATACTGACATTTATCTATTGTTGCAAATGGTTACTCTCTCCCACATACTGACATGTGTCTATTGTTGCGAATGGTTTACTCTGCCCTTGATCTGCCTCATTTCACATCTCTCGGTTTCTCAGTTCTGATGCTTAAAGATCTACAGAGTTTCAAGTGCACCACATCAGATTAGCACACTTAATTGATGGCTTCAAATACAGCCCTCCCCAGTAAAACAAAAACAACAAAAACAAAAACAAACAAAAAAACCCAACAGTTTTGTGGCATCTGTTTTCAAGTGCTGGGAGGCAGTTCTGAATCCAAACTGTACTATCAGGTTCTGAGAGATTGATAGACATCTGAGCTGGCTGCCCAGTGCCATGATTGCCTGACGTGGATTTGCTTTGTCCTTTCAAGGGAGTGAGAAAAATCGAGCCTGGGTTGTATGAACAATTCATCGACTACAGATTTGGAGAAGAACTACTGTACCAGATAGATCTCTGCTCCATGCTGAAGAAGAAACAGAGCAATGGTTATTACCACTGCGAGTCTTCGATCGTGCTCGGTGAGTTCTGTTGAGAACATTGTTCAGTACAGTTATTCGTTATTTCTTGACGTCACTTCTAAAATAAATATTTCAGGGTAGTTATTTATTTTTCAAAACACTACGGGTTTTGTTCGTTTGTTTTGTCTTTGCTGTTGTTTTGTAGTACTGCAGCGGGACATATGGAGAGAACTTCTCTTTCGGCTTCTCGGGTCTTGAAATGTCCATGGAAATTTGTTTTAGTTTAATTTTATTTCATGGACATAAAGAAAACACTTTCTTCAGGGAGCATCACATGGCCACAGTGCTCCCCATCTGGCCTTAGCATGGTAGCTGCTATTAATAACGGGCAGTGACCGGCTCTGGAAATTTCACTAAGGGAAGATTAAGTTTAGGTGGCCTGTGACAGTCAAGACTTTGTTGCTTCTATAAAGAAAACATACTTGAGGGGAAGCGAAGACCCACACAGAGATGGCTCGGCGGTGCTCATGCGTGAAGGCTCCTGCAGGGTTCGATGAGACCAACCCGTTAGTTCCCAGGAGGAAAGTGGACACAGGAAGGAACATTTCTTAACCAGGCAGCTGCCATCGCCCGCCTTCTGGAAGGTGGGTACGTTTCACGGGAGCCTGCTCTGTGGGACTCAGGTGTGCTATTTCTGGTGAGACACCACTGCCAGGAACTGAACTTGGAGACAACCTGACTTACGTGTTTTTTAAAGTGACGTGAAGATAAATATACATTAGTAAATATTTCAAGTTCTTCGGCCAAAGTAATTTCTCTCCATAGCAATTAAAAGGATCTACTTGTATCCTAAAAGAACCGTCATATAACTGAAGTTTATTGAAGTTGTTTTTTAAAAAAAAAAATGTCCAAGAGGCAATTTTATTTTTGAATCCTCATTACAGCGTGTGACAGACACCATCACCCGAAAGGTCTGTTTTAAACAGAAGACTTAAAGTGGGGTTTTGAGTTTTGAATTTCACATCTGAAACCCTCCTCCTGTTTCAAGGAGGATGTTCATGCTTCTAGAACCTGCCAGGGGCCCTCTTCTGTCAGGTTCTGCGGAGTTTCACACAGAGGGGAGATGTAGATCCTCTGTGTAGTGTGGACTTTTGTAACTAGGTTAGAGCAACCTCAAAAGGGCGTGCGGTGCTTCATTCCCTTCCCAGCTGGAAGAAAAGGTCGATTTTACTGAAGATCCTGAGATTTGCAATGTAAAACCTATTGTGTACATCCAATCAGTGGCCAGCAGGGGGCTCTGTTCCACCAGAGAGAACGGAAAGAGTAGTTGGAGGGATAAGTGGCGCTAATACTCAGACTCTTACAGATGCTTCTCATTTGCGATGGGCTGTATACAGCCCAATAAACTCCTGGCAAGTTGAAAATACTCTTAAGTAGAAAGTGTATTTATACACGTAACCTAATAGCCATCATAGCTTAGGCAGGCCCACTGTGGCATGCAGGTTAACCTGTAGCTGTGTAAGTCATTCGCCACAAAGGGCTTCTCTCTCTCTCTCTCTCTCTCTCTCTCTCTCTCTCTCTCTCTCTCTCTCTCTCTCTCTGTGTGTGTGTGTGTGTGTGTGTGTGTGTATGCGTGTGAAAGTCAAAGGGCAAACTTGTATATCATTTCTTGGGAGCTGTCCACCTTTCTCTTTTTCAGACAGGGTTTGCACTGGTCTTGAACTCACTGAGGAGGTTTAGCTGGCCTGCGAACCTCAGGGAGCCACCTGACTCTTGTTTCCCAGAGCTGTGATGACAAACAAGCCAATTCACCCCAATTTCCCCCTCCCCTATTTTGTTTTATTTTAATATTTTTAGCTTTAAATTTTATTTTTTTTTATTTTAACAAGTCATTTCATACAATATATTCTGATCACTCTTTTCCCCTTCCCCAACTCCCCCCCAAGTCTCCCCACCTTCCTACCTACCCATGTCTTTATCCCTTTCTTTAAAAACAAGCAAACAACCCCCCAAAACACACATTCTCTCTCTCTCTCTCTCTCTCTCTCTCTCTCTCTCTCTCTCTCTCTCTCTCATAGACACACACACACACACCACAAAACACAGTCAGAAACCAAAATATATAAGCCAACGACTAATAAGAAAAAGTTGCCCACGCACAGTATTCTAAGAGTATAAAGTGTGGCGGTCATATCCAGTGAGGCTCTTTGGAGAAGACTAATTTTTCCTTTGTAGCTATTCACCCACCTTTTAATATGGGTTCTGTGACTGAGCTCAGGTCTTCAAGCTTGCTCAGGTCAGCAAGCACTTTACCAGCCAAGCTCTGTCTACTTCCCACCTCACCACCTTCGGAGTCTCCAAAGTCACTAAGTAGCCAAGGATGACCCTGAACTTACGATTCTCCCCCCTTCACCTCCCAAATGTTGAGATATGCTAATACAATTTTGACTGAATGTGTGTATCCAAATGTCACAGGGTATACAACATTGTGTGTAGAGTGCTGATAGCTTGCCCTTGCGATCATGCGATCGACAGACAGCTCAGTTCCACCTGACGTCTGGAGGCACAGTCATTCTGTACATTGCAAGGCCAGGAAGAGGCCATAATTCAGATGGAAAGTGCAGTCTCTTCTGACTGCTTTTGCTCTACTGCTAAGTTGAAAATTGGAGCTGCACCACTGTCAATCAGGACAGCATGAATGACTGAGTCTGTCAGTGGCAGTAGACCAACAGAATACCAGGCCCAGACTGTAGGGTTGAAAGCCTAAGGAGAATCCTGAGCGAGCCGTCCATGCGTGAACCCAGAGACCCTGCTCATTGAGAATGTCCCCAGGAGACCTGGTGGTTAGCTGTAGAGATCATCCTTTTAGTCTGAAAAACTTTTCATGTCCCATCTGGGCTTTTTGAATACTTGAGCCAGGGGATGATTTAGCCAATGGGAAGGACTAGTTTTGAACATGCAGTTGGATGTCTGGCTGAAGACCCTTACCTCTGACTTGAGTATCCCAATCTTTAGTGATGTGTGACTTAGGGTCCAGGACACAAAGACATGAGCTGCCCACTCAGGTTTGTGCGCACTTGCATTATGTGCGTGTGTGTGTGCGCATGTGTGCGCATGTGTGTGCATGTGTGTGTGTGCGCGCATGTGTGTGTGCGCGTGTGTATGCGTGTGTGTGCGCGTGTGTGTGCACGTGTGTGTGCATGTGTATGTGCGTGCATCTGTGTGTGCGTGTGTATGCATGTGTGTGCATGTACGTGTGCATGTGTGTGTGTGCATGTGTGTGTGTGTGCGTGTGCGTGTGCGTGTGCGTGTGTGTGTGTGTGTGTGTGTGTGTGAATTCTACAGAAAGGAACACTGGCAGGAATGGAGAGATGGCTTAGCAGCTAAAAGCACTTGCTGTTCTTCAGATTTGATGCCCTCTTCTTCTGTTCTCATTCTCTCTCTCTCTCTCTCTCTCTCTCTCTCTCTCTCTCTCTCTCTCTGCCTCTCTCTGTGTGTCTTTCTGTCTCTGTCTCTCTCTCTCTTACATACACATATATAAATAAACATATTTTCAAAAAAGATAAAAATAAACCTTAAAAAAAAAAACAAACCAGCAAGCCAGTATGACTCACTTGGTTCGCACTTGAGGAATTCGGAGCGGGGGAAATCAGTGGGGTTTGTTTATCCCCACTGGGTGAAAGACAGGAAAGAAACCTGAGAGCTTTCTAGAATCCTTGAGCCTAGACCTTTGTTTGATAAACATTTAGCTCGACAGCGTGTGTGTGTGTGTGTGTGTGTGGGGCCTGGGTGTGACTCACGCTGTATGCCCACCTGAAGATCCACTCAGTAGAGAGATTTGATGATAGATATGTCCTTACCTGACTCCTCATTTTCTTTTT
>NC_034610.1:47999373-48020908 GCF_900095145.1 Mus pahari | reverse complement strand
ACTATGGTACTGATAATTGACAGACTATGGTACTGATAATTGACAGACTATGGTACTGACAGGTGTTTTTTTAAAAAAATAAAAACACAGACTTGTCATAGTTTGTACAATTGGCACTGCAGATTCTGAAGTAGAATTTGGGAACCCAGCTCTGGTGGGGTGAGTCAGAGGGCAAGGATGCTTGCTGCTGCGCCCGCCCGCCATTCATCTCTCACTTTGACCCATGCTCCAGCTACAAGAGAGGGTGAGAAGAATGCTGGAAATCTCAACTCTGTTACCACACGTGTGCCAACGTCCTAAACTTAAAGTATTTCCCCCAGTTTTTAACAGGAAATCATGTGCATAGGAGTGGAGATTGTCGCGTGTGACAATGAACTGTCTTCCTGGTTTGGTTTTTATCTGTCACGTCGTCATATAAAATGTAGAAAACCCTGCTCTGTGGTGTGTGAAGCGAAGGCCACACACATCCAGATCACGCAGGGAAGGAGGTTTTACCTGTAGATGCTCTGGGAAGGCATCATCACCATCAGGACAGAGATCAGATCCAACAGCCCAGCCTCTAACCTCTGTTCCCGGCCGGTCCACACGCCAAGCCTGTCTAGTGAGAGGGGGTGACGGTACTGGGGGTGAGTTTTCCATGTCATATGATGCAGTTGTGCTGAAACCTGGAAGGTGTCGGTTAACTCAATGGATTTACAAGCTCACGTAGGGGACAAAGATCCACTGGAGGACCAAGAGAGAGGAAAGGACCTGTATGTAAAGGACGAGAAGTTCATTGTGACCTAACTTGAAGACATCACAACGTGTCAGGCTCGAGTACCGACAGCAGAAAGGACTCTTCACAGCTCTCTGGAATTCAGTAAATATCTATAAGCATAACCCCATATAAAACTCCGTGGAAGGAGAAACTGTTAAAAACTTTGAATCTCACAAAGAACCCTTAAGGTAAAGCATTTCAAAGCCTGCTGCAATTACTGGGTCTAAGAAGTCGTGGATTTTGGCTTTCAGAATTATGGCCAATATTATTTCGATAGAGTAGTTTTAATGGTACTTGCGACACTGTATTCAAATATAAACTAGTTTAATTTTCTGTCTTACTTTTTCCCCATCTCCCCACTTCACTTCCATTTGAAAGTTCCGAGGTAAAAATGTAACCACTGCAAAAATACATCAGTCTCTCAGGGACACAGCTGTATCTAGAAAGTAACCATCTTATAAAACCTAGACTCTGTAATCTAACACTGTTTTGTGATGGAGGTAAGTGGGGAAGTTTTTGTTTCTCTTGCAGAGGCCAATGGGGAAATGATTAAGAACCTTTCCCATTTTAGGCTGACTACGGTGACTCCATCTTAAGCAGTTAGGATGGAGATCAGGCTGCCATCCCAGGGAGCTGCATTCCATTTCTTGTTTGACAGCTTCAGTTAACTGGACATTTTTGTTTGTTTGTTTAAAAGTATCACATAGTTTAATGACAACACAATGCGAGATACTTGATTATTTCCTTTGTAACATAAATTGGTTGACTATAGTTTACCATCTGCATGGTATATTATGTAAATGGAAAAGAAGGATCTATTTACTACTGTGCTGTGATAAAAAGAAGAAAACCAAGACTCTTCTGGCTTGGCCACGCCTCACATGACCTTATTTAACAAGTACAATATTGTTAAAAAAGTTGAGCTTTTGATATGTTAAATATTATATATTAGTTGATAGCCATTCCTTTTTAAACTCGGTTTTCATATACTTTTTTGATAAAACATTTGTTTTCCAAGAAGAAATTTGAAATTTCATTTTTTCATGCCCCTTACCTGGATGAAGAGCAACCTAACATTGGAATTCTTGGGTCATTTCTTTATATTTGTCTGAGTCAGACAAAGCCTTAAGATATGTAACTGAGAAGATTAATCCTGGAGTGGCTCACAATATTCTAACTGGCCTATCAAATGTTAATCTGGATGCTGGCACAAAGCGGCAGTTGTGGTCTAGGCTAGTCTGAAAATCCATCCATCTGCCGGTGTGAGGTCTCACCTTGTGCTTTATTAGACATCTTGGGAGGCGTGGATTAAAGAGGCAGTGCTAAGTGGCAAATCTCTTCTGACAAAATCAGCTGTTTGACTAGGGTGCAGCGGTGATAGATCACCTTGTGAGTCATTTGGGGAGCCTTCAATTTGAAGTGTATTTTCAAAAAGTTAAAATATTGAACTGCCAGTTTTAAAAAGAAAAAGTTATGAATAAAATTCTGTACAGGGGAGTTGGTTTTCTTTGTGTAGCCACTGATAGGGCAGTCGTTCTCCATGGGGTGGCAGTGTGTCCAAGAGCATCTGGGCAGTACAAATTGTACTTGGTGCTCTTAAAACAAGGAAACCAAGAGGATACAAGTTGCGTGGGAGTAGGCTGGTGAGTGTGATTAAAGTACGTTTATGAAATTCTCAAAGAACTAAAAATAAAAACAATGCAGGGAATTATATAACTGCCAGGAGATAAAGCTAAAATCCAGCATTTAATCATGAACTCACATCCATTGTAGTCATGTGCGCTGGACACACCCAAGATGGGTCCTATCAACAGTCAGTCAAGGAAAGGGGGAGGGGCTCCCGGGCGCTAACCCACCTCTGCACTCCTGGCTTTTCATATGTCCTGGAGAGGGAGAATCACCATCTATAGTTGTGTACCCTATCACTGTATTCTGAGCCCACCAGGCTCCCATGGATGGCTGTAAACCACAGGCACATGGATGGCCCTGGTTAACCTTGAGTCATACAATGAAATAGATATACGTGAGTGCTAGAGAGAGACTTATGGGGAGGTGGGAGGGGGAGGGGGTCTGTATGCAAGGCATGCATATGTGAAATTGGAAAGAAAGTAAAATAAATGTTTAAAAAAATAGGAAATGAATATGAGGGTATCCTGTTGCCAGTAGTCAGTCTAGCTAATCCATCACACTACCATGCTGTCTATGATAAAAGTTTCACTATCCCAACTACGACTTAATAATATTTTCTAAATGCTCGGCATATAGTTCTGACATGTGGTGTTACATATGTGTGTATAAGTTTGGAGTACTTACTACAAACATATTCTTACTTTTCTAATAACAGAGCACCTGCTTTTATATGTATTATTAAATTACCATTAAAGACTTGCATTATTCCTGAGCCTCCGTTAGATTGGTTCATGATCAGAACTGCATTTCAAAAGCAAGGATGCACATGTAGGTTTCTGTAATGTTTGATATGGCATATATGTATCTATGCCATAAGTATAGGTTGCGAAGCTGCTTGCTCATATCCAGACAAAGCTTTCAGATCTGTAACCGAGAACATTAGTCCTGGGGTGGCTCGCAGTATTTTAACTGGCCTGTCAGATGATCAGGTGGCTGCCTCAGTTGCTCACTAAATATTTTGAGCAGAGTAGTCTTCTAAACTCTGAGCTAGCAGACTCAGCTAGATCAGCTGCCGAACAGACCCCAAGAATCTTCCTGTTTCTGTCTCCCCACTGCTGGGATTACAGTTGAGTGCCACCATATCCAGCTTTTGTATATGGGTGCTGGGGATTGAGTTCAGGTCTTCATGTTTCTGCTGCAAACACTTCTAAAGAGTTCCATGTCCCCAGGCCCCCTTACTTCCCTTTTTTTATTCCATCAAGGCTCCTAGCCTGTGGGATGGTGTTCTTTCAGGGTGGGTCTTTTTTCCCCAGCCAATCCCCTCCGGACACACCCATCAGAGAGGACACACCCATCAGAGATACACAGAAGTACGTCTCTCTCTAAATATTCTAAATCAGTGCCAACCAATGGGCTGTGACAGCTTTGGGTCACTTTGTTCCAATAAAAATACACCCTACATATTAGAAATTTGCATTATGATTCCCAACAGTAGCAAAATTGCAGTTATGAAGTAGCAATGGAAAAAGTTTTATGGTTGGGTGTCATCACAGCATGAGGGACTGTATTAAAGGGTCAAAGCATTATAAATCCAGTCGACAAAGACAAGCAACTATCATGATGCCTGTGAGTGCATAGTGTATATACAGACATAGATGAAGATGGTTTAGTTGTGTTAGCTGTGATAAAGTTGACAAATGTATATATTATTCAAAATAATCTGGTAATGAAAGGAGATCATAGGAGACACAGTTGTCATACACAGTCAGTTCTTCTCCACATTAGTGAGGGGTGGAAGAACTGGGGCTAGAAGAGAGAGAGAGAGAGAGAGAGAGAGAGAGAGAGAGAGAGAGAGAGAGAGATCACATTAGCGAGAGAGCAGAGTGCAGAGCTGAAAACCCAGTGAGCGAGGTAAACTCAGGCCCTTTTCTCATTGTGTTGCTGCTTCCCACGTCCACAGCTTTGTGCACAGCCCTTGACCCCAAGCCATCTATAAAATGAGGACAGTAGTTGTGATCTCCTGCATCTCCTGTGGATGCTGAATGAGGTCATACAGACGCTGTTAACATCAGGCCTGACTATGCTGTGCTCATTATAATTGCTGCCTTGTGACCGATTGTGTGGCTTTCCTGAGCCCAGGTGAGGACTTAAGGAAAGGTTAGTAAAAGAAAAAGAAAATGCTGGGGTTTTTGTTTGTTTGTTTGTTTGTTTTTAGTCTGTATTGGGAATACAGGCAACAAGAATTCAGATTCTTAGGAGGGTCAAGGCACTCAGTGTACTGAAGAATTTGTAAACTGTCCTTACTGGCCGTCTTTTCCAATGGGAGAGAGTACCCTGAGATCTGGCGTTGAGCCTGATGTCTGGGTAACCTATGCAGTTCCTTCAGTGGGTGGGTCCATACTTCAGCTATTTTGTGCAAAATTGCAGCTTTTGTTATAGCCAGATTGTTATTACTGCTCGTCTGATTAAATGGTAAGGAAGTAAAATTTTCATCTTCCAACTCCATATGAAAATCCAGTTGCCGTTCTCTTTTCTTGTATCAAGTCCTTAATCCAGGAATGGCGTGAAGTGCAACAGTAGCGAGCAAAGGGCTGTAGTTATCACAGAATTGTGTTCAGGGTTAGTTCATTCATTCTGCCTGTGTTATTGGTTCATTCACAGCTCCCTGTAGGCAGCTGAAACATTGTTAACTATTGTGTACATAAAGGCTTCTCCTTTACTTTAGAACAACATCATGGGTCTAGTTTGGATTGCTACAATGTATCATTCAGTTTATTAAGCAGATAATTTTGAATCTGGTAAGTGGCAGACATTATGCTGTGCATTGACCATCAAAGGTGGGCCAGCAGGAACCTCTCTCTTGGGTTGCCTTTGTAGTGGGAGGTCAAGCAAACAGTCAATTACAATTTAAGGTGGCAATGGCTGTACTGGACTCACTCAATGGGAGCCAAGCAAGGATACTAGCCTACAGTATACGTCATGCCTTTCCTTTGTTTTCAAAGAAGCTTTTAACATCCAAACACTTCGCTTACCCGTGAGTAAGTAACATGTGTCGGTTTTTGGGATTGTGTTGTTAATATCCCCAAAGGACAGACTATAGAAAGCATGGCTGGACAGTTTATGTAGATGATGGATCTTGGTGAAGTCACTGAAAGGCAGGGATCCTCCCTTGGCAATGTTGGGTTTTCTTGCTCTTCTGGGTCTATAGCTGAAAATAGAGGGCTCGCCCTCTTTTGGACCCTGCGTTCTCATCTGCTCTGATTGGTTGAACTTCCCCTGTGCCTCCTGTATGAGCACGTGGAATGTGTTCATTGTGGTGACTGGTGTGTGGCAAGCTGGAAATGCTGAGTATCAGACCCCCTTGTCACCACCGTTAGCCGTCTGCCCGTGCTCTTTGCCCTCTGAGCAGGGAGGTGAGTCTCCCATGTAACTTACTTCTCAGCACAGGAAAGGGCTTTGGCTACACGTGTTGTTTAAAGCTGGGCAGCATTTGCATGGAAGAACAGACCGATAGTAACCATGGGGAGGCATTTGAGAACTGGCATCAAGCAGCACTTCATTAGATGAGATCTTAGTTACCCGTTGTGGATGAATTGGTAAAGAATGAGCTGGGCTGGGGAGGCTCCTATCTACAGCCCCATCACCTGGGAAGCTAAGGCAGGATTGCTGTGAATTGTGGCTACCCTGCACTATAGAGTGAGACTTTGTTTCAAAACCACAGCACAAAACCAAATAGAGACGTATTTTATATCCTATGTATCTCCGCCCTTCCCTTAACTCACATATGCTTTGGATGGCTCATTATATTTTTCTTCCGTATGCTTTATAGGAAAAAAGAAATCTCTTTCCAATTACATGCTAAAATTACACAGAGAATGGCAATTTACAACTACACATTTCTATAACTTTTAACTTACAAAAAGAAAGAAAGTACTGTAAAGGGAGGCAGGAAGTCTGCTGGGATCTGATTCAGTAGGAGTGACAAGCCAGTGAGGAGTCACACACTTCAGAGCCAGGTCTAAGCAGACAGACTGACAGGATCTCCTAAAGGGTGTGTATAGTATAGCCTTTCCTTCCCCTTACAGATGAGATAAGGACAGTGTTTGCATATCAGTATCCCAGGATGTCGCTTCTGAATCTTTTGTTTTAGCTACAGAAAGACTACGAAGATGCAGTAGTGTACCTTCTGGCTCTGCGCAACAGAATTGAATTTTCGCAACAACTATGAATTTGTTTTTCTTCTGTGAACATAGAGAAATCAGGCTTTGGGTGTAGCTCAGTTGGAAGAGTGCTTTCCCAGAAAAACCTCATGCTTCATTTCAGCACCAGGAGTGGGGACACACGCCCATGGACCAGCACATGGGAGGTGGATCCAGGAGGATCTAAAGCTCAGAATCATGGTTGGCTCTGTGGCTAGTGGAGGCCAGCTTTGTCTAGTGACCCGTCTCTAAACAAACAAACAAACATAAAGAAATAAAATACCGCGTTGGGTATGATTATCCTATTTCCTTCAGGTGCAATAATTTGTCTTTTTGAGATCTTAGTGCTTGTGATTTTTGTTCAATAACTTTATTAAGCATTTATGTGTATATGTACATGTTCATATATATCATGTGTGCATATGTGTGCAGGTGCATAGGCCTGTGTGTGTGTGGGTGTGTGTGTGTGTGTGTGTAGACCAGAGGTCAAGATAGGGTGTTATCCTCCCATTTTTTGAGACCAGGTCTCTCCCACTGTATCTGGAGCTTGCCAATTTCACCATACTAACTGGCAGCGAGCCCAAGGGACATCCTTTTCTCCGCCTTGTGGCACATGCTACCTTGCCCAGCTTTTGCGTCACACTGGGGGTTTGAACTCAGATCCTCATGCTTGCATTGCAAACACTTTGCTGACTGAGCCCTCCCTCTAGCTCGTCTAGGGCCTTAGCTTATGTTCCATCGGAGCTGTGGCATTTTTCTCTTAACAGTTTCTTTTGTGTGTCACCCACTGTATCACAGAATCTGCACGCGGTGCTCCTTGTTTTAAATGCATATCTGTTCCAGAATTTGGAGTGATAGAGCAGGTCTTTCCTCTCATCATGCTTTTTAGGCTTTAATGTCCTTTTTCTTATCACTATTTTGAATAAAGGACTCTTTTTATTTTCTTTCTTAAGTTTCCACAAGCTATTCAACTCGTTTTAATTTTTTAACCAATCAGCTGAAAGGCTGAGGGGCAGGAATTGATGACAACCACCACAACAATTTATATAGCTTTATAGTCACATTAAATAATTAATCAGATGGTTTTATGAAACCGGGTCTCTCCCTGTGCAGCCCAGGCTGGCTAAGAACTGGTGGACTCTCAGCCTCAGAGCTAAGCGCGGCGTGTGCAGGTGTTCACTGACAGCTCTGGCTTCAGAGTCAGGACAGAAAGATTTGCTCTTTATTTTGAGTAGGACTTTTTCTCAAAAGTGCTCTGAAGTCCACATATACCTGTGTGTGTGTGTGTCTGTGTGTGTGTGTGTGTGTGTGTGTGTGTAAATATATAATCAGTCACAAATAGAAAAAGATGAGCAGAGAGTGGTTGCATCATAGTTAGGCCTTATTTGTCTATTAGAGACACTACTGGACACAATACTTCAAATGACGTGTGCATAAGGCAGTTGCCACCCTTGTAGTATTGGTTTCATTCCTGCCATTTTTGACCATTATAAGAAAACCCTCAAATCCTAGAGGAGATATATAGTGCCCTAAGTACCACTTGCCTGCAGCCGGGCTCCCAAGAAAAGCAAGCAGAAAAGGTTAAGTTTTGTGTTTATATCAACGCTCTCAAGCTGTGTGTGCCAGACACGCCTCCTCACTGGGGTCAACCTCTCTCAGTTTTATTTTTAAGATCGTCCTCACTGTGTAGCCCAGGCTGACCCTCAGCCTCCTCAGTGTGAGGTTGACCTTTTAAGACTCTTCTGGTCATAGTATACCTCCATGTATTGCTAACGTGAGTGTGCCATTCCTCCCTAAAGCACAGAGCCCTGGGAAATGAGTGGCAGAGGTTGTTGTTCTCCTGCAGGGCAGCTCCTTTTGGGCATGTGCGGGTACACACTTGCTCCTGACTGAGTCCTCTCTCCATGAGTGGGAGGCAGCATCTCTAAGCGTCATCTCCAAAGGGACCTGTCTGTAGGCCGCCTGTCTTCAAATGTGATCATATCATGGTAGCAGCGTTAATAAGGCCTGTGGTAGTGAAACGTGGTGAACAGAGTCAAGATTTTAAGTGTGCTACCCTGAGGACTGGCTACAATTCATTTCTGTACATACAGCGTAATTTCATACATTTTGCCTAAAGAGCCAGACAAGTTGGTTCCGTGCCCCACCCCAGCTTTTCCCCACCTTACTTTTCTGAGCTTAAATTGGAGATTTTGGGCTAGCTCATACTTCCTGGAGCTGTTTTAGGGATCAAATAGATAAGTAAAATATTCTACCGAGTGTTGCGAGCGCCCAGCGTCTAGGCAGTACTTCGAGTGTTAGATTCTTAAGCACCTGCCTTAAGTTTCTCCGTGGTTTTCTATCTTTTTTTATTTGTGGTTTATCCACCATTGCTTTTTACCAGTTTAGCTTTTGGTTTGTTGAGATGGCGTCCACCTATGTTGCCCGGGCTTCTTTAAATCCAAGATCCTCTTGCCTCAGCCTTTGAAGCACTCAGATCCTAGACCCAGCCGGCTTAGCTCACTCTGGGTGTCTGTGGCAATGCCAGGAAGGTTGTATAGCCCTTTCTAGAATATTCTACAGATACTGGTCCTTAGCTGTACACATATTTCCAGTGCTCAACTCACGGGACTTGGGAAGCAGCAGCCGGGGGGGGGAGGTTATTTAACAAAGTCGAGTTGGTGACATTCACCATAAGGCTGTCCCCCGCTGGATGGTGTTTTTTGAGTTAAGGGGGCCTTGTATTTGGAGATGGGGCTCAACCTGGCACACTGGCAGGACAGAGCACTGTCAGAGGAGTGGGCAGGATTGCCAGCTGATCCTACAACCTCTGAGGTACGTATAGACAGACGTTCTGTTCTCTTCTTCCTTTCTCCCCTGTGCTTTCTACGTGGCAATGACGTTTTAGAACTTGAAAATAAATTTACCAGTGAAGCTACCCAGATTCTGACAGGTTAATCTTTCATGGCTGTAAACACCCAACGGATCTTGAATTCAGACTTACAGTTTTATGATTCTAAAGGTCCTGTCAGGTCTGGGGAGATGACGCAGTTGTGAAAGTGCTTGCTGTGCACTATGAGGCTCGTAGTCTTAGAACGCAGCAGCACTAGCGGCTTACTCGTCATCAGAGGTCCAGGGGCTGAAGAGATAATTGAGTGGTAAAGATCACTGGCTGCTCTTCCAGAGGTCCTGAGTTCAATCCCCAGCAACCACACGGGGGCTCACAACCATCTACCTGTAATGGGATCGGATGGCCTCTTCTGGCATGTAGGTACACATGCAATTAAAATAAAAAGAGCTTCCTATATAGTACAACTTTAAAGAGTGTTTGATAATTACACACAACATCTTGTTTCTTAGTTTAAAGTTTTGCCTCATGCATTGAAGAACCTGAAAGGAAACAGTGGGATAGTTTAAATAGGCCAGTAAGCTGTGAACTGACAGCCTGGTTCTGACAGGGAAATATGACTTAAAGAATAGCACTGTTCATTATATATAATATAATATAATATAATATAATATAATATTACATGTAACCAACAGAGGGCTCCATAAAATACAGGCAAAACTAACTATTATATTTTTTGTTTAAAATACTCCAAAAAAGGGAAATCCACTTAAGGATATGTAATGTTTCAAATATTTTAATTATGTAGAGAGACCTAGGAATTTCACTTATTAAATGTGTGCTCTTATTGCATAGACCTTTACAGTATTTCTAATCTTGCAAATTAGAAATACTTGAAGTATATATTAATATACCCTGTGAGCCATAGAAATAGCTTATATCACTTGATATACTCTAAAAGTTCCCAAGATGTGTATAAAACTTAGGAGCATCAAAATTCTGGCCTAGCATAGTGGTTGACATCTCCAGTCCCAGCTACTAGAGTGGCTGAAGCAGGAGGACCACTGGTTTAACTCACCTGGGCTGCAGAGTTCAGGACCTAACTGTCTAATAGAGAGGCCCTGTTACTCCCTTCAAAGGAGAGGGGCGGGGTAGAGACACAGGGCTTGCCTAGCACCACTCAAGCCAGTCACCAGTATTGTTAACTTCTGTATGAAAAGGCTATTGAAATTATATTCTACTGCAGGCCAGCTTTTTGTTTTCAGCACAACATCTAGAATCTGTAAGATTGATGAATTTCTTTTTCTGGTCTGTGTGCTATGTTCAAATCCACTGGGAATTTCCCATCTTATTTCCCTTTCACTGCAGTGACTGGCAGATTGACTGATGTGTGGGGCTCACTAGGTCACATGGAAGAGAAGGAAGAAGCTGAATGGGGCCCCTGGCACTAAGCAGGCTTTAGTTCCTATAGTGTCAACATACATGGCCACACCCCGAATCAAACCACAGCTTTTAAACAACTCCAGGAAGCCTGTTATGTTCTCATGAATCTCAGATGATATCATGAGTCTTGAAATGAGTAGTTCTGCTGCCCTTGAATTTGGCAGTCACCTTGTGGCTTCTGTCAGAATGATCCCCTTATCCCTGATCTAGTGCTCTGCGTTATGTCTAGATCCGTGGTTATTTCCTATGCCACTAAGATGTTGGATGCTACAATTTCAAATGTCATTATGTTGACTAATGATTTAATAAGAGAACGAGGGAATATTAAAAAAAAAAAAAGATCCGAACTTATGGAAGATATGTGTAAAGTGTAGGTAAAGGTGATTCCAGCCTCCCCCACCCCATTTCTTTTGTTTTACAGTTTGTTGGGTATTTAATGGCACTTGAGACAAGTAGAATTTATTGAAAGAAGTGGAATTTATAACGTTCTGCTGTGCCGTGTTCTCTGTACATAAGGCGACAAACAAAAGTATGTTGGGCAGCTCTTCCTTTTTAAATAACAGAGATAAACGATGGCTTTAAAAAAAAAATTCTGGTTTGAATTTCCGTGTAATTCCGTGTAATTGCTGCATTGGTCTGTGTGGGTAAAGACCCAGGTTATCTCCTTTACCTTCTTAAAGACACACGCTGACTGACACGTGGTCCTCATCTCTGGCCGGTTAGGGCTCGGGTGCTGGGAGAATTGGGCGAGCATATGGCCACTTCCCTTGCCAGTGCGTCCCGGAGCAGTCGCTGGAACTGGAGGGCCAGGAGGAGGAGCCTTTTCGTGAGGCTGTGAGCTCCCTTCCCTTTCTCTCGGCGCTGCTGCGCTAAGCTCCGGGCTGCAGGCGGCAGCCAAGCAGACCTTGGTGTAGCCGCAGCCTCCCGGTGGGGTGCCCGTCAGGAGCACCGGGACCATGGGCCAGCTCTGCTGCTTCCCTTTCGCCAGAGACGAGGGCAAAATCTGTAAGTAAGGCGCGGAAGCCATGGTGCTTGACTCTACTGTGGAGGTTGCCTTAGGGTTAGCTTTGGGCTTCCCCGCTGGGAATCAGCAGAAAGGAACAGAGCTGTGATTCCCAACTGTGCATCTAATGCAAGTGTGAAAGTCAGTGATAGGTCGACACCAGACACTCGGTTCTGATTGTCCTCTGCTGATATTCTATGGCACTATCTAGCTCAGAGTTAGTTGTGAGTTTCTTTAAATCATTGCATTCGGTTCATCCGTTGTATAAACCGGAGCCCCTTCCTCGGAGCTGAAACTGGCAAGCTTTGGGAGCAACACCCAATCATTGCATGCAGGGGTGCTGTTGGTTCCGAAATGAGGCTGACTGGATGTTTGCAGATACTTTCACGTGTCCTGTGTCCTCTGCTTTGTTCTTGCGGGAGGGTTCAGGTATAACCATAAAGCCACACCAAATGAGTGCTGCTTCTTCGCCTCTCAGCAAAAGCTGGGTGAAGAAGACTCTAAATATCGCGTACTATTTTTGAGCAAATATTGGGCAGATGCTGCACCTGTTTCTGGACCATAAAGAGTTCAAGTGGAGGTGTGTGCATCTAAAGACACCCCCCCCCCCCCGAGCTTGCATGCATTGACTTAACCTTGTAGCTCCTGTGTAGGCTGCTGGCTTCAGAATTAGTGTGAACGAGCTGTCTTAGGCTCCTTACTCTGAAACAGGGAATTTTTTTTACTTCCCTTCAGACGAAATCTTTCCAGTCATGCCTCTGAATTTGCCGTCATATATCTGTCATACCAGTGTGTGATTCTCACTTAAGCGGGTTCACAGAATTTAATATCTAGCTCAGATACTCCAAGATCCCCAATCTGGGTTTTGTTTCCTGATGTTTGTTCCTCGGGAACCGAGCAGGGCAGGTTTAAGAAGTGGTTATTCTAATGCCCATTACTCCCTTGGGAATCCAGTCAGTTTTCCTAAGAAATCTAGTAGGGCTTTGGAATAAACACTGACGGACTTTGGAACATTCAGCTCTTAACAAGAGTCAATAAATGTCTGTAAACCTGCCTTATGAAAGTGACACTGTGCATCGTGACAGACCTGCTCTTATAACCCGAGGCACACCACCCACTTTCTAAGATCAAGCATAATCGATCACCGGGCAGTTGGGCGCTTTCTGGATGTGTCAGAACAACTTATCTGTAGTTCTGGAGATCTGGGCGCATGGATTCACTTTCTGGAGGCCACCCCTATCTGAAAAGCCTTGGTGTAGACAGATGCAAGGACAGGAGTTCTGACCTTAGCCCTGTCTCTGTCCCCTGTCCCTCTGTGTGGGCTTTCCCTGCATGGTTTTCTTTTGGCGTTGACTGTGAGCTGCCTTCTTGGCTCTGCAGAAGTCAAGTTCCCGTGCAGTGCAGTGAGGAGCTCGTGTTCTGCCTTTGTCATCTGGGACCGCTGCAGGGGGAAACCTTGCATTTCTAGACACAGTGCCTCTAATTTTGGTTTATGGGGAGTTCTCTGTAATGCTCTTTGGGTTCTCTTTCTCAAAATTTAACTTTCTCAAAGGTAAAGGACAATAGCACGCTGTGTCTGAAGGAATCACCCAGCCCAGGAATACAGCACCCATGCGTTCACCCTGCTCCCTCTCCACACGAACTCCAGCCGACCCCTGGCTTGCACATTCCTTCCACACCATTCTTTCTCCTATCTCTGGTTTTGTTATGACTTCATCCCTGCCCCCATTTACACACCCCATGCACACACACATTCCTGTTGCAGTCCAAGCTGCCGATAGTGCTTGCTTAGTAAGACTTATCCAGTTAGGGGTGGGTGGGTGTTAAAAAGGTGGTAGAGATTTAATTACCTGGTATGTCTCAAGAAGAACATAAGTCAGCACTGACTGGACAGATCCAGTCTTTAAGTTGCATGGGTAATGTGTTTTTAAAAATCCACAAAAGACACGTGAGAGGGTACAGAATCATTTTTCTCCCGTCACTGTATTGTACAGTAACACCCAACGGTGCAGATGTGGTTCCTCGTTCCCAGGTACTTAGTAACCTTGTTAGCCTGCTTCAAGTCACCTACTCTTTGCGTATCTGCTAGGGACAGAGCACAAGAGCTTGTATCCGTGACCCAGCCTCCTAATTCTGTCACAAAGGGTCATGGCTCTGCACTGCTTTTCCAGAGGGTGGCTCAAATCAGAGAGAATCCAGTGGGATGTGGGTGAAAACTTATATTTGTGGGTATCATTCTCAAAACACAGGTGAGTTGGAAAAATCCATCTTCTGCAGTCCTACAGAGAGAGATTCAGCAAGGATAGATCCAGCGGGCCAAGTGGTAAGAGTCAAGTGGGACCTCCGCTCCTGCTGGCTTATCCTGCTTTGGCCCTTTGGTGGTGGTGGTGGTGGATGGAAGGGACTCTGATTTAATTGATTCGTTAGTGCTACTGTATTAATCTATTAATAGCAAACAGAACAATTCTATTATCAACCAATTCTAAAGGGCCCAAGTTCATGCTGAAAATGAACCGTGCGTACCTGGAATGTTGGGAGCTCACTGTGGCCTGGGCATCAGTTAACAAATGGAAGCAGCAAAGCTGTTTTGACTTGAATCCCAGTGCTTGAACAACCCCAGCCCCAAGTTTGATATTTTTAAATTTTGGACTAAAGTAAGTAGAATCCTGAAAATTGGTTGTTGATCTTTAAAATGAGATTTTTATATTCTGTATAGAATATTCCTGACACTAAGATTATATCTCACATGTCCTAGCAATACTGAGTGCTGTAGCTATTCATCAGTATAGCTCTTTCTCAATTCTTTCTAGACCTTTTCCCCTTTGTATTTCCTAGTTTTTAGTAGTCTGGAAGGAATGTCCATGAATAAAAGTGTCAAGGCAAAAGGTGCACTGAGCAACATTTAATACCTTACTAAGGAAGCCTCAGTGGAAATCTGGCAAATAGACACTTCTGTAACTAATTCCTCAACCTTCCTGATGGTGTCTTCCCAGTGAACACTTTCTTGTTCTGAAGCACGCTGTGTAAGAAGAACAGGTGAATGGTCACAGGAGGTATGAACTGCCTCTTGAGGCAGGTCACCTTTCACCGCAAGCGTGCATGCCTAGGATGGCATCCTCGTTAGGGGCGTTACAGGGGCACTGCATTACAGGGGCACTGGGCGTCAAAGCCATGTGTTGGCAGTTCAGTTACTGGCATTCTGTGATGCTGCTCTTCCGTTCTCTACTTTACACACGTGGGCTTTGTGGTTGTGTTTCATGTGTGTGCTCTGTCTTCACACGTGGCTGTCCGGTACCTTACGTTAAGAACATGCTGTGCATCCCTGTAACTGCAGCAGGCTCTGCACGTGGCGTTCCCCACTAGAGCCATGCTGTGAGTTCTTGTCAGTGAAGGGGACGGTACCGATTTCCCGTTAGGCTATGAACATGGCAGCGTTTGCCATGACGAAGGTTAAGAACGACTGTGGATGGTGGGGTGTGGCCGCAGAGATGGCTTAATGTTTAAGAGCACATACTGTTCTTTATTTTTATTGAAAATAGATCCTTTTTCACACACTATGTTATTGTGGCTTCCCCTCCCCCCCCCAACTCCTTTCACTTCCTCTTCACTTTCCCTCCCATCTGGTTCCATACCCTCCCTGTCTCTCATTCAAAAACAAATCACATCTAAGGAATGATAAAACAAAACAAAAACAAACATTTTGGAATAGGACAGAGCAAACAGAAGAAGGAACACAGACAGATGCAGAGACACACTCACTCACACACAGAGCAATCCTATAAAAGCACAAAAACGGGAGCCATATACACACAAGAGGACCTGTAAGGCTAAGGGAAATGCCCAGATACAAACAAACACATGGGAGCCTTCTGGAGGTAAGGGGCTGCAGATGCGACAGCCATCTACCTCTGTGTATGGGGCCAACCTTATGTGCAACTTGTTTTCTCAGTGAGACTCTCTTGGAGAAAACTAATTTTTAACTTGTAAGTGGTTATCAGTTGGAGATAGCTTTGGGGGGCCGTAGGAGAGCATGGGTCCCCTTCTCCCCTCAGCTTAGAACTGGGTGCAGTCCCTGTGCATGCTGCTGCAGTCTCTCTGAGTTCCTATACAGGCACATACTGTTCTTACCGAAGACCCCGGTTTGGGTCCCTGTCTCGACATTGGGTAGCTTCTAGCTGCCTGTAACTTCAGTTCCTGGAAATTTTAATAACTCTAGCCTCTGAAGGCACTGAACTTATGTACACATAACCAGCCATCTTACATACAGTTAAAAATAAATATATACATAACAACAATAAAAACCAATACCCCTAAACTCACAATACACACAAATAATAAGATAATAGTTCTTTAACCAACCAGTCAAAAACTGCTATGGGACTGGAGCGATGGCTCAGCAACTAAAAGCCCTTGCTTTTTTAGAGGATCAGAGTTTAAATCCTAGGACCCACACTCCAGTGACTCCAGTGCCCTCTTACAGCCTTTATGGGTACAAACACATGTGGCATACATGCACACAGACACAAAAGTATAAAAATATTTCTAAGAAGTATTATGATTTTCCCCCATTTTCCTCTTAGCACCAAAAGGCTAGGGGCTACAAGAATCAAGCAAAGATGCTTTTAAAAACCTTTCTTCCAAGTTGGGCATGGTGGTGCACACCTTTAATTCCAGCACTCTGGAGACAGACACAGGCTGATCTCTGAGTTCGAGGCCAGCCTGGTTTACAGAGTGAGTTCCAGGACAGCCAGGGCTACACAGAGAAATCCTGACTTGAAAAAACAAAATCAAACAAATGCAAACAAACACAATTTCTCTTCCTTCTCTGCTGCCTTCTCCTTCCTGTCCCTACCTCCACTTTGGCTTAACTCTTTGGATGCCCACCATCTGCCAGGTACTGTGCCAGGCTTATTTTCAAAGTGTTCATGAAGATCAATGATTAGATATATGCTCCTGGCTGCCCTGTTTCCGAGGGAGAGTTGTTGGCAGCCAGAGAGGTGGGGAATTTCTCAGTTACAGACCTCTGGGGTTTGGGGGCTGGAGCTGGCCGAAAGCCTGGGTCCCGGGCTACTCAATCTCTACTACCCCTTCTGAGCAGAGAAAGCAGCATTCAATGTGCAATTCAAGACTGTACAGTGCAGAAGATCTCTGTGCAATGTAGTGGTGTCCTCAGTCATGTGATACAATGTAAACCATTTAGCAGTAGTCAATACTGATTAGATTTTCCCATTGCTAAGTGATGTATACCCCAGAGGATTGTTTCTAAAATGGAAACATTAGAGCAAATGCCAACAGTTACTCTTCATGTTTCATCCCCCTGACTCTGTTAGTGATCACTGTGTCTCCTTTCAGTGTTGTTCACAGGACTTCTGAACATTGAGGGAAATGCTGGATAATTTTTTGTGGGAGTACTTTGGTTGTAGGATGGTATATCCAGTCCTTATGACTGCAATCGGCTGCTGTGACCACACACACACACACACACACACACACACACACACACACACACACGATATCCTCTTTCCTGGGCATATGACAAAACAGAGTTGGCTTTCTGATGTTATAAAGGAATTTTAATCCAAGGGATCACATCCAAAGGCCTTCTAAGCCTAAATGATCTGGCCAGAATGCAGCATGATCTGGCTGAAATACAGACATGCCCTTAGTATGCACCTTTAATCCCTAGCAATGAAGGTAAGGTTAGTGTGTAGAAGGAAGCAGCCATGTTTGAAAATGACATCTAATTGAAGGGCAGACAAAATGATGAATCAGAGAAAGATTTGACAGAATGAGTCAGAGATGGGATATGCCCAACTTTCATAGGAAAGAGAGTTTACTTAAGAGCAGAGAGAAAAAGAGGGAGAGAGGGAGGGAGGGAGGGAGGGAGGGAGGGAGAGAGAGAGAGAGAGAGAGAGAGAGAGAGAGAGAGAGGATGAAATTTGCAGAAAGAACAAGCTAGACACAGGTGAAGACAGAATGAGCCAAAGAATGAGAAGGAGCCAGAAGATTAGAGCCCAAATTAGTATGAGGTCAAGCAGAACATTTCAATCAGAACTGAGAGAAGCCAGACTGGATCAGTCAGCTTGGAAGATTGGATTGTGCAGAGGCAAGAACCTTCCAGGCCTAGGCCTGGGGTTAGTTAGACCAGAGAAGGACATGGGTATTTCTGAGTAGTATATTCGCAGAGTTTAGGTCTGGCTTTCGTATCATTCCATCATCTGACGAAATAAAAGCAAAATTTACATGACATATCGTGTTCTCCAGCAGTGTGCTGTGACCTAATATCCCCAGAAGAATTTCAGGTATTAGTTTAAATCTTGTAAAATCCTTTGAAGATGTGTGATAAACAATTTCCCATAGATCTGTTTAATTTTGTCCATTTTACCTAAAGCAAAGAGACTTTAAAAAGCTTCCAATTGCTCAGACAGTGGAGGTGTTTGAAGATATAGTGACCCAGTTTGTAATTTTGGTTTTGGAATTTACTGTTTAATTTTTACACTTTGTACCCCAATCTTAAATAGTATCTACATATCATGAAAATTAAATTTTAATCAAAATTTAGCTAATATTTATTATGTGCCTGCCTGCTAGACACTCTTCTTTAATATACTTGGTAAATATGATTTCTCTACAATAAACAAAGACTATGTTAACTGCACATAGTCTTAATTTGACACAGTGATGATTTTATTTTTAGCTTACCATAGAGGGGGAATTAGCACTTAGAATTTCAGCTCACCAGAGTGTCCTTCTTTTAGAAAATTCTCTACCTGTGTTCTTGAGGTGCTGTCTATCACAATATCTTGCTTCCTGCCCTGGGAGAAGTGTGTGGTTCACACATTGTCACACATTAGTCTTCTTAAGGTCCAACAGAGGGCCATACTGCAAATGAAGCCAGCACAGGTAATAGAAGAGTCTGGGGAGGGAGAAAGGCTACCTCTTCACTTCAGCCATGTGTAAGAACTTCTCCAGTCCATAAAGCAATACATAGTTGCCCTTTCTTTGCTTAACTGTATCTGGGTTAAACTTTTATCACCTGCAACCATAGACTTTGGACATTCTTCTATGGGACTTTCCGTGTTTATAGTAGGTGTGGATCTTGGCTTCTGCCAAACTGACTTAAACTATAGCTCTGCTTATACATGAACACATTCTCATTGTTGCAGAGAACTTACACTTAATGGGCTCATTATGTGCCACACCCCAGTGTATATTCTGGTAGAGATGTACTTCACTAGCCCAGTGAAGAGCAACACCTTGCTGACTTCTTAGAAACTTCATGCTGTATTTGATTGCAGTGAGATCTGGCCTTTCGTGAAAGATGTGTACAGGAAAGTTTTGTCTTCTGCTAACACTGCTGGGCTCTCCCCATCTAGAAAGCTCTGACGAGGTGTTGAGAGGACCCAGGAATGAGTAACGCATAGCTGTTACTGTTGGAGGTTTCGTTTTAAATTTACATGAGTTTTCAAAACAGAAGTCTGTTGGATTACAAGGTGTATTGTCCTTTCAGTAGTACAAGCTAACTCGAAGGGTCTGTCTTTCTAGCTGGTGATGCCACACCTGTGAGGCCATGCTCTTCCATGGTGCCACTAGCTTCCCATGATGCAATGCCCTTCCCGTGATGCAACACCTTTCCCATGATTCCACACTCTTCCCATGCCAGGAAGACTATAGAACCAAGTCAGGAAAGTCCAGTAAAAGAATGTTAATTGCCACTGTGGCAAGCATTTGTGCTAAGCTTCTCTCATTGGTGACATTTACAATTTGATATGAGCAAACACAGCTCCTACAATACACATTTTAGGAAATTAAGTGCCCCATGATGAACATTCATAATGTCAGAGTTTAAAGTTAACAGAGCTTAGAACTACTGAAATATAACTTTCAGTTGGGAAATGGTCATAGACAAAACCTGAATACAGTAAGTGTAGCTTACATTTAATTGTTGCGTTAACTGGGATGCGAATGCTAATTTTATGGTAAGCCATATAGAAGATATTTGAAACTTATAATTTCTTACTTCCAAATACTGTTTCCTCAACTTACTAATTTAGTTAAGGATATTTATAAACAAAATATGTGTGTATAGAAAAAAATGTAGTACCAGGAAAGAAGTGATGTATAAACGAGATGCTTGGGGGAGAAGGAAATAAGGTTCTCTCTACCCCACAAAGATGGCATTCCCTGGTGCTGCTGGCAAGGGAGGGAGGGCTCCAGGGAACCGAAGAGTCCAAGGTGCTTGCCTACCTGCCCCATAGCATCCACACCATGCTAATTGTGGTCAGAACTGTTGTTGGCATTTGCCATGGGAATGGCATCAAACTTTAATTGGATGTCTAACGTATGTCAGTTAGGGCAAAAATAAAAATGTCACACTTTCTAAGCGTTTTAAGTGTACAGCCAACATTAGCTATAAAGTCAGTGCTTGGGGGTTTTAGAAAGATATATTTTATGATTTCATTTAAACTGGCAAACGTATGATTTGTTAATCTGATACTTCGTGTCTAACTTCATTGTGGCCAAACCTTACTGAAAGCTCTGAATGTAACGTGTCCTAAGGGAGGTCAGGGTGGGGAGGAGACTGCGGACACACCCTAGGAGGCTAAAGGATTCCAACCACGGGCTGGGATGATATTTTCTTCATTTACATTTCAAATACTATCCTGAAAGTCCCCTATACCCTCCCCCTGCCCTGCTCCCCAACCCACCCACTCCTGCTTCCTAGCCCTGACATTCCCCTGTACTGGGGCATATAATCTTCCCAAGACCAAAGGCCTCTCTTCCCTTTGATGGCCCACTAGGCCATCCTCTGCTACATATGCAATTAGAGACACAGCTCTGGGGGTACTGGTTAGTTCATATTGTTGTTCCTCCTATAGGGTTGCAGACCCTTTAGCTCCTTGGGTACTTTCTCTAGCTCCTTCATTAGGGGGGGGGGTCCTGTGTTCCATCCAAGAGTTGGCATCCACTTCTGTATTTGTCAGGCACTGGCAGATCCTCTCAGGTGACAGCTATATCAGGCTCCTGTCAGCAAAATCTTGTTGGCATCTGCAATAGTGTCTGGGTTTGATGGTTGTTTATGAGATGGATCCCCAGGTAGGGCAGTCTCTGGATGGTCCTTCCTTCAGTCTCTGCTCTGAACTTGGTATTTTGTTCCCCTGTCTAAGAAGGATTGAAGTATCCACACTTTGGTCTTCCTTCTTCTTGAGTTTCAAATGGACTATTATTAATAGAGACATCCAAGTAGATTTTGTATTAGTAATGTACAATATGTTGTATGGTAGATTTTTTTCATATTATTATTATTTTATTAATTAACGTATTTACTTTATATCTGGATCATAGCTTCCCTTCCCTCCCCTCCACTCAGTCCCTCCCTCTCACCTCACTTCCTGTGATCTTCTGGTTCTTCTTTCTCTCCCCTCCCCTCCCCACCATCTTCCTGACTTCTCTTTCTCCTCAGAAAAGGGGAGGCCTCTCATGGATATCGACTCACCTTGACATACCAAGCTGCAGTCAGACTAGATGCATCTTCTCCTAGTATGGCTAGGCAAGGCAGCCCAGTTAGGGAAAGGGGATTAAAAGGCAGGTAATGGTCAGATACAGTTCCTCCTGCTCCTCCTCCTCCTGCTCCTGCTCCTGCTCCTGCTCCTCCTCCTCCTGCTCCTGCTCCTCCT
>NC_034610.1:47982293-47999368 GCF_900095145.1 Mus pahari | reverse complement strand
CCTGCCCCTGCCCCTGCCCCTGCCCCTGCCCCTGCCCCTGCTGTTAGTACCACTTGAAGAACAAGCTGCACACCTGTACATATTTGTTGAGGGACCAGGTCCATCCCATGCATGCTCTCTATTTGGTGGTTTAGTCTCTGTGGACCCCTACAGTCCAGGTTTGTTGATTCCGTAGGTTTTCTTGTGGTGTCCTTGACCCCTCTGGCTTCTTCAATCCTGCCTCCCCCTCTTCCATAGGATTCTCCAAGCTCTGACTAATATTTGGCCGTGCATCTCTGCATCTGTTTCCATCAGTGGCTGGATCTCAGATAATAGTAATGCTAGCAGCCTTTCTGGAAGTATAGCAGAATATCCTTAATTGGTGTCAGGCGTTGTTGGCTCTCCCTCATGGCATGGGTCTCAAGTTGGGCCAATCATTGGTTGGCCATTTCTTTGATTTCTGCTCCATCTTTATCCATGCACATCTTGTTGCAAGAGAAATTGTGAGTCTAAGGTTTTGTGGCTGGGTTGGTGTCCCAGTCCCTCCATTGGAAGCCTTTTCTGGTTACAGGAGATGGCTGTTTCAGGTTCCATATCCTTCATTGCTAAGCATCTTAGTTAGGGTCACCATCATAGATTCATGGGAGTTTTTGTTGTCCCAGGTTTCTCACTCCTCCCAGAGATGCCCCGCCCCACTTCATTCATTCCAGTTCTCTCTCTCTCTCTGCATTCTTTCCCTCTGTATTCTCTGTATGGTAAATAGTAAAATTTCCAAACTGTTTTGTCACTAGACTTTAAGTAGAAGACCAAAACTTTTTATAACAATGTGTGCTTTTAAATTAATTAATTTATAGTGACTATTGAGTGGTATTCAAATTAATGCCTTTAGGATCAGCAAACTTGATTTAAAATTCATAGTGTAAAGACACAAGTTTGAGCAACTGTTTAGGCACACCACTGTCTACTCTATGTTCTGCTATAAACGTTGGTTATTGAACTCCCTGAGAACCAGCAAGTCCTAGTTATAGCAAGCCAACATGTGCTGCCTGCTGTGTGGCTGTCTCTAAAATGGAAGTTGTTTTGAAACTTTATATTTATTCTACGGTACTTTTTAAATGGGCATATTATATCTAAGCCAAGCATTCACTGGGATGAAAGTATATATTCACCACTGCCTATATGCAACCTACTTAATCTCTAATGGAAAATTAAAACTACAGACTTTCCATAGAACTTAGTTATGTATGTACAACTACATGAAGTTTGATATTAAAAGTTTATAGATTATTTTATGAGAAAGTCTGTTCATGGCATAATGCAGTCGTAGCTGCTTTAACTTTGCGTGTTTTTACCTTTGTGCCCTTTGTTTCTGTACTGCTGGAATCACCAATAGTTACACAATTGTGTGTGTGTGTGTGTGTGTGTGTGTGTGTATGAAATACAAAAATAGCAGATATTAGTTATGGGATAGCAAAGAAAACAGGGAACTACACTGAATTTAATGTAGGAAATTAGTGAAATAGACTTTGGAGTGATAATGAGTGTAAGGTCAAGACTGAAGTAAACATACAGTGATGTTCAGCCCTGGGTGTCTTACAGAAGGAAGGGTCCTACGTGGCTGGGATCTTTAAAGAGGGTTGCTGTCTCCAGGGAGGAGCCTCTGGGACTTGGGAAAGCCACCAGTGGAGCTGGACTTTTGGCCCTCAAGGTCAGGATGTCAGTCAGCTCTGCTGATACCTCCATGGGAGTGACAGAGGAGTAAGGAGAAGAAATAAAAGCTGGAACCAACTGCTTCTAGAACCAGAGCAGTGGGGGCCAGTGGGAGCAGTGAGGAGCAGTGGGGAGCACTACAGAGCAGCAAGGAACAGTAAAGAACCCTGAGGGGCAGTGGGGGCAGCAAGGGGCAGAGGGGGACGGTGGGGAACAGTAGAAGGCAGTGGGGAGCAGTGGGGGCAGTGAGGGGCAGAAGGGGGCAGTGGGAAGTGGAGGCAGGTGGCTGGTACAGCCGAGATGGGGACAGTGACCAAATTGCTCTGTCCCCTTAGTGAAATTTTCATTTAATCTCTAATCATTCTCCTGGGAAACCCTAACAGGTGCATCTGGCCAAGGGATAAATTTGTGAGCCTCAGCCTTTGTAACACCAATCTTAATGAGGAGGGGGTAGGGTTGAAGCTGAGAGACCACAGCTTAATAACAGACCCATACTTGTTGACTATTTTTTAATAACATCTATGTTTTTCATTGCTCTAAGGTAAACATTTAGTTTATGCTCATTTGTAGTCCTTATTTCTTTAGAGACTTAAGTACTAATCATATTAAACAATGATGTGAGCTTTTTAAAAAAAATTGTAAAATTTGTAGTTTGAATAAAAGCATTTTAAAGTCTATAAAAATGTGACTGTTTCAAAATAGGCATGATATATGGAAATTCAAATTAGTTAATGTTTCTAAGGAAAAACCTAATTTACATATATTTAACAAACTTAAGGTGTGCAGATTATTACTTATATTTTAGTTAACATACTGCATTGTGGGTGTAGTTACAGCACTGGTGTATGTGTGTATGTATGTTGTTCATATTCACCCCATTCCCCTCTCTTTGGCCATCTCTGCTGGTCCTCTTTCTTCCCCTTCATGAAGAAAACAAATTACTTAAAAACTAGTTTGCCATAGGTTTGTAAATACTATTTTTAAACGTCTTGTGCACACACTACAGTCTTGTCCATGCTATTTGGAGGGAATGGAGGATAGACCTTAAGCTAGTCCCTGTATTTTGTATTGAGGATACAGCTGCCAGCCCCTGCTGTGGGGACCAGCTAGTGAGCAGGTGGGGACTTAGGCCTATAGCCAGTGCAAATCAGCACTGAGAACAATAGCCCTTTGTCAGGGCTAAAGGAACCAAAGAAGGCTCATGGTGGGGCCTAAGGCAGCATTGGCTAAAATAGCTAAAAGTCTGAGGAATTCTGGGAGGTGCCTGGGAACCAGTCAAAGTCAAAACAGAAGGGACAATGAGGAGCTAACATATCAAGACAGAGTCTTAACGAAAATGGAGGATCTATGAGAAGACTCATTGGCTGATGAGTGCAGACAAGACAGCCTTCCTGAACATTGTCGGCACTCTACCTCTCCACCCCTGAGTTCCATCATGTGCACACACGTGTGTCCATTTGTGTGCTCAATGTGTGTCCACTTATATGATGTGTGATGGCTTTTTTTTTTCTTTTTGAGACAGGGTTCCTACCTTGGGGCTCATTCAGTGTGACAAGATTGAGTGGCCACCTAGACACAAGGGTCTTGCCTGTCTGTTTCTGTGTCTCCCGTGCTGAGATCATGAATGTGTGCAGCTTCCTTGGCACTTTTGTGTGGCTTCTGGGGGTTGAACTCAGCTCCATGTCCTTGCGTGGCAACCACTTGCCACTAACCACTAACCACTAACCACTAACCACTTACTTATGGCGAGCGGCCATATCTCCAGCCCTTGCTGTCTCAGCTTTTGCTTGGTGTTGACTGTGGCTCCCAGCGCCTTCTCTGTTCTCGCTCTTACTGGCCTCACTGGGTTATGGAGGTGTGACTTCCCTCAGCTCTGGGCAACAAAGAGTTCTTCTCTCCTTCCCATATAGAAGATCAGGAACTGCACCTGAATGGCCAGTGTGCCATTGCTGCCCTCTCCAACAGGGCTCCCGGAGAGCTATTGAGCGGGGCTGCTGTGGTGCACAGGGTAACCTAAGTGAAGTTTTTAACAGCTCTGTAGGAGCTCTGTAGAGAGCAAGGAGAGCCAGAACACACAGGTAGAAGTGGAGTGAGCATGATAATCTTGTTTGCTTAGGGGAAGGGTGGGAGGAAGCTATGGAAGGGGATTGGGAGGGCTATGACCTCAAGCCCTCTCTGGCTATGGAGCGAGCCTGATCCTGAATGCTCTTTGGGCTCCTGGCATAATCACTATACTGCTGCTTTCCTCTGAGTTTGAGGACCTGGGGAATCCCATGGCTCCTTGATCCACTCTTCTATGACCTGAGCTCTTCCCTGGTTTTGTACTTGCTTATTAAAAATTTCTTTTTATTGGTCCTGATTATGTTTTTTTTTTCTTTCTAGCTTAACTCCACCACTGTGTTTTTATGCTAATGACTATATCAGATCTTTTGGGAATTTAGTAGAAAGGTGTGACTGGCTGGCAGGAAGCCTTGTGATGGAAGGTGTGTAACCTTGCCAAGAAGATGAGAGAAAGCCAAGATGATGCTGATGAATGACTGTGGCATTTATCACGAAGGCGTGACACCGGTCCTGTAGTAGTGGGCATCCTCTTGGGGGAGTTGCATGCAAACCCAACCTGATGTGTTTATTTCTGCAGTGCTGCCGCACGTTTGAGTTTAGTGCATCTGGAAACTGGAAACCATCTATACCCTGTTATTCCTGATGCAGTCTGTTTATATGTCTGCTGGACACCTTTTGCCAAATTAATTAGCTTACAGTACTTCTTCTCTAAACCACAATGGGACACTCTTTGATTGCAAAGGAGTGTAGTTTAAGCTACACAGAACAATACAGAGCACTGCTAGAAGCAGCCACATTCACTACTACACTACCTCTCCATGCAATGTAAGCTTCTTGTTTGCAATTATTCCCACACCTTTTAAGACAAACTTTTAAAGAGATTTTAAGAAACAGTGGGGCTGGTGAGATGGCTCAGTGGGTAAGAGCACCCGACTGCTCTTCCGAAGGTCCGGAGTTCAAATCCCAGCAACCACATGGTGGCTCACAACCATCCGTAACAAGATCTGACGCCCTCTTCTGGAGTGTCTGAAGACAGCTACAGTGTACTTACATATAATAAATAAATAAATTTAAAAAAAATGGCTATGCCAGCTTGCTAAAAAAAAAAAAAGAAACAGTGACAGCGCGGTGTACTGGTTAAGACTGTGTGCTGCTCTTGTGCAGGACCTGAGTTCAGTTTCTAGCGCTCAGGGTGGAGAGCCTGAAGCTGTGTGTACATCCACTCCCATGAATCCAAAGCTCTCTTCTTGGCTCTGCAGGCACCTGCACTCAATACAGCCTGCCCCCTCACATATGCACACAATTAAAAATAAAAATCTTTTAAAACGACAGGAAAAAAAATGAAAGTGCTTACTGTTCAGTTGCTGCCTTTTAAAAAAAAAAAAATCCTTATTTTCACAATAGCCCTGCACTGTAGAGCTGCTGTTATCTGTACTTTGTAAAGAGTGGGGCAGAGGAAGGCTGAGTGGCTTTCACAGGGGCCCAGGTATGCCATTCTGACCCTGTCACTTGAGAAAAGGCACTAACATATTTTATGATTATACGTCTCAGTGTAGAATGAAAAGCGTTATATAGTAAGTATAATTGTATAAAGTATTTGATAGAGGCTGGCTAGCATTGTGGTACAATGTCAAGAGTGTGATGTGTTAGAGCCATGCTGATCTGTATTTGAGTTACAGCTTTGGCAGGTTTTAGAAATGTAGAGTTAGGTAAGTCTCCCGGTTTCCAGATCCTTCTTTTGACCTAAGGATTGAGCTTTGGATTTAGGTGTGTGGGAGAAAGTCCACATACCAGGTGCTTAATGTGAGGCGGGTTTATTAAGAGAGTTTCTGAACACAGTTACCAGGAGTGGGTGGTTGGAGAGCAGGGGAAAGAGGAACCCGTGTGTGGGTCAGCGGGTCCTGGAACATGCCGTGGTAGACTTGACTACTCAAGCTCGGCGCTCCAGGGAAGTGGCCAAGCGTCTGCAGCGAAGCCAGACTCCGGCTCATCCCATAAGGAGGAGCAATGAGCTGAGTTCATGTCATCTCTGGTCTCCTGTGCATGTTTCCAGCACCCCTCTCCTTATAGCAATTTAGCTCATGGCCTACACAGGAAGCTCTGCACAGTGGTGACTGTCCCTTGCCCACTTGCTGCCGTCTGTGATGGCTTCTTGCTGATATTTGATTTGACTGATAGCAGTTCTTCTATATATGGAGATCAGGTAGACCAGAAGCAAACACTCGCTGATGGACCAGATGCATGTCCCTTTACACACCACCTGTGCAGTGTTCAATAAAGCGTATCCGCTAGTTTGATTTTCTATGAGGGGGGAAGGGAATTCCTAATAGAAGTTTCTAGTAAATTGGTAGTCTTAAAACATTGAGAAAAGAAAAATACACCCTAAGTTCCTTTCTTCAGCCATTTTTTCCTAAAGTTAAACACAGAGAGTCACTGGGCTTCAGATTCTCTAGGAGGGTGTGGCTCTGTTTCCTTCTTCATTTTTACTGTATTGCCCAGGGGTGGGGTTTATCTTGACTTTGTTGGGCTGATTGATTATCTGATTCCCTCGCTTTCTTCAGTGCTTCATGTCCATTATCACCCACCATTACTGCTTGGTCAATGTCCAGTGAACTCTGTCCAGGATTCATCAGGGTTTACAAGCAAGCATCGTGACCAAATTCTTGTTTACGTTGGTTTTCATGTTCCGAGTTTGAACATGAAAGCAAAGATTTTGCCATCAAAGCAAAACAGTGACACTTCCTTAACCTATTTGGTGTTTAAACCTGAGAACTAGAGACGTCAGTAGTCTGAAACACTCTGCCCATTCATAAGAGCTTGAGTTTAGTTGGCTGGGTTAAAGACAGCTAATATTGAATCATTAAAACTACTTCACTTTTTCTTTAAATATGTTTTCAGGCTAGGGGTAGCTCAGTTGGTAGAATACTTACTTAGAATGCGTGAAGCTTTGGGTTTGATACCTGGCGTTGTGTAGGCTGAGCATGCTTGGCACATGCATGTAGTCCCAGTGATCCCGAGGTTTGGGGAAGGACGACCTGTTCAAGCTTGTCTGTAGATACATAGGGAGTTTGAGGGAAGCTAATGTGCTAGAGACTCTGCTTAAAAAACAGAAACATGTACCCGCACGCCTGCACATGCGCACATGTATAAAGAGTGCACACGCACACGTGTATGACGAGTTTGGGATGTTCTCACCTACTCGGTACTTATTTTGATATTTTAGTGCCCTTCCAAAGAGGTGTCTGCTTATTTACAACGGAATTAAGATATCACTTAGTAGCGAATGTAGTGTTTTCTTATTAATAGGTCTGTGAGAACCAAACTTACATAGCAATATTCTAAGAATTGAGTTAAACCTTAGCAGTTGAAATGAACCACCATTTGTTGTAGATAAGCCTTTAAAATCTGTGGGTATCCTAGAACATGGTGGTTTAGCTTGATCCTGCAAGGAAGTAGAAGCCCTGCTCCCTCCTCAGCATGGCCCAGGGGACTTCCAACCTCACCATTCTTCTCCTTACCTCATTAGTCACCATACACTAGAGCAAGACTGACATTAGCCACACAGGCCCCACCAGCAGTATGCCAGGTCGTGAGTGTTATGTCGTGCCAAGCTAGTCTACCTGGTCCACCTGGGAACACTGACTCAGTCTACGAGATCTGACGTGAGCACTGCCTCCTTCCACCCACACCAGGCTTTGGGTATTTTACCCTAGACTCAACCATTTATGTATGCATTCATTCATTCATTTATTCTTCTCTATATAGTACATCCAGACCATAGCCTCCCCCTCCCTCTCCCTCCATTCTTTCCAGTCCCCTCTCTCCTAGAACCACTCCTTTGTTTCCCTTCAAAAAGGAGCAGGCTTCCTAGGGATATCAACCAAGCATGGTGTGTATACACACACACACACACACACACACACACATATATATATATATATATATATATATATATATATATATATATATAGCCAAGGATGACCTTGAGCTTCTGACCCCATGCGTCTGCCTCTTGATTGCTAAGATTAGAGGTATGTCCCAGAATTTCCAGTTTATTGAACCCAAGACTTTGTGCATATTGGGCAAGCACTCTGCTACCTGAGCCACGTCCCAGTTGTCTATAGTCTTTTAAAGTTTTCTATCTACTCATTTAACATATGCAGGTGTTTTGTCTACATGCATGTCTGTCCCCCATATGTATGTATGCCCGATGTCTGAAGAGGCCAGAAGTGAATGCCAAATGCTGTGGGACTGGGCTTACAGAGGACTGAGAGCTGTTGTGTGGATGGTGGGAATCGAACCTTGCTCTTCTGGAAGAAGCAGCCAATGTTCTTACCTGCTGAGCCATCTCTCTAGCCTGCCAGTCTTCATATGTGTATCTACTCTATGTTCCTCTTTCCTTCAGAGTAAGTATGGCATTAATTGATTGCCATGCGTTCTTATTGAATTGCAGGTTTTCTGAAGGTAGGGCCATGTTGAGTTTGTTTCTGTATTCTATATTCATAATGTCTTATCACAGACAGGGTGCTTAGTTGATGTTTGTAGAAGGAAAGGTGGAAATATGGAAGAGAGAGAGGAGAGAGAAAAGAGAAGGCAGGGAAGGAGAGACAAGAGAAGGAAGGAACAGAAGGGCGAAGGAGGGAAGGAGGAATCTTGTGGCAGTCAGTCGAGTTACTTACACTGTGAGTTTTCAGTGGAGGAGGAGGTCCCGTGAGTGAAAGCAGAATTTTCCGGATTCTTTAGTCATTGGCAATTTCATGTTGACCTTCTTGGCTCCAGGGTGAGAGTTCTCAGGCTACCTGCCTGGGGTGGATGCTCGGGTGGACTAAGCTTCCGGTCTTTAGTGGGAGAACTCCGGATTCCCATCTCCGTGGCCGCAGAATCGGACACGTGATTTGTAAAGCCCTGGTGTCATTGTTTGTATGTTAACACTCACCTTACCTCCCTGTGAAAACCAAGTCAGATAATGTTTCTTACGCTGCTGTATAATGCTGGGATCCCTCCAGGTGGGGAGAGGAAGCTATCCCTGTTATCGCCATGTTGACCTGTGGAAATGCTCTCAGCCTGGCACCCCTCCTGACCTGGGCGTGTCTGTATTGCTTATAATGAGTCAAAGTGGCAGCCATAGCTTATGTTTTATGTTATTTAATTAGATTGGTTGGCAACGTGTACTTGGCTGACCTACCTTGGTGAGTACAGCATTTAGATTGAACTAAGGCTTATTTAGGAGACAAGTTTCGGGGAACATGAGCAGGTGTTTTAGTGAAATGACTGAGAACTCAGAAGTTAGCTATCATGTCCAACGTTCTTAAACTACACGGCCAGTCAGATGGCTGTCACAATGCTAAGAATGACTTCATTTCCAGATTTCATGTTTTCTGCAGATCGAGATGGTTTCTTGAAAATGTATGCATATGACATGTCTCTTCATCCCAAAATATTTTTTTTCCAATGATATTCACCCTCGTACTCATATGCCCGTGGACCCAGATTTGTATTAATAATATCTACCTCTTTTTTCCTGATTCAGAATTATATATCTCAGTCAGTTTTGTACTGAATGACCCACAGTGGTCTTAGTGGCCAATCAGGGACCTTAGATTCTCACATTCCAGCTGAAACAAAGCAGGAACTGAACTGTGGGGAGGAAACGCCGTAGTCCCCCATTTGCGATTGTGTGTAGTGTGGACTCACAGGCAGAGTCTACCAATAACACAGCACCAATCCCAAAGAAAACAAACTGGAGAAAGCAGATTTCAGCACCAGAGATAGTGATCACCTGTCAGCCTCACACTGGTGCCAAGTTAGTTTGTACTCTTTGAGCAGATTGAGTGGATGGTATGTCTGATACAGAGAAAGGATTGAGAGAACCGGTCTGCTTGGCTCCTGTCCACACTCACAAGGCACTCCAGTCAACTTTATGGAAAATATTGTGATACAGAGCACAACAGAAAACTATGATTCACTAGGCAAGCAACCGAGAGGCTGGCCTGCGGCCTTGAGATTGCACGAGCTGCAGTTGGGGTATATCTTAAAATAGTGAGGAGCTAAGAAGTCATCCTTATGGACCGCCACAGGCTGCCAGCAGAGTGACAAACAGGCTTATCTGGGAGCACTGGGATAACCCTCCCCCCCCAGAGGCAATACTGGGAAAACAACGCTGTTCCCGTTAGCATTTTAAAAAGTGAAGTCTACTTTCCCAGCAGTGAATCTGCTCTTATTCATGTTTATTTCGGTGAGCTTTAATGAACACCAGAGTGACCAGAGCCATAATCACCAACGTGAGATCAGAAACAGCTCCAACACCCTCCAAAATTCTTTCACATCCCTTCCTGGTCATCTGCCCACTCCCCCAAACCACGGCTCTGTTTCCTGGTCTAGCTTCTCCTTTTCTGTAACGGCGATCATGAAACCACATAGCGAATATCCTCTTTGGTTTGGCTTCTGTTGCCTGATGAATCTTAGGATCTTAGGATGGTCTGTGCTGTAGCACATGTCAGTGCTTCCTTCCTCTGGAGTGTTTTCGCCGAATGCATGGACCTATCCCAGCCTTTTGGTTCATCCATCGGACGGAGGCGGCTTAGGTGGTTTCTAGTTCAAGGCACTCCTGAGTAGTGCTCCAGATATTGCTGTGAGCGATTTGGTGAGCATATGCTTGTCTTCACCTGTTTTCTAGTCAAGCTAGAGGTGAGATTGCTGGATAGTGTGGTGAGAGTATATAGTCAACTATTCTAAGCATTCCCCACAACTCCCCAAAGTGGGGCACTTGCCTCTCACCAGCAGTAGAAGACCTACTGGCTGGCTTCATCCTCAGCAACCCTCAATGTTTTGTTTCCTTTTAACAGAGTCATTTGAATGGGTGAAGAGTGTCGTCTCACCGGTGACTATGACTTGTCTCTCTGCAGTGACTAGTGATACTGACTATCTTTTGCCATGCCTGATAGCCATCTATCCATTCTTGCTGTTGTTCTGTTTTTGAAATAGGGTCACTTCCATAGCTCTGGCTGTCCTGTGCATACCAGGCTGTCCCTGAACTCAGAGAGATCTGCCAGCCTCTATATCCTGAGTATGGGGATTAAAGAAAGATGTGGGTCACCACATCTGACCTCCATACATGGCCAGAGATAAAAAACAAAAGCCCTTTTCCACAGCAGACATAATTGGGATTCTAGAACAGCACGCGTACGTTTTGAAGTGAAGGGCAGATGCTGGGAGTGCCTTGTTCGGGTCTAAGGGAATGTTGCTCTTTTCATTCATTTCCTCCGTCTGTCTTTCCAGCCCCAGCCCTTACAGTGTAACGCACACTGTCTCCTGACATGTAACCCTCCTGCCTCCGTCTTCCTGGTTCTGTGAGACAGGCGTGGGACATTCGCTTGCACAGTCTTGACTGCAGGCCTGTGAGGCCACGTGAGAGTTGTTCAGAAGCGTCCCCAAGAATGGCTTTCCTACCTGGCTTGCCGTCCTCAGTGACTGTGAGCAGGTCTTTGTGGAGAGCTGCTGTCAGGCCCTCCGGGCTGCACAGGGACATCCGCCACCTTCAGCTTGTTGGCACCTGGCATGTTTCCTCACCCGCTCTGTCTCCTTGTGTCCCAAGGCCTCTCTTGCTCACATTTGACTCACTGATAGCACCTTTGGAGAAAACACTCCAGTTTTCCCTAGTGGAGGTGGAGGATTTTTTTTCACACCAAGTATTGGCAAGTCACGGGTGGCTTCAGGTTAGTGTGTACAATACTGGCGATGGAAACATCAAACCCATCGGCCTATTGAGCCTTTCCTCTGTGGGGCTTCTCCTAAGATCTTTCCAGCAAGTTGGCGTCAGTAACTTCTAGACTCCCCTTTTCCCAATTGCTGTTTCCCTGACTGGTTCTGTTTTGGCTTTGTTTCTTTGGGTTTTGAGATAATGCCTGACCTTGAACTCACTGTGTAGCCAGTGACAATGACCTTGAACTCAGGCTCCTCCTACTTCATCCCCCAAGTACTAGTGATTGGCATGGGCCACCCCAAATGTCAGTGGCTTTCAGTACTTACATTTCTCCCTGGGGACAGTGTTTTAATTGAAACTTTCTATTGTCTGTCTTTTCTTGCAATCACATTGGAAAGCCCCTCAGGTGTTGCGTCCCAGGGAATCTTGTCCTCATTTCTTCCTGTTTGTCCTTTAACATTTGTAGTTTTCAGCATGGCGTGGTATGATAGGGCCAAGCGTTCATACCAGTCTTCCTTTTGTGTGGATGCCTTTTGAACATTCATCAACCTCTTGGCTTTTCTCCTTTTGCATTTTCTCGTGATTATGCAAACGAAAATACAGGGCTTATGGTATAATCTAATATGTCCTTTGTGTGACATTGTGACAGCCAGGGAGCTGCTGCTACAGCCTCAGGGGTCAGAGAGGCTCTGCTTTCCCTAATGAGGCTTTTGACACTTGACGTGCAATGACAACTGCTGATGTTCTCAGGTATGAAGGCTCACATTTTGATATGATCCCTCACTAATGTGTGCGTGCATGCGTGCAGATGTGTGTATGTATGTGTGTATGTGATCCTCCCTCTATCATCTTTATGTTCTCTGATGAAAAAATATATTACTATCTATTGATGTATTCTTGTCGGTACAAACAAGCACTTAGGTGTCGGCAGGACATAGGAAGCTGGTGGCAATCTCTAGAGCCTTTCATGTTGGGTAATCTCCGCTCGTATGTTAAGATCATCTGAATACTAAGACTCACATTATCCTAGGAGTTCTAAAATTTTCTTGCCACCACTGAGGAGGTTTTTTTGTTTTTGTTTTGTTGTTTTGTTTTGTTTTAATGATTACAAAAAAGTAAACCTAATCACTGTCCTATATTGGTACCAAAGATCTCAGTAAATATAAAGAAATATATAGAATATTACTACGGACCATGACTAAATCATGCCACACTCAGAGCGAGATGCCGACTCCCGCTTGCTCATGTGAAGCTCATTGAGATATGTTTTAAATGTTGTACCCTTTAGAATATACCATATTAAGTGAATTCATTTCATTTAGTGATTGATATTTTGGGGGTAAGCTTATTTGATAGCCCAGAGTATTCTAAAACTCACCATAAAAATGCAGGTTACACTGCTACTGCATCCTTGCGAGTACTAGGATCACTGGCATTCGCCAACATATCTGGCTGTGTTTTGTAGTTGTAAAAGATTTTTCATTTCTTTTATATTTTTTAGTATCTTTCTAAGGCATTGTGGAGCCGGTGTGGCAGTTGATGCCTATAATTCCTGCATTTGGAAGGTTGGGACAGGCGGGAATTGTTGTCTGTTGTGACTGTTGTAGACTCCGGGATGAGTCCAGGCCATCCTGGGCTACAGCGGGAGACTCAGTCTCAAACACTGTCACTAAAGACATCTTAGGGAGATTTCTCAAATACAGTATCAAAGGCAGAAGCTAGTCTCTTCTATAGGTATGAGAGTCAGTACCACATAAACCAAGAAAGGATCGAGAGTTTGATGCTTTTATTAGGAATCAATCTCTCTCTCTCTCTCTCTCTCTCTCTCTCTCTCTCTCTCTCTCTCTCTCTCTCTATCTTGTTTGAATCAAAAGAGAGTTGTGTGTATTGATATACAGTGCTGAGCTGCTGTTATTAAAGAGGCACTGGGGGAATGTCCTTTATCTCTGAGGTCTGCGTGAGAGACTGCTGTCCTTATGCAGTTGTCAAGCAGAGGGAAATTACAGCATAACTTTAATCTGAAAACGTCTCTGTAAGTTGCACCAAGTCTACTGAAAACTAGGACACAAGTTCTCTCTGGAATGAAGATTCTGGTTTCTTAGACTATTGCATTCTGAGATCCCTGGATTCACACGCGTGTGCATACACATGTTAATAGGGTCACATGTTTCCTAGGTGGCCCTAAGCTCCCTGTGGAGCCAGAGGTGAGCTTGCACTTCTTGTCCTCCTGCCTGGGAACCTCTGTGCTGTTAGGATTATAGTCCTGTGCCACCATACCCAGTTTGCTGTGGGATAATATTAAGAGCCTGGGTGGGTTTGCAGAGTTTATGTGGGGAAGCCGGAGTCCAGGTCAGATCTCAAAGATTTGTTCATTTGCTTATTTTTTATTGATTGGTGAAATAATTACTTATTGTGGATTGTTAATTTAGGATTGGTAGATATATTTTGTCTTACCAATCAGGTTCATCAGTTAAAGGAGATGCAAAATTTTCATATAGGCATTTGAATTATTTTGGAATTCTCTGCTCTTATTTTAGATTTATCTTTACATTTAAATCTCTGGCCGTGGTGTACTACTTATATAGGATGATAAAAGCATTCAAAACTGTTGCTACAGATTCCAAGGATTTCAACAAAAAATTCACTAGGAAAAAAAAAATGATTGAGCATTGTAGTGAATAGACTGTGCCATATGTCAGCAGAGAGGAAGGTAAGAGAGATCAATTATAGTTTTTTACCTCAAGCTTGTGTTTCTGTGGGTACCTGCACATGTTGGTGGATGCATGTGTTCCTACATGCAAGTATATGTGCACATGTATATGCATGCACATAGAGGCTGGACATAGATGTTTCCCTCCTTGATCACACTCCACCTTATGTTTTGAGACAGGGTTTTTCAGTGAATGGCGAGTTTACCATTTAGAACAGTTGGCGAGTAAACCCCATGGCTCTTTCCCCTCCCCCCAACCCCTCCACCCCCGCACCTCCTCTCTGCTTCCCCAGTGCCATCATTGCAGATGTGTACCACCGCACCCAGATTTTCATGTGTTTGCTGGTGGACCCATGTGCAGGTCCCATACTTGCATACAGGCATATTCCTGACTGAACCATGTTCCCAGCCAGCAGACTACGTCTTTATGAATTAATAAAAGAACGTCCATCATTTATAAAGGAGTTAAAAAGGAAAGCCAGGAGGATCTTGGTTTATTCTCTGTGGTATTTCTATAGGCTGAGAGAATATAGACTGTTTCTATAGGCATATAACAAGTACTTAGAATCTACTTCTGTGCACATAGAGTAAACCCTTAGACTCCATTTCTATATGTACATAGTAAACACTCAGACTCTATTTCTGTACACACATAGTAAGTAAACACTTAGACTCTGTTTTTAGGACACATTTGTGAGTAAGTGACAGAATGACCAAATGAGCACATACATGTGCTCTTCCCCACTGAGCAAGACAAGAAGAGTTTCATGGAGTAGGTAAAATTTTAAAGGGAAGGGAAAAGGTGGAGCCATCTAGTAATAAGGAATGATCTTAATGCTCTAAGGATGTTAGGATTCGAACCAGGAGTGAGACAATAGTGGCTGTTTAGGCAAACTCAGGAAGTTCTGAAATGTAAATGTAAGCTTGCTTTCCTGGTAAGTAGAAGCTGGAAGGGATATTTTAATCTGATTTTTTAATTAACAAATTGAATGTCTGTTTTGTTGGTTTGCTTTTTGGTTTCTTGTTTTTGTTGTTGTTGTTGTTTTGGGTTTTTTTTTCTTCTTCTTGAGACAGGGTCTCACTATGTAGCCTTGGCTGGCCTGCAGCTTGATCTGTAGGACAGGCTGGCCTCAAATTCATGGCAATCTGCCTGCCACCTGCCTCTGCTTCCTAGGCACTGTGATTAAGGTTTGTGCTGCCATGCCCAGTCTGAAAGGGACACTTTAGAGAAGTAAATCTAGAGGTATTTTGTCAGGTGCCTGTAAGACAGGAGAAATTGTGGAGCACACATTAATGGTGTTCTGCAGTGATGCAGGCTGATGACGGGCAGGAAAGTGTCAAAGGTGACCATGGTTGCAGTCTGATCCTCATGGGTAATAGGAAAGTATGAACAAAACCAGGGTAACCAGAAGGGGGTTACCCCTTGTTGGGAAGCTTTTCTATTTCAGCCTCTCTTTTCAGGCACCTTCCCCTGTAGCCCACACTAGCCTTGAACTTGCACCCTGAGTAAGGAAATAGAATAGAACCAGAACCCCTGTGTATTTCAAATATCTTAACACAAGGACACTTCATTGACGGAAATAACAAGGTACATGATATTAGAACTGGGAGGGATTTTGGAGAATGAGTTATTAATGAAACTTAAGTTCAACCTTGTTATCTTACCCAGCGAGAAAGACTAGAGTTCTAGAACAGTCCTTAAAATTATTGTTTCTGGTCTGGGTATAGAGCCTCAGTAAGAGATTTAGAAAGTCGTTTTAAAAGTCATGTTTTGAAAAGTCCTTAAATAGCATCCCTTCATTTGCATCTCATTTTCTGTTTTAAATTTGAAGACCCACTGTACAAGCAGTTGCTTGTAATGCATATAGAAAAATCATCTATATGGGATAAATATTGGGATATAAGATTGAGAGCAAATAATTTAAATATTAGGTAACGTTTCCATGCATTCTTACAAGGAAAAAATCTGAACTTTTGCCTAAAGTTATATTAGTAATATTTTTTTTCTTGCTTTTCACAGTACCTGCTTAGTAAGGTCACTGTAATTATCACTGAGTCAAAGCTTACTCAATTCTGAACATGTTTTCTCTGCACATGTGCTTAAGCTTCTGATCATGGTGTTTGCCACATTGCCACATTTGAGGGGGAAGCAGTTGCTAAGGCATCTCTCTAGGTTGGTCTTAACCCATCCCCCCTTTCATTTGTGATGTTTGTCCCCGGGAAGGAGGGGGCGGCTACCCTGCATGTGTACAGCAGACAAATATCAGGCCTCTGAAGGTAGTCGGGGCCAGGTCTGATCCTGGACATACACCTTTTGCTCTCCTAGCCCTGTTGAGGGCTATATTCTATATGAGGCTAGAAAATAACATCTGTGTTCCTGCTCACACCCATGGCATCCTGTCCCAGTCCCGAGCATGCAGGTGGGGCACTCACCGGCCTGGTCACCATGAGCCCTTGACTTGTCCCGCCGTGAGCGTGGACAGTTACTCTCTTCTTCACCTCCATCCATCTGCCTTCCAGGCTACAGCTCAATGGAGGGACTGAGGGTGCTGACCGGACATAGTGCAGGCGCCCTTTTGCCTTTCCTGTGACTAGAGAGGATTTGGAGTGTGGATGGGTGATGTAGAGCCTACGGACTCAGGAGAAGGAGTGGCTCTTAGTCACAGCCAGAAAGTGAATTCTTTACATGCGGGGTCATCACCAGCGAGACAGGAAAATGACCTTTTGCAGTGACTTCCCGGAAGTTCCCACCAGGATCTTAACCCTTCCTAGGAGAACTTCCTGTCTCTAAAATTACGGTGATAGCAATGAGATTTTAAAAACAGGATGCTAGCTCTGCAGTCCTTTTTTCTTTCTTTCTTTCTTTCTTTCTTTCTTTCTTTCTTTCTTTCTTTCTTTCTTTCTTTCTTTCTT
>NC_034610.1:47960931-47982178 GCF_900095145.1 Mus pahari | reverse complement strand
TTTTTTTTGAGACAGGGTTTCTCTGTGTAGCCCTGGCTGTCCTGGAACTCACTCTGTAGACCAGGCTGGCCTCGAACTCCCGAGCGCTGGGATTAAAGGCGTGCGCCACCACCGCCCAGCCTTATTTTAAACCCGTGATTACTACACCTGTCTTGGTGTGAGCGCTGGGAGTTTATCAACAATGATCTCTATGCCAAGCGTTTAAACATGAGTGAGCCTAACCTGTAAGATAAGTGGGGCAGTCTTGATTTCCTGATAGTTAACACTGGAGAGGGAGCAGCAGATGCAGAGCTCCTTGGTGAATTCATGTGCTCGAGACCCTAGGTGTGGGTACAAGCAGCTCCACAGTTGTCATAAGCCTTGGGTGAGAGAGGAGCGCAGAACCATGTAGAAATAAATGAAAGGCTGCGGCGCTGCCCGCAAGGGTGTGTCGGGCTGCTTGTCAGCCTAGAGTCTGCAGGAATAGACATGTTCCTGCTTGGACAAATGTCATAGGAAAAAGCAACCCAGTCTCGTTGGAATTATAGATCCCATTTGCCAGAGTGAAGGGCACTTGCTCTTTTAACTAGCTGAACTAGCTGGACCCTGGTGGCCTGGTTGCTATGGCAATACGAGCTCAGTGACCTCTCTTCTCTTGTGGAATGTAGGTGAGAAGGACCGAAGGGAGCCTGAGGATGCTGAACTGGTCAGGCTCAGTAAGAGGTTGGTGGAGAACGCCGTGCTCAAGGCTGTCCAGCAGTACCTAGAAGAGACACAGAACAAAAAGCAGCCGGGGGAGGGGAACTCCACCAAAGCTGAGGAGGGAGATCGGAATGGTGATGGCAGTGATAACAACCGGAAGTGAGAGCTGAATCCGGTCCCGTCCACTGCCCCTCTGCTAAGTCGCAGACTAACTCACGATGTGTCTTGTTCAAGCCCTGGAGATCACCTAGTACTTCTATGATTGATGCGATTGATGCGTTCGGTGTTGCTGCGACACAACAGAAAAGAATGGGGTGCTGGGACCAGCAGAAGAAATTAATTTACAGAAGAACAACACTAAGTCCGTGTGCCATCAACCATGCACAAGGGAGAGCGGGCGCTTCGGGACGCCTGCCTGACTCACACAGCGGAGGGAGGGAGAGGACTTGCCACAGACAGAATACTGCCGTTTACATTGCTTCGATCCTTTGACTACTTTATCTGAGGCCAAACCTTGCACACAGCTATCAAGTGCTAAGTTCAGTTTGTCATTGTTGAAATGGCCATTAGTATAGTGAGTCCACAATGTTTCCTGTTAGTCCCCTATGTGTTGTTTGTTACCACACGGTGATCTTTATTTACAGTAAATTAAGTTTCCTGTAAAGTATATATTTTTGGTAAAATGCAATCTTTTCTATGAAATGTGGGTGATGTTTTAAAGGTTTTTTAAGCCTTATTTTGATAAGTCAGTGTGCCATATTTAATGTACTTCATTGATATTTGTACTTTAAATGTATTATATAATTTTTTCCCCTTAGGCAAGAAGCCAGTTGGAACCCAAGACTTAATTAATGAAGCTTTGCACCGAGAAAGGATGGAGCTGAAATCCAAAGTGAAACAGATAAAAGAACTTTTGTTAAAGCCTGAGACTCAGGCCAAGATTAGAAAGGAGCTTTTTGAAGGAAGAGTTTGTAATAATGGTAATCCAACAAGCAATGCTGATTTCAACATGATTTTGCCATAGCTCTCCACTGTTGTTATGCATGGTAAAATGTTTATGAACTCTCAGCCCATTAAATAGCTCTTTGGTGAGTAACCAGAGTGTTCTTACTGTTTCTACAAAGCCCACAAACCAACATTTGGTAAGGAATTAACAACTTCTTGCCAAAGAAAACATATTTTTGCCTTATCATGGTCATCACTAACCATCACCACCATCATCGTCATTACCATAAAGTTGAGTTTTAGTATGTTCGTTTTGGTATCTTTGACTCATTTTATAGAAATAACTTCTTAATTAGCTGTTGTAAGATGTTCCATGGGGTCCTTGCAGATAATATTGCATATATATATATATATATATATATATGCACACACACTATGAAAAGCACTATGAAAAGTCCTTTATAGACAAAAACAACAAAACAAGATAAACCAACAACAGTATTCTAAGGGTCATCTGCCTCCTGTTGATGTGGCCCTTGTCACTTCAGAGGAAGCATCGTCGGGGCTTGTCCAGTGTCACAGTCCTTTTACTGAGAGTTTGAATGCTTATTGATATCAGTACTTGAATGAACATTAGTAAGTGTAATCATTGTAGTCATGGGTTAAGAATGTTTTATAATATCTATATTATTATTTTTCACTGATAAAAGTACAGTTGCTTTTTTTTTTTTTAATTTCTTAGTGAAGAATGTTCAGGGCTCTTATTTCCTACTCTATGAAGAGAAGCCCAAGGCTGTGTTCTTTACGATTTGAGTAATTTGCATTGGTTCTTTTGTAAACGAGCATTCTTGAGGTGTTCACCCCCCCTCCATGTAATGTTTATTTGTAACAGCTCTTTGGGTAGTTACTTTAAAATTGCTGCTACTAATAGATGATGGGGAAGGAAGTGGTTCAAGATTAAATATGTAATCATCTCACACACAGTCCAGTTTGCTCGTGTGTTCTAGTTATTTTTTTTCACTGAGTAGATGGTACTACATTACCTCATGATGTATCCCTTTACCCAGCCCTACGTTTTCATGCCTGTAATAAACTCTTCCCCCTGTTGCTTTTCTTCTTCTTTTCTTTCTTCTGGAAACCACTGGGTTCTGGTTGGTGTTCCAAAGCTATGATCGGGGTCTCTGCAGTTTTAGTGTGTCCTGCCTTTGTGCTGAAGGAAGCACAGTGCCTCACCACTTTAGACAGTTGCATGATTTCAAAGCAGTCAACTTCAGACACAAGTAACAGCAGAACAGAAAACTCAAAGATAACCCAAGTGGTGTCTACAAAATGACTAACCCTGTGTCAAGAGTACCAAATATGAAGAGAGCAAATTCATCTGTGTGTGCACATCTGCTAGCTACTGACTGAGAACCCCTTCTGAGAAGCTGGCCATGAACCAGGAACCCCCTGAGTGGCTGTCCATGAGCCTTCTGTGAGAGGGGCCGGCTATGATCCCCCTCTTAGCAGTGGAGGTCATCACAGCTTTTCTTGGGCAACTTTAAAGGAAGCAAAGACGTTTAGGTCTGTCCTGGTTTTTCAAAGGAGGAAACCCACTCCAGGGGCTGGGTGGCTGCCCTAGTCAAAGTCACACTGCTGTTAGGAATTTGGACCTGAGTCACAGCCCGGTGGCCCCAGCGCTCCACTGTTACTTTGACTGTCCCCTGATCCACAAGAACAATTGCAGATCAACATTTCTTAGCATCAGTCTGTATCTTCTTCTTCTCAAGGACTTATCCGCAGATCTAAGGAGCTTGAGAGATGTAGTACTCAGATTCCATGTCTCTTTGTTAACTTCAGTTGCCTGTCAGTGTCTGTTGTTAAATACCCAGAAAGACCTGGGCTGTGGTGCCAGGTGGTTTGGGCATGTGGTTAACTCTCTTCCTTAAGTGGTTCTAGTAGGAAGTAATTAGTACTTTCTAAGTTAGGACACTGGGGAAAATTTATGCTGAAATGGCCAAGGATGTAAAACAAAAGAACGCTAAATTTAAATTCAAATCTATTCTAGTTAAAAGGTGACATTTCCCACAATGGGGCATTTCCTCCCTTTACCAAACACAGTATTTCAAAAATTAAAGGTAAGTAATAAAGAGAAAGTCCTTGAGCCCTCCCACCACAAACACACACAGACACCCCCCACACACAGTCACACACAGTCACACACAGACTCCCCCCATACACACTGTCACACACACATACACAGTCACACAGACACACAATCACACACAGACACCCCCCATACACACTGTCACACACACATACATAGTCACACAGATACACAGTCACACACAGTCACAAGACAGGCCCCCCACAGTCACACACAGACACCCCCACACACACAGTCACACACACACACAGTCAGACAGTCACACACAGTCACACACAAACACCTCCCATACACACTGTCACACACACATACACAGTCACATAGACACATAGTCATACAAAGCGACACACAGACAGGCCCCCCCACAGCCACACACACCCACTCTACACACACAGTCATACACATACACAGTCACACAGACACACAGTCACACACAGCCACACACAGCCACATATATATAGTCACACATAGCCACACACAGACACATACACAGTCACACACAGACACCCCCATACATATAGTCACACACATATACATAGTCACACATACACAGTCACACAGACACATAGTCACACAGACACACAGTTACACACAGCCACACACAGACAGTCCCTCCCTCACAACCACCCTCCCCACCCAAAAAAAACTGGTTCTAAATTTCTACAGACATGAGAGTGGTCAGCTGACATTATAAAGGAATAGTGTCTAGATATTTAATGATTCTACTCTTTGTCAAGGGCTCCCCATGTAACCCTGCTCACAGAACACTGGACCAGGAAGCAAATGTTGCCTCTAGACTTGGGCTTAACACTGATGGGAATTCTTGAGCCATCCAGTTCCGTTCTGAGCCTCACCTCCCAGTCTGGACAGCCCAGCCGGTTTCAAGGAGCTTAGGGCAGTTTGCTTTGGCATCTGCCCTGAAGCTGCCAGTCTGTTGGTTGCTGGACTGGGTCACATCGTTTCCCCTGGTGACATTAGATGCTTAGGTGTCGGGAGGATGTCCCCTTCTGTTTCACTTGTGAGTTGTCAGTTTCACGAAGGAAACCCGTACGGGAAATGGTCTCATTTAGAATCACATCCCAACATTTTAAGAGTCAGTTGGTAGAAAAATAGATCCTACAAGAGTAAAAAGGACATAGGACAGTAACCCTTTGAACGGTGGGGCTCTGTTGTGTCAGCTTTCAGCTTGGTCTCGCTTGTAAAATCTCAGATTCTGCCACACCTCTGCTCAGTGTACACCACATGGAGGGCCTTTGTCCTTTGGATACACAGGTGGCTGTATTTTATATGACTTTTTTTTTTTTTATCAGAAGTATATCTGATACTAGATTTTTTTTCAGATATTTGTCATTTCTTAGGTATAGGCCTCATATCTGAATAGGAACTCCATCTACTATATTAATACGTGTATATCTTACGCACCAGTCTCAAGGTCATTTTCTATCATTTTTATTCAGCTCACCCCATGAAGCCAGGTGAGGAATGTTCTACTTGTGATGTCCTGTCGGCATTCTGTATGTTCGGAATTTTCAAACCTTCATGTTCTCTACTCCTGGCCTAGGAGTGCTCCTCCACCTGTAGTAGTCTCACATCTAGAAGACAGTTAGAATCAAATGCTTTTCCGAAAAAGCCCAAATATGTCAATTCCCAGAAATCTTGTGATGACAGCAGTGACTTCATAGTCTACACGTCACATCAGGCACACAACCATTGAGGACATGTTTGCTCTTCTGTGCACCCAACAGAGACGGAGCATCCTTAAGTAAAAATTGGTGAAGGGGTACCCTGTCCTCAGCCACTGTTCTCAAGCCTTTGCTTTTCTTTCTTTTTCTAAGGTTGGTTTGTTTGGCTTTTGAGATTATGATTACATTATTTCATTCCCTTTCTTCCCTTCAAATCCTCCCATATTTCCACTTCCCTTTCTCTCTTTCAAATTCATGGCCTCTTTTTAAAATTGCTATTATAGGCCGGGCGTGGTGGCGCACGCCTTTAATCCCAGCACTTGGGAGGCAGAGGCAGGCGGATTTCTGAGTTCAAGGCCAACCTGGTCTACAAAGTGAGTTCCAGGATAGCCAGGGCTACACAGAAACCCTGTCTCGAAAAACCAAAAAAAAAAAAAAGAAGAAGAAGAAGAAGAAGAAGAAGAAGTTGGGTCACAACTCTGCATTTCGATTGGTTGTGGCTTCCTGTAATGGTTGATCTCTCTCTGCTACTAGGGGAAATCCCCTGGACGAGGATCGAAGACTGCAGCTTTGTGTGGGCACAGGACGGATGTTTGGAGTCAACCCTCAGACTGCAGCTTCGTGTGGGCACAAGGACAGATGTTTAGAGTCTACCCTCAGCATTCTCAAACATCACCTGTAGTAGTTTTATCTTCAGAAATCTTACAGATGCATTCCTGAATTCCAGATTTTCCAGATCAAAAAAAAAAAATTAAAACAACAAATAAGCCAAAATGTATTCAAAACATTTCCCAGTCCCTGTTGTGGTGAATCTCCAACCCCAATAAACCTGTGCAAAGAATACATAACTCAGTTATAGTATTTATAAGCTGCATACCTAGACTGGGCAGATCTGCCACTATTTTCCCCCAGTGATGAGAGCCCTTGCTGCTTGTGGCTCCTCCAAGCCACATGGTTTTGTTCCATCTTCCTTCCACCTCCTCTTCCTCCATCTTCCTCTCTCTCCTTCATTTCCTCATCTCTTCCTCCCTCTATTTCCCTCTTTAAGACCTCCAGCCCCATCTTTCTTTTCCACTGCCCAAACACAGGCTCTAGTCTTTATCTGATCAGTTAAAGTGGGGAGAAGGTTCACATGAAATCACCTGAGTTTGTGATCTACTCCTTCCTTGTTGGGCAGCCCCTCTTGAGGAAGCAGAATTAGCATCAAAATACAAACAGCACCAGGGCAATCCACAACAAGTCTCTATGTGCATTTGATAGTTGTGTACACACCAATGAGATAAATTCCTATATGATTCCATTCACATATTAAAATGAATATTAAAGCAATTGCCTTGGAATCAGTGAGTTTAAAATTATGATATAATCCATAGCCACTCTCCCCTGGATCACTGTATTGGGGATAACGAGGCTCATTTAGAAGGCCATTTGAGAAATTCTGAAGATAGGCAACATTAACTTCTACAGTACACTGTGCTCTAAACCACCAATTTGTATTTCTTTAAATGCAACTGATGAGTTCAGGTTATGGTTCTAAAATGGGAACTGCACTGTCTGGTCGTCTATAAATCCCATTCTTAGTCACACATTGGAACACCGTGAGATTCTCTTGGAGCAGTAAAGCTAAGGACAAATAAACGAGACTGAAGAGTGGAATGGAGAAAGTGTCCCCTGGAACCTACCCTGGCTTCTCTCTAATGATCCGAATTACCTTCTAAACGCTGCTACCGTGTGGAAGCACCCCCATGCCTTATGTGTTACTTTCTTTGGCTTGCGTTAGAAAAATGGCAGAGTCCTGCATGTGCCCCTACCAGCCTAAGTAATTCTGTGGCTTACACACATCTTGTTCTTTAGTAGCTATATTGTAAGTTGTTATAGCATTGCAAATATCTCCCTACAGTTCCTACCCCAACCCACCTGCGCACATTGTCTCTGTGGTATCTTTGTACTAAAGGAATCTGTAAGTCCTTCACTGGTTTCCCCCCAACCTATATTTCATCTTACCTATAACTTCAGAAAAATATTTTTATATATACATATGTGAGATATAAAAAGTCGTAGGAGGCGAGAGGACAAAGAAACAAGAATCTTTATAGCTCGGCAGAAATGATGGTGCTGAGAGCAACAGAAAAGGCACCAAATGCAAATATCTGATATGGTAATCGAGTGGAGAAAATGCATGAATATGCAGCAGTGGGGAGAGACTGAGTATATCCTTGGGATCCTGGAGGACAAACTTGGAAGCTGTTCTCGCCAAGTCTGTGTTTGGGAGTACCCTCAGGGAAAGGGTATTGAGGTCTTTTGATGACTTGGTTGGACATTTGTCACAGCTAGTGACAACTTGGTATCTTTAGAACACTTTCCCTATTTTTATTAAGCTCCTGCCTTTTAAGCCCCGCTTGCCCAGGGGTGACACCTCGGGAAGAATTCTGGAATTGAGCATCTCATTGGTGCACTGAGATTCAGATTTGGGATCTGGGATTTCCAAGAAAGAGGGAGGGACCCTGAATTGAGCCAGGTCATTTTGATGAGGATGTGGCTCAGAGAAGCAGCGGTGGGACTGTCACGTAAGCATGAAGAATTGAGATTAGGTCTCTGAGTGCATTCCCCTGTGACCCCAGTGTTGGGGCAGGGCACAGAGATAAGTAGATCTTTGCAGTTCACTGACAAGCCAGTCTGACCAACCAGTGAGTCCCAGGTCCACTGTGGATTTTCTCAAATAATGCGCAGAGCTATTGAGGAAGGCATCTGACATCAACAGACCTCCTCATGCAAATGCAGACACATACATTTGCCTCTTTATGTGCATGCACACATACCCACATAGACCTGTATTCACACATATGTAGCTTGGTTAGGTCTGATATACTGACAGTAGATAGTGGTATAGGGTCACTCAAGAGTAGCTGGCAATGCAATGGAGCCCTCTTCTTTTTCTTGGCTTCCCAGCCTGATCTTCTGAGTCCTCCGGGTAGTCTGTAGCTACTGAGTTCTCATTCTGGTTTAAACTGGCTGAGATTTGGTTGGAGAGGTGGCTCAGAAGTGGGGGTCACTCGTTAGTCTTGCAGAGGATTTCCCAGGGCCCATACAATGGCTCACGACCATCTGTAATCCTATTCTAGAGATACGGGGGATCAGACTCCATCTCTGGCCTCTGTGGGCACCAGTCACACACATGGCGTGTATACATGCATCCGGGCAGGCAAAACACATGAAATAAATGAATATAGAAAAAGAAAACTGGATAAAGCTGTTTTTAGTATTTGCAATTAAATAGCAAAACTAATGCAAATTATTTCCAAGCATTTGAACACAGAGCCCAGTGGGCACGTTGGATCTGATGTTTCTGTGCATTAGAAGTGTGGTTGTATAAGTTGTAGGAATGATGGTGTGCACCTTAGGAAGCCTCTGTCCCTGTTCTAAAGGCACTAAATACAGCAGCAGACTCTGGGTATTATGACAATTAAGTAGCTCCATATATTTCCCAAATACTCTCTAAATAAGGTCACCCAAGCCCCAGTTGAGAAGGTATATTAAGTACGGCTCCCCTGGCAGCATAAGAGACAATGCTCTTCATTTCTACCCTGTCAAGAAGTAATTTAGCCTGCAAGAGCACAAGCTTGCTGGGACTCTGCACGCATTATCTGGTTCCTTGATAGAAATGGGAAGTGAAACTACCTTCATATTTTGTGTGGTGAAAACCAAAATGTTTATTGCACTTAAAAGTGGTTGGGTAGATCAATTGTAACAGTTCTTATAAAGTCATAATTTCATAAATTTTCTTGGTTAACTGATTAGGAGAGCAGACTTAGAGACTGAAAATCTCTAAATTCTAAGACAGTATGACCTACTGAATATATTATTATTAATAATATGTAGTTATAACACTAGGGCTACTTCTTGTTCAACTTTATAAAAACACTTAAAATATATATTATGTACCAAATGAAAAAGTCTAATTTTCTGATACTAATAGAGATGTTAGAAATATAGGAGGATTTTAATATAAGAAAAATATTAATTTTTTCTGAGTGACAGATAGAAAGATTTTAGATAAAAATAAAATGAGGAAGAACGTTCCCTACAGACTCTAGTAAAGCTTGAAGGGTAGCGTCTGAGATGAGGTCAGTGGAGGGGCTGTATTGTGGGTGAGCGCTCTGAGATGCCCAGTGGAGCATTCAGATGAAAGAAGCAGGACAGAAGGAAGAGGACATGTACGTCACCTCCAACACCGAGTGTGCAGAATTTAGACTTTGAAAAAGAAGTTAGCAGTTAAACTATATTAAAAAGCCATGCCTAGGGTTGGAAAGATGGCTCTGTGGTGCAGAATACTCTTGCAGTGTTCAGGCAGGACAAGCTGAGAGTTCTGCATCTTCATCTGAAGGCTGCTAGCAGAATACTGACTTCCAGGGAGCTAGGATGAGGGTCTTAAAAGCTCATACACTACAGTGACACACCTACTCCAACAGGGCCACACCCACTCCAACAGGGCCACACCCACTCCAACAAGGCCACACCCACTCCAACAGGGCCACCCCCATCACATTCCACTCTGTGGCCCCCATAGACTTGTTCAAACACATGAATCTATGGGGGGCCATACCTAAACATAGTATAATGCAAAATAAATTTAGTCCAGCTCAAGGTGCTAAGAATAAATGATGGCTGAGAGCTCAGCCCTAAAGGAAGCATTTATACCACCCATCTAAGGCTCAGGGACCATCAGGGAATAGGGTGTGGGAAGGGTGTTACAAGTCGAGGCCTGCACCACCAAGCCTGGCCAGCTGGAAAACTGTTCCTCCAGCTATAAGCCAGAATAAGGACTTTTTTACGTCGGTTTTTTGTCAGGTCTCAGGTCACAGGACAACAAAATACCCGGTACAGCTATGTTCAGGGATGAACAGATATGATACGGTGTGACAGGAGAAAGATACACAGATTCATTTTAAAAGTTTCATGTGATTCAGCGATTCTGAGCAAGGACGTGCTGCCCGTAATACATAGAATTTGATGTTATGTCAAGGGTTTGTTTTTTTTTTTTTTTTTTTTTTGCAAAAAAGAAGCAGGCTTAATGAAGGTCTGTGGACAGGGATACTGAGAGCAACCTTAAATAGCTCTTCTGATTGACCAATGAAAACTTCAAGGTCTTTGGGGCTAGTTAATGCTGCTGATGTTTTGACTTGATTGGGTCAAGTTGCATTTTGCTATCTTAATGTTGTGAATTCAAGGTCAGCTCCCCGCACTCTTAATCTTAGCTCATGTAACTTTCTGTCCTCAATCTATGGTTCTGTCAGTCTCAGGCTTTTAATTCCACACAGATCTAGGTCATTCTTAGGTCAAACTTAAGGTACCTACCAGGAAATGGTCTGTGAAATATCTTCCATTACAGAAATTCAAGAATTTTTAATGTGGGCATCCTAAAGGGGGCAAGATATGGGGCACAGCTGAGAGAGAGGGAAGTCGGAAGGGCAAAGCTGGTTACTGTAAACAAGATGAAGCCAGCTGTGTTTGCTGGCTGCAAAGTATGAAGGGCAGGACCCTGTTCTCCCAGAGCTCCGGATACAGGGGCCTTATTCTTTTGATGTTTTTCTTCTTAGGACTTTCTCTTAGGCTCCTGAGGGATAATTCTGGGCTACAACAGATAAATTCACAATTTTAAGTAAGTCTTTTTTTAGTACAGGCCAGCAGAAGGGTCTAGCCTGCTGAGGAAGGATCCAGTTTCCACAAACCCTTCAGTAATAAAGAGCCAAAGGAACCGAGGGGCTTGCTTGTTTTGAATATTGAGCTTGGAGAAGGCCACAGGCTTCCTGGTGGAACTTAGCCCTCCTATTCAGATTCTTCTCTGGCCTCTGAGTCTGGAGAGCCTGCAGGACCCCTTTCCTTTCTGACGGTGTGTAGCGGGTTATCTCCCAGATGTGTCCCTTGTGATCACCATTTGAAGGTCACGGTCTTCATCTGTGGCTTGCTTCGGGGGACAGAAGTGGCAAGAGACCATACAGCCTTCCTGCTCTTGTGATTTGTTTCAAGTATCAGTGTACCCCGGGCGGCATCATCCGCTTACCCTTGCTTTAACTGATACCCCGGCTTTGATCATCTTTTCTGCCCTCCTTCAGTTCAAGCTCATTGTGGTGGAAGCCTCCTGAAGACCACATGGGTAGCCTAGGTCTCTAATTTCACTAGTTAGGGTACAGTGGGCCACAGGACACTGATGCTTGGGGCCACAGAGGTAGCCAGAGAGGAGCCACAGAAGGAGCCAGGGTATCACCTGGGAGACCTGAAGGAAGATAAACTTCAGACTGGCTCTGGGTGGGTAGAGTGTGGGAACCAGCCTACAGTCCAAGGTTCACAACGGTTCCCCATGGGATAGAAACTCATCTAGGCTGTCAGTGGGATGCAGTGGGCAGTTATGGCTGAAAGATGGGAGGGCTGGGAAGGATATTTGGGGACCATTTGGATCAGAAATCCATCTATTCTAGGTCGAGGCTTGTGGGAACCCGCAGCTAAAGAACACTTCAATCTTGCTCTTCTTCCTGTTTTTTTTTTCTTCTTTTCTTTTCCTCCTCCCATTTTTCTTTCTCCTCTCCCTCCCCTTCTCCCCTTCCTCCTCCTCCTCTTCTATAGAATTTAAAGCATGCCCAGCCACGGTCACTGTGTCTCCCCACTAACAGGGTGAAGAGTAGAGGAGGTATAGAGGAGATAGCAGGGTTGAAAGGTCGCACTTCATTCTCCACTCTCCACCCACAGTTGCAGCACCTCAACCGTGGGGCGAGAGGGTACTGGGCACTAGGTTAGGTGTATTTAACTATCATGGGACCAGGCACCCTAAGGATGGAAGCAGGAAGTCATGTGTTACAGAAGGTACTTCGGGAACCTGTAACTCAAAAGAGAAAGCCCCAAATCTAAGGATTTTATCCTGGCACAGATTCCCAACCCAGACTGAAGTATAATGGATCACAGAAATAAAAGCAAAGCTGTATTTGGATAACATCTCAAGTTCTGTTTGTTCAACAAACTAGTCACAGCAAGATGGCTCGAGTGGATTAGATGCCTGTCATGTCTGACCAGGGTGGAGAAAGTCTCCCTCTGAAAGGAAGGTAGGGGAGAAAGGAGTGTAGAGAGAATGAGGGCTTTGGGCTGCAGTTTCTGAGTGGGGTGAGTTTTGGGGGAGCTGTTTTCAGAGTCTCCTTGGGCTTTCCTGAGGGAGTTGCTTAGGAGAGTTGTTCAGGGACCCTCCCGTTCTTTAAGTTTGGGACATGCGACAGTGGCAAGGTCTCTACTTCATTTCCATCTAGAAGAGAAGGGGCCTCTGCTGCTATTCTGGAGCTGTGTGAGTAAAAATGGCGACTGGAGGGGTGTGGGGAGGTGTGCCAAGATGTGAAGATGCGGAGGAGGGTCCATATGCCCCTGCCCTTGAGTGTGGTGCATTTCCCGAGGTCCTAGTGTAGATATCTCATTCAACCTGACTCATCCTCAAGTCACTCATTAGTCACTAGTACAGTTTCTGCACCCATGTCTAGGGGATGTAGTTCAAGGAGGAAGAAAGAAGGAAGAAGGAAGGAAGAAGGAAGGAAGAAGGAAGGAAGGATCCTCAGTGGAACTTGAAAATGGTGGCATGCTACACAAGCCATATGAATATGAAAATGTATAGATATACACCAATCTCTCTCTCTCTCTCTCTCTCTCTCTCTCTCTCTCTCTCTCCTCCCCCATGGACAAATTGTATTCTTTAAGTTATTCACAGCAAGAGACTAAAACTACCTAACACAATTGAGTAACTACACTATAATAAGTTATTTGTCATTCATGAGTCATCTCCCCATTTACTGTTTTCAAATGTGTGAGTTACTGTGGACAGCTGACACCTTGAGAGTAGGGTGTTATTAAGTGAAGTCAGGGTTGGCCATGGGATACTGATGCTAGAAAATAAAACAGGTTGAAACAGCAATGAAATGATTTATAAAACCCGTTGGGGAAGATTTGAGAGTTAAGGGCGTGGAAGGATGTGAGAAGCCAGAGCACTCACATCCTTCAGGCAGAGATCTAACTTGAGGCCACACTTTGGTAGCACAGTTTGGTGAGATCTATGGCAATGAATACACTGGTAATGTTAGCCCTGAAATTAGCTCCACTTTACTGTTATTGACAATTCTATTTGTGTGATTCTACAAAATTGTAACTACAAAGGTGTTTACTACATCATAGTTTATGAAGCAAAACTAAGTAAACGCAGATGTTTCATTAGGAAGGATAACATCAGTTATAACTCAAATAAGAATAAAATGATCAGCCATGGTGGCTCACACTGTGATTCTAGCACTTGGCAGATGGAGGCAGGGACTCCAGGAGTTCAAGGTCATCTTCAGCTACAGGGCTAGTTTGAGGTTACCCTGGATTACATGTGACCCCCATCTTATAAATCAAGACCAAGGGTCTGGAGAGATGGCTCAGCTGTTTAGATCACTTATTGCTTTTGCAGAGGAACAGTGTGGCTCATGACCAACCATTAATTCCAATTCTAGGGGTTCTGATGACCCCTTCTGACCTCAGAGGGCACCCATACATGATGCACATACATGCATACAGGCAAAACAGCCATATAGCTACAATTAATAAATAAGTCTAAAAATTAAAACAACAATAGCAGCGACAGAGGAATAAGGTAGGCACAATTCTTTTAAAATACAAAGCTGAGAAAATATGTTAAGCAAGATATACTGTAGAGGACAATATGAATAAAATGTTTCTGTTTATGAATGAGATGTCCAAAATGTGACTAATGCATTTATATGCAAAGAACATTCCAGAAGGGTTACCCTCTCCCAATCACTGAACAGAATTCCTTTCTAAAGTAAGACTGGGACTCTGGAGGATGGATGAGGTTCACTTGCCACAGGTGCATGCTGGGAATTCAAGCCTCCAGAGGAAGTCTCAGACCCAGAGATTTTATCATATCAGGAACCAGGAAAGTGAAAATAGGGATAAGAAGATTTCAGGAGAACCCAGTCTTCCATAAAGGGTACATCAAGCCACAACAGCAAGGGACAAGACAGCAGGGAATTGAGGACAGGCAGGAGGAGGCAGGGACTCAACTGTTCTCCAGGGTTGGGAAGCACAAACCTGGCAGAGCCAGCGCAGAAGAAACCAGAGAACAGTCGCTCTCCCTACCGTTTGTCATGAGGATTTGCCATCAGCACAGGACTTAAGGAAGAAACATGGAAAATGCTTGACCCAGGATTTTTTTTGTTTGTTTGTTTTGTTTTTCTTTGTAGAGCATGGAAAGCCTGCAGATGTTTGTATCCACAGTAAGTAAAGTGGGAAGTCATTTCTCTCTTCTAGGGGACTCTGCAGTTAAAGAAAATGTGTGGCGGCTGTGCATCAAAAATAAAACAGTGCCCTGTGTGTCGTTAGCCAATGGCAGAAAGAAAGAAAGAAAGAAAGAAAGAAAGAAAGAAAGAAAGAAAGAAAGAAAGAAAGAAAGAAAGGAGGGAGGGAGGGAGGGAGGGAGGGAGGGAGGGAAGGAAAAAGCGAAAGAAAGCAGTGGTGGTATGGGTGGGGAGAGTTATGCTAATCTGCCTCAGGTACTTTGACAACATGACTCCCTTGATATTATATACTAATGCAACAGACTCAGGGGCTCTAGTCAGCCTGCGCACGTCATACATAGCCCTGGCTGGGCCTTGCCTCTATTCCCTCTGCCTTGCTAAAAACTCTTAGATTACATTCCTAGAGCTCATCACCAAGGTCTATCCCCTTGTTTGGCCACTTCCTCTTCCCAAGGTCCAGCTATCGAAGTACGTCAATGTCAATACTTGAGTTTAGCAATTAAAAGTTCCCCTCCTTTGACTCATCTAATTAACATGACCAATTAAAATTAAACACTTGATCCTAGCGTGGAGTTTCTGCCTTTGCCTTTATAAATTGCCTGCCTCCTCTCTCCCCGTAGGCTGTCCTTTGCCCCCTTCCCCTTCTCTTCCTATTTCCCCTCATTCTCTGTCTCCTGTTTTTGTATCTTATTTCTTCTGGCCCTTTGTCCTTCTGGGGCAAATAAATCTCCTTGTGCTGAGAGCTTGACCTTGGGGTGTCTTGCAGTTTCCTACACAAAGCACATCTCAAAACCACGGAAGTAATGAAATGAAGGTACTTCTTTTAACTCCTCCCTTCTCCTGTGTTCATCCTCCTCCTCCTTTGTCAGGTCGAGAGTTGAACTTCCCCGAATGCTGAGAAACCATTCCTTTTAGAGAGAGATAAGTGAAGGGGGGAAAAGAGGAAAAAGAAATATATATATTTATATATGATGAGTTATACCTTTTGGTAAAAGAAAACAAAAATGTCTGACTTTTAATTGTCTTTTCAGTTATAAATTTAAAAACAGTGACCCCCAAACATGGAGAAATGAAGCCAAAGCCACGGAGATGGAAGCAGAGAAAGGTCAAGGCAAGGGCAGATTACTGCTGTCTGAGCTCTAGGTTTTAGGTATGTGGCATTGAAAGCTTACCTGACCCAGAAGTACATCATCTGAGCTCTATTTCTTAGACATGAGGTGTTGGAGAGCCTAGCAAGAGGCAGAAGGAAAGTGGAGCAAAAGCATGGGGCATGGCTCCCTTCCCATTGCCCAAGGGATTGCTCCTACCTCCTATTTAAGCAATACATTCTCCTTGCTGCTGAGTTCTGCTTTTTCATACACTGAACACCAGTATTTAGGAAAGGGAGTAGTCGTGTGCTTTGGAACGTCTATCGAGGTAAGCATTTTGGACAGACAGATCAATACTTGCAGGATAAATAAAGAGCAATCTCTATTTCCAGCTCTGTCTTACTCTTACACACACACACATGCCCACACGCACATGTACACCCTAGTGTAGGGGATGGTTGTTTGCAATTTTAGATGAGGTAGCTAGGGAACAATTTGCAAATTGGTCTACTGTTGGTGATTTTCACGGGTGTGCTTCCATGAAGCAGCAGATGTACTGTGGGATGAGGAAGATGGGCCACTCAGCCCAGATAATAGCTGTATGAAAACCTGCTTGCTTTATTCAAAGGACTAACATCAGACGATTTGAGTGCATCAAGTTTGCCAGTGGGCTCAATTCTGTGCTTCCTGCTGTTTTCTTTAAAGTCTACTAGAATTACAAATGGTTTTGCTTTCAGTTTTAATTTTCTGTTCCATTTCCTTTGAGGTCGACCAGTTCCCTCTTTGTGATTTAAAACTGCATGTCTGGAAGTATGAAAAGCTCATATTCCAGAAGAACTGTGGAATGACTGGTCAGAGCATGGGATTCTACACTTCGCCACTGCTATGCTGCAGTGGTACAAAACCCTTTCCTGTTTGGCCTTTTCAGCTAACACACAGTACTTACTCTGAAGAACTAGTCTGAGCCTCAGTTGGCAAATACATTTAACTCTACTTTGGCTGAGTAACCCCCTTTTGAAGCAGATAATGTTAGCATGAAAGATCTATCTTGAATGATATGGATTTGACAGCCACTAGAGCAATAGGAGGTGACTCTTCTCCATGCTCTTACGACATGCTGAATATATTCTCCTAATGCTATTACCACTCCTGGTTTTCTGGAGTGTCTTAGAGGCCTCTGTTCACAAAAAGCTCAACAGATGTGTGAATAAATATGTATGAATTGTAGTTTTCCCATGTTTATGGTTCCAAAAACCAAATGCATATAGCTTTTTAAACAAAGGTTTGGGACTATAGTCTGCTGTAAAAATAAGGTAGACATTTATTAGCTAATATCTCCTAAATACACAAGGTCAGGATTCAGCTTATTCCCATCTCCACCCTTACCCCACTGTTTTTTTTTTCTCTGTTAGAGAACCTCATAACCATCTACTTCTGAAGGCCTGTGGCTACCATGAGTCTGCCCTTCTCCTCTGGAAAAATGCTAGAGTGAGCTCCATGCCAAAGGTAGAAAAACATGCAATCTACAAAATATAATGCTTTCCCTTTGGGTTGAGTTGCATTTCTGTGGTTGTTTGTCACATAAGTGGGGCATGTTGGTCCCACCTCAGGAACAAGCACACGTTATCATCTGTATGTCCAAACACACTGCATGTGGATTCAACACCACTTCTTCAGCCACTGGGGTTTGGTGATGTAAGCCTGTACTCTCCACTGTTTGGGCAGCTGAGGAAGGGCAATCACATGTTTAAGTTCTTCCTAAGTTACAGAGTGAGTTCAAGGCTGGCCCAGGCAGCTATTGTCTAAGCTTGTTTTGTTGCTTGTTTTGTTTTTTTGTTGTTGTTTTGTTTTTTCTTTTGCTGATGAGAAATCTGATGTTATTCTGAAGGGCTTGCTCTTGCAGGTAAGTTGATATGTTCTTAGATGTCAATGCTGCCTGTTTGCTTTGCACTTCTGACATTTTGACTCTAATATGGTATGGATAGAATGATTTGTTTCTGCTCGTGTAGTCTATGGTTATAAAAGACTCTTGTGTTTAGATGCCTTTCTCATTCTGTGCATTTGGGGGCTTGTCTGCTGTCTTCCCAATGAATAAATTCTGTTTCTTTAAGTGTTTTAAAATCTCAGTTAAATTGTTGAATTTGACTTCCTTGTTGGTAGCCTTTTCATCCATGTGGTTGACTTTCTCATTGATTTTGTTGACTCTTTCTGGGTTCTTATAGGCTTTCCTCTCCATGTCTTGCATTGATTTCCCCTGATTGTTTGTGTTCTCTGAGGATGGAGATAATTTTTACCAGAGAATTGAAGTCTTCATCCTGTATGTTATCACTTCATTATCTTCAGTTTGAATTGAGGAATTATGATCCCACAGTGGAGTAATGCTGCCTTTCCAGGTGTCCTGGGTTTCTATGCTGAAATGTTTACATCTCATTGGGTATTTATCTGACTTTATTTGAGGATCTTAATTATCAACCTACTCTTTGGAGTTCAGTCTTCAGTACCACCCAGAGAGGGAACGACAAATTGTGCAACGGCACTAGCATCCAATGTTGCAAGGCATGGAAATCCACTTAAAACTGATAAATACCCACAAATTTTCATCAACGATAATAAACCTAAGGTGGGAAAACTACTATAAATGTGATATTAATTTTATAACTATTTAGGGCAAGTGTGGAAAGAGTCAATGAATGAAATAAAGGAGGAGAAGTCATGGGGAAAAAGCTAAATAAATGAAAAGAAAATGGGACAAGTGAAGAAAATGCTGTCTGTTCAGCATTAGATGGTAAGATGGAGCCCGTGCAATGGCAAAACCATAAACCAAAAGGAATGTTGGGAAAAAAGCAGTCCAAGTGGGTTTTGTTCACAGATGGTGTGATTGTATAGATGGAAGCTCCTATAGACTTCCTATAGCTTACAGGGTCAGTGAGAGCTTAGCAAGGTCATGGGACAAAGGTCAGGGTATAAAATGCATCGTTTCTTTAGTGTTTTATCAAGGAGAATGGGATCAAAATGTTAAAAACTGTTTGAAATAGCATCTGCAAACATGGACAATTTAGAAAATATATCAAATATACTCAAGAGTTGCAGGGTAAACATTATAAATCATTCCCAAAAGACATGAAAGAAGTCCTAACCAAATTGAGAGCAAAATCAAGTTTGTGAGATAGAAGGGTCAATGTTTTGTAGATAGCAGTTTTCCCCAAAAGGACCTCTGAGTTCAGTGCATCCTTGTAGGCAGTTTGCTTTCTCTTTAGGCAGGAGATATCTGCCCTGGAGATGCCCAGCCTCCCTGGAAATGCCCTGGAGGTGCCCAGCCTTCCATCCTATGAGCTGGGATAGAAGCTTTGAGCTCCTGGTCCGGAGTTTAAGTTACATGCACAGCATGGCGTTTTCCCTTATTCTCCCATTAAATTTGGTATTTGGAAGGATTTCTATCTAGTTGGAATATTGTCATTGATACAAAAGGTGATGATCTTTTAAAATCAAATATTGTTAAGATTTTTCTGGCTTCAAATCAAAGTTCCATAGAAACCATTGAGGACCCCCAAAAGATGAGTGACCTGGTAGTTAAGTGTCCACGTGAGCTGCTTCAAGTCATTTGGAGCTGTGATCAAACTTACATTTATTCTTCCTTTTTATAAAATTTATTTAAAAAAAAAAACATGGATCGTGGTCACATCTGGGGTAACCCAGTGGTTTAGTGCCAGCTCTTGGCAAGGGAATTCATAATGGTGGTTTTGCTCTCTGGGCTCTCACTATCCACGTGGTTGCCCATGGCCCAGAGGAACCCCTGGGATACCTATTAGAAGTGCAGAACTCAAACTTTATTTACCTCATCTTTATTTTAGGTTTTTAAATTTTAGAACAGTGACAAGTTCTCTCCATTCCTTAATGAATAATAATACATGCCTTTGTGAATAAACCATTTCAAGAGTGTGACTTATTTCCTGATTCTCATGTCAACCTTATAAGTTTGGGAGTATATATATATATATATATATATTCCCAGACATACACACACACACACACACACACACACACATATATCCAAACATACATACATGTATATGTGTATGTGTATGTATATGTGTATGTGTATTGGGAGCTGACTTTAGCAATACCCTGTGGCAAATCAACATATGGTATAAAATAACGTTTCTTTTTTCCTGTTAGAATTTAACATACAGTACGGCAGCCAGCAAAGTGGTTTATCATCATCCCTGTTTTACAGCTGAAAGTCAGGATGTGAGGTGAAGTGACTGGCATAAAAGATACAGAGTAAGTTTGCAGAGACCTGGAGACTCAATATTCGTTTCCTCATGTTCCATTCTACCCCACCTGATTTATTACCCTTAGGTCACGTGACCAACATAGTCCAGTTCCCAGGTACAGGACGGGAATTTGTCCAGGAGTAGTCAATTCAGTAAATCATTTCCCTTCACTCTTTTTATACTTAATTTTATTTTATGTTCATTGGTGTGAGGGTGACAGATCCTCGGCAACTGATGTTACAGACAGGTGTGAGCTGCCATGTGGGTGCTGGGAATTAAATTCTGGTCCTCTGGAAGAGCAGTCAGTGCTCTTAACCACCGGGCTACCTCTCCTGCCCCACCCCCTTCATTTACTTCTTCTCTGTGAATGTCACCATTTCCTGCAGACCTTTGAAATATGAACTGAGTTTTATCCCTCAGTGACTAAATTGCCTTTCCCCCTTCTCACTGGTTTCATAAGCTTGACTAAGACTAGGAAAGTTTTACAGTACCATATCCTCCATAGTGCCATGCACTGTCTCCTGCAAATACGGACAGCCTCACAAGAGGATGGCCAAGTGAGCAAATGGGTGGAAGAATGAATGGATGGATGAGAAACGCGGCGTTATGTTTAACAGCATTTGGACAGACAATAATGAAAGCAGAAAATCAGAATTAAAGCCACAGATCAGAGACAGAACTCTGCTGCTTATCTTAAAAGCAAGATCTTGAGATACAGACTCTCAGCAAACAGTTCTGCAGAGCCCAATTTAGACCTCGTGTCTGGCTTTCTCTTTATAGATGGCACCTGGCAGACTCCACATTCGGAACTCCCATTCCTACACCGAAGCAAAGCAGTCGGAGGAACAGACAGTGACTGCGAATGTGAGAACAGTATTGCGATCAGGGCGCTCCGCTTCACCTCGCAGTCACCTGCCCTTTGTGGGCAGCCGCTTTCCAGCTTCAGTTCTGCAAACCAGTGTTTATTAAAGTGGCTGCCATCCGGTTAACATTTCTAGTCAATATTCTCAGCCATTAGCCAAAGTAGTTTGTGACGTGGATGTATTCGATGGCATGTAGGATCTCTCTCTCCCCTCCCTCTCCCTCTCCCTCTCCTCCCTCTCCCTCT
>NC_034610.1:47955456-47960391 GCF_900095145.1 Mus pahari | reverse complement strand
CCAAATAATATTGTGCCCTGTACCACATTCTCCTTATCTATTCCTCTGCTGAGGGACATGCAGGCTGGTTCTGTGGAGAGGAGAAGCAGCAGCAGCCATGGGATGGCTGAACAATAAAAAACGTGGCCATGTGGACTGATCAGCTGCAGCTAAAAACAGCCCAGATGAAACCTAGTAAGTAACAATTCAAGGTTATCGTAAGGAGAGTAGATTCTAAAGGCATGGAGGGTAGACAGCTGCCCAGCTATTGTGCTACTCAAGGCGTATTGTAAAACTAAAGGCTGCGAATGTGTCTTTCTTCCAGGAGCTCAATAACCCAAGGTGGGATAGAAACTCTGGGCTGGGATTTTAATATGTTTCCTACTACACCTTACTATTGTGAATGGAGCAGCAGAAACCATGGATACACAAGTCTCTCTGGACTAAGATATAGAGCTCCCTGGGTGTGTGTGTCTGGGAGTAATCTGGGTAGCGTATCTGGCACTTCTATTTTTACATTTTGAGAATCCTCTAATCTCCGTATTCTTGCACCGTCAGCGGCTGCACCACATTTCTTCTCAGCAAAGGTGGAATACTTGTTCCTCTCTCCTCGCATTGGCTTTTGTCCTGGCAGCCATTCTGACAGTGAGATAGGATCTCAGGGTAGTTTTAATTTGCATTTCTCTGGCGGTTAAGAATGGTAAACATATTTTAAAATGTTTACCGGCTGGCGTGTAGAAATTTCTTAGCTCTGGGATTTTGAGCCTTGTTCTGCTATATATAGGAACCATTGTATTTTGAACTGCTCAGAGATTGTTTTTGCTCAGATTTTATGTGTAATTACACTAGTCGTTTTGCAGGGATAGAGGAACTGAGGGCAAGGAGACCCAAGGATAGATGACTGCTACTTAAAGCATTGCACCTTAGAATATCAATTCAACAAATATACATTGAATCCCTCCACAGTGCTAAGCCCTAACATGGAGGATAGGCAGGACAGTTATTTAATTATAATAACTAGTGATAAGTCCTTTAGAAGTGGGCACAGGCCAAGAAAGGATGACAGTCTAGAACTGGCAAAACTGAAAGAGACCAGTGTATACAGAGAGGGGACTAGTTATACTATAGGATCTCACAGCCTAAAGCACAAGCTGGCATGGTCTGAGACCTTCTGGGGTTCTGCAGCATTGCTGAGGTCCCTTTGGGAGTGGGTGGATGATTATCCTGCAGATGAGGTGACAGATGTGGTGAGAATTGTCATCTTGAGGACTTTGATTATGGGAAGGAAAGGGGAGTCAGGTGCCAGGGGCTGTTATACACTCCAAAATGCATACACACTGGATAGCCGCAGTGTGATGATAAAGGAGGCAGCGATGTGTTAGAATAGTGGCTCACGTCTGAACACAGCACACAGGACCAAAGCAGTTCTACATGTTAAGAGGTTTATTGGGAGGGAGAGGGGCAAGGAAGGTGGTGGTGGAAAGAGAAGGGAGAGAGAGAAAGAGAGAGAGAGGAGTTCCTCTTATATATATGATTGGTGACATGGTCACAGGTAAAGGTGGGAGGTGAGCCCAATGGATTCTGGGAATATGGTGGCTGTTGTCTTGGCAACAAGTGTGTAGGTCACACTGTTGCTTATGTGATGTCACAGGTTTCTGAGGTCCTGATACCAACAGACAGGATCTCTGGAGAGCATGAGAGTAAAGAAGCATGAGCCTTTCTTCATGCAATGGGTCCCAGGGTATCCCCAACCTCCGTTTTGAGACAGGGTCGTGCTATGTAGCCCAAGCCAGACTGGGACTCACTATGGAGTCCAGGCTGATCGTAAACCACAGCAATCCTTCTGCCTGAGCCGTTTGCACCATGAAATACAGTTTCTTCTTCTCTTGCAGACATGGGAGGAAGGGTCCTTACCAAGCCCGCAAGCCTGATGGCATCCTGAACTCAATTGCCAGAGCCATGAGAAATGTTTATTGTTTAAACCTTCATTTTCATGGCAGTTTCAGTGAAGACTAAGGTGGAAATGAAATTGGTTATCTTTTTTTTTTTTTAATTTCTGTTTTTAATAGGAAAAGAAGCAGAATGAAGAAGTTAAAGACAAGAAAGAGAGAGAAGAATTCTGAAAAAAAAAATGTATCTATCCGTCCATTGATTCATTCATTCGTGCACTGGGAGATAGAACCAGAAATCTTGCACATTCTTGGTTCTATCATGGCTATAGCAGCATCTACCCCCATTTTAATGTTAATGTAGTATCTTGCTATGTCACCCAGGCTTGCTTTGAGCTCCTTTTGTAGTCTAGGCAAAATCTATAATCTATAATGAGACATAGACATTCGCATTAAAATGTAAATATAAACATTCAGAAGCAAAACAGAGGAATTTTTTTTAGTTTTAAAATATCCATTTATTTAGTGCATGGGTGCGTGTGCATGTGCTTGCAGCAGTGTGCACACGTGGAGGGCAGAGGATAACCCGCAGGCCTTAGCTCAATCTTCCCTGTATGGAACTCCTTTAAGAGCTCCAGATGCATCTGTAGCAGAGGATGGCCTCATGGGACATCAATGGGAGGAGAGGCCCTTGGTCCTGTGAAGGCCCAGTGTCCCAGTATAGGAGAATGCCAGGGCAGGAGAGCAGGAGTGGGTGGGTTGGTGAGCAGTGGGTAGGGAGATGGGATAGGAGGGTTTCAGAGGGGAAACCAGGAAAGGGGATAACATTTGAAATGTAAATAAAATATCTAGTGGAAAAAAAAAAGAGCACTTTGAAATTTCTGCTCAATGATGTGAGAGGTGAGGCTGAGCTATGGGAAGACAGGTGAGGAAGGAAGAAGCAGCATGTTTGGATGATCTCATCATACTCCGTCACAGAGTTGTTCAAAGGTGACACAGAAGACACAAGTCCAGAAATTAGCTCAACAGCTCAGTGAAGTAACAGGGCAAATGTTAATTGGAAGGGATTGGTATCAGCTCAGGACCCCCAAGACCAAGTTCTCACCACAGAGGAGTTTTTTTGCTCAATAGGGACAAAAGGGCAGGGATAAGAGGCAAAGACAGAGATAGAGGGTGAGGGAGAAGGCAAAGGGGACAAGGGAGAGGAGGAAGGGGGACAAAGATGGCCTGATAAAGGGGGAAACCTCATGTCAGGATGAGGTGTTTAATTGTGCATGCTATTTAGGTGAGCCAAAGAAGGGCTCAACTTCAAGACTTTGATGGCTAGACCTTGGTGGTCAGCCTCAGAGGGAGGAAGTGGCCAAATAAGAGAACAGACCTTGGGCGAGAGCTTTAGGAAAGTCATCTAACAATTTATAGCAAGGCAGAGGGGATGGGGCGAAGGGCCAGGCCTGCCAGAGCCCTGCTGACCGTGCTGGACAGAGTCCAGCCCCAAATTAACCAGTGTGCCAGAAATGCATGTAAGTAGATAACAACAAAGAAATGCAACAATGGGAACAGTTACTTAAGCTATCTGCAGGGAGTTTCACTAATAAAGATCAAAGAGTTCATAGAATAGTCCCAAAGAAGTAGGTTAGACATGCAGATGGCCCCAGTAGAGAACCTAGGAGGGGCGGAATGGTCTGGAGTGCACAATATCCTCAACAAACATATAAGAGATAGAATATAAAAGGGTTTTTCTAGGGCTACTTTGACTATCAAGGGATTACAATGTTCTAAATCTTTTTTTAAAAAAAGCTTTGTGTACTATTTATTTATTTATTTATTTATTTAATGTATATGAGTACACTGTAGTTGTATTCAGACACACCAGAAGAGGGCGTCAGATCACATTGCAGANGGTTGTGAGCCACCATGTAATTGCTGGGAATTGAACTCAGGACCTTTGGAAGAGCCGCCCGTGCTCTCAACCATTTTGAGCCATCTCTTCAGCTCCAGTGTTATAATCCTTATGTAACATTTGGTGAAAGTTGCCTAGCTGTCTAATAACATATGCTTGTATATGTGAATATATTTGTATATATGCAGATCTGATATGAATATACACATATTTAAATGCACACATCTCGTGTTCAGATTCATGGTTATTTATTGAACTTGGTTTAAGCACAGACTCAATGGGGCTAGAAAGAACACAGAACTGACAGGGCACCAGTGACAGACAGGGTTGGATTATTTGCATATGGAAGCTTGTCCGAACCTTCTGTTTATTCTTAGGTGTATTTGAAATTCTCTGTAATAAAAGGTTAAGCAAACAAGACCCAAACAGCAGCTCTTTATATAACTTCAGCCAGCCCACAGATGCAGCCTAGTGTCTCAGAGAACACTAGACCACACGAGGCACATAGGAGCAAATGTGCATTGTCTCCTAGGGAGGAGGTCCAAAACTCTAATTAGATTCCTAGTAGTCTATTTTGCTAAACTGTGTGGAACAGTTGGGGTAAGTAGCCTGTTAACCTCTAGCCAACCTTCCTTGAGGATTATTTCTTGCAACTGATGTTGATAATGAAAATTGGAAAACACAAATTTTAAGCTCATAATCCCTTGGAAAGGCCTTGAAACACAAAGGAGGTTTGCCAACCCACAAGGGTTCTTGAAATTGTCGCAGCAAAATAATCAGAGCTGGAGAATCTAAGACCTTTTGAGGAAACGGAGTGGCGCGGGGGGGGGGGGGGATTGAAGGTTGCAAGAGAAGCCATGAGAATATGTTGTAATACGCTGTAAATTTATTAAAACGACATAATTGGACAAAACGTTAAAGAAAGGAAGTGAAAGGGACGTGCTAAGTGGGTAATAATGAGCCTCATACAATTAATTTCCATTTAGTTTCTGCTCTGGAAAAACTTACTCAGCAGTCCCCTTTGAGCTCCTTTCAAATATGTTTTGTTTTGCTGCTCACAAAAGAAAGAGGCTAAGAGGCTAAGAGGCTCCCCCACCTCCGCTGCCTCGGGCTCAGCAGCCTGCCTCAGGCCCCGCCCCCGCCCCGCCCCGCCCCCCGCCCTAGGAT
>NC_034610.1:47943372-47954220 GCF_900095145.1 Mus pahari | reverse complement strand
AAGATTTTGCTAACAGGACCCTGACATAGCTCTCTCATGTGAGTCTATGCCAATGCCTGGCAAATATAGAAGAGGATGCCCACAGTCATCTATTGGATGGANCACAGGGCCCCTAATGAAGGAGCTAGAGAAAGTACCCAAGGAGCTAAAGGGTCTGCAACCCTATAGGAGGAACAATGAAATGAACTAACCAGTACCTCCTCAGAGCTGTGTCTCTAGTTACATATATAGCAGAGGATGGCCTAGTCGGCCATCAATAGGAGGAGAGGCCCTTGGTATTGTGAAGATCATATGCCCCAGTACAGGGGAATGCCAGGGCCAGGAAGAAGGAGTGGTGGGTTGGGGAGCAGGGCGGGGGGAGGGTATAGAGGACTTTGGGGATAGCATTTGAAATGTAAATGAAGAAAATATCTGATAAAAAAAAAAGATATGGGTAAAAGAGACAGGCGTCTTTCAAAGACATTGCAGCATCAATTTTTGGTGACCTTGACAATTTTAGAACTCTGTTGGTGCAGAAAAGTTGATGGAGAGATTTGTATAACTTTGTCTGGAAATTGGCAGTTCAGTTCCAATTCACAGGTCAGCAGCGGCAGCTTGATCCACTCACCAACACTTCACGGATACATCAGCTGTCCAGTTCAGTAGAGGTGGGAGAGCAAAGACAACTCGGCAACAGTGGCGTGACCTAGCACAGACAGGTAGGCCTCAGCTAGAGTCAGCAGGAGGGACCAGGAGGAATGAATGACAGGAGAAGTTCTTCCTTGTGCCTCTCTCAGCAAGTGAAGATCAGCGAAGACACACTAGACCGACACTCTCTTATAGCTCTCTCTATAAGAGAGACCACAGCTAGCTCTCTCTAGAAGCAAGCCTAGCTCAGCCTCCTCCGTCACTGTCTGAGGAGTCCTTTTTATACCCTTCAAACATCACTCCATGGGTCTTGCCTCAACACAGTCATCTGTCTCAGCTAACATCCCTCCAATCAGCCCGAGTCTACAGAAGGGGCAAGAAAATGCAGAACACCACCAGAGGTTTTTTTGGTGTTTCTCTTTATGGAGTACTGACAAATGCAGCATAGCTATGCAATGTAAGGCAGACCAATACATGCATTGTTGTTAGCAGAGTCCCTTATCACTTGGCCTTAGCCTTTCACCGGTGTCCACTTCAAGAAAACACTCCTTAATGTGTTTTCTCCAGCAGGGTATAGAAAGGGCTCCACAGACAGTGATGGAGGCTGAACTAGGCTTGCTTATAGAGAGAGCTACAGAGAGTCCTCAGCCCAATGGTTGGATGTGAGCATCCACCTCTGTATTTGTAAGGCTCTGGCAGGGCCTCTCAGGAGACCTTGTAAGGCTCCTTTCAGCATGTACTTCTTGGCATCCACAATAGTGTCTGGATTAGGTCATTGTACATGGGATGAATCCCCAAATGGAACAGTCTCTGGGTGGCCTTTCCTTCAGTCTCTGCGCAATACTCTCTCTCCATATTTGCTCCTGTGAGTATTTTGTTCTCCTTCTAAGAAGGACTGAAGCATCCACACTTTGTTCTTCCTACTTCTTGAGCTTCATGTGGTCTGTAAATTGTATCCTGGTTATTTGGAGCTTTTGGGCTAATATCTACTTATCAGTGAGTGCATGCCATCTTTTGTGATTGGGTTACATCACTCGGGATTTTTCTAATGGATAAAATGAATATTTTCTAATTCTATCCATTTGCCTAAGAACTTCATGAATTCATAGTTTTTAATAGCTGAGTAGTACTCCATTGTGTAAATGTACCACATTTTCTGTATCCATTTCTCTGTTGAAGGACATCTGGGTTCTTTCTAGCTCCTGGCTATTATAAATAAGGCTGCTATGAGCATAGTGGAGCATGTGTCCTTACTACATATTGGAGCATCTTCTGGGTATATGCACAGGAATGATATATGTAACCTGCTTGTGGACGTTGTACATCGTGGTGCGCACTAGGCTCCGCACCACGATGTACAACGTCCACAAGCAGTNTATTGGATATTAGCCCTCTATCAGATTTAGGATTGGTAAAGATCTTTCCCCAATATGTTGGTTGCCTTTTTGTTCTATTGACAGTTCCTTTGCCTTAGAGAAGCTTTGCAATTTTATGAGGTCCATTTGTTGATTTTTGATCTTACAGCACAAGCCATTGGTTTTCTGTTCAGGAATTTTCCCCCTGCGCCCATATGTTTGAGGTTCTTCAGTTTTAGTGTATCTGGTTTTATATGGAGGTCCTTGATTCACTTGGACTTGAGCTTTGTACAAGGAGATAATAATGGGTTGACTTGCATTCTTCTACATGCTGACCTCCAGTTGAACCAGCACTATTTGTTAAAACTGCTGTCTTTTTTTTCCACCGGATGGTTTGAGCTCCTTTGTCAAAGATCAAGTGACCATATGTGTGTGGGTTCATTTCTGGGTTTCCAATTCTATTCCATTGATCTTCCTGCCTGTCTCTGTACCTACACCATGCAGTTTTTTGTTTGTTTGTTTTTAAATCATTATTGCTCTGTAATACAGCTTGAGGTCAGGCATGGTAACTCCCCGAGAGGTTCTTTTATTGTTGAGAATAGTTTTTGCTATCCTAGGTTTTTTATCATTCCAGATGAATTTCCAAATTGCTCTTTCTAACTCTAAGAAGAATTGAGTTGTAATTTTGATAGGAATTAAATTGAATCTCTAGATTGCTTTTAGCAAGATGGTCATTTTTACTATATTAATTCTGCCAATCAATGAGCATGGAAGATCTTTCCATCTTCTGAGATCTTTGATTTCTTTCTTCAGAGACTTGAAGTCTTGTCATATAGATCTTTCACTTGCTTGGTTAGAGTCACACCAAGGTACGTAATTATTATTTGTGACTATTGTGAAGGGTGCCATTTCCCTAATTTCTTTCTCAGCTTGTTTATCCTTTGTTAGAGGAAGGCCACTGATTTGTTTGAGTTAATTTTATATCCAGCCACTTTGCTGAAGTCGTTTATCAGCTTTAGGAGTTCTCTGGTGGAATTTTTGGGGTCACTCAAGTATACGATCATATCATCTGCATATAGTGATATTTTGACTTCTTCCTTTCCGATTTGTATCCCTTTGATCTCCGTTTGTTGTTTGATTACTCTAGCTAGGACTTCAAGTACTATATTGAATAGATAGGGAGCAAGTGGGCAGCCTTGTCTAGTCCCTGATTTTAGTGGGATTGCTTCAAGTTTCTCTCCATTCAGTTTGATGTTGGCTACTGGTTTGTATATTACTTTTACTATATTTAGGTATGGACCTTGAATTCCTGATCTTTTCAAGGCTTATAACATGAAGGGATGCTAAAATTTGTCAATGCCTTTTCAGCATCTAATCATGTGTTTTTCTTTTTCTTTGACTTTGTTTATGTAGTGGATTACGTTGATGGATTTCCATATTTTGAACCATCCTTGTGTCACTGAAATAAAGCCTACTTGACTGTGGTGAATAATCATTTTGATGTGTTCCTGGATTTGTTTGGCAAGAATTTTATTGAATATTTTTGCATCAGTGTTCATAAGGGAGATTGGTCTGAAGTTTTCTTTCTTCATTTTGTCTTTGTGTGGTTTAGGTGTAAGTGTAATTCTGGCTTTATAGAATGAATTGGGTAGTATACTTTTTGTTTCTAGTTTGCTGAATAGTTTGAAGAGTATTGGTATTAGGTCTTCTTTAAAGGCCTGATAGAACTCTCCACTAAACCCATCTGGTCCTGGGCTTTTTTTGGTTTGGAGACTATTAATGACTGCTTCTATTTCTTTAGGGGTTGTGGGACAGTTTAGATAGTATATCTGATCCTGTTTTAACTTTGNCACCTTGCATGTGTCTAGAAAACTGTCCATTTCATCCAGATTTTCCAATTTAGTTGAGTATAAACGTTTATAGTAGGATCTGGTGATTTTTTTGAATTTCCACGGTTTCTGTTGTTACCTCTCCCTTTTCATTTCTGGATACTGTCTCTGGTTAGTCTGGCTAAGGGTTTATCTGTCTTGTAGATTGTCTCAAAGAACCAGCTCTTGGTTTTGTTGATTCTTTGTATAGTTCTCTTTGTTTCTATTTGGTTGATTTCAGCCCTGAGTTTAATTATTTCCTACTGCCTACTCCTTTGGGGAATATTTGCTTCCTTTTGTTGTAGAGCTTTCAGGTGCGCTGTCAAGCTGCTATTGTAAGTTCTCTGCAGTTTCTTTTTGGAGGCACTTAGAGCTATGAGTTTTCCTTTTACCACTACTTTCATTGTATCCCATAAGTTTTGGTATGATGTGTCTTCATTTTCAGCAAGTTCTAAAAAGTCTCTAATTTCTTTCTTTCTTTCTTGACCAAGTTATCATTGAGTAGACCTTTGTTCAGTTTCCATGTGTATGTGTGTTTTCCATTATTTTTGTTGGAATTTAAGACCAGCCTTTGTCCGTTGTGATCTGATGGGGTGCATAGAATTATTTCAATCTTCTTGTATCTGTTGAGGCTTATTTTGTGGACAATTATATGGTCAGTTTTGGAGAAGGTACCATGAGGTGCTGAGAAGAAAGTTTTTGCTTTAAGAAGAACTGTTGCATAAATATCTGTTAGATCCATTTGGTTTATATCTTCTGTGAGTTTCACTGTGCCTCTGTTTAGCTTCTGTTTTCATGATCTGTCCATTGCTGAGAGTGGGATGTTGAAATCTTCCACTACTGTTATGTAAGGTGCAATGTATGCTTTTAGCTTTACTAAAAGTTTCTTTTATGAATGTGGGTGCCCTTGCATTTGGAGCATAGATATTCAGAATTGAGAGTTCATCTTGGTAGATCCTTCCTTTAGTGACTATGAAGTGTCCTTCCTTATACTTTCTGATAACTTTTGGTTGAAAGTCGATTTTATTTGATATTAGAATGGCTACTCCAGCTTGCTTCTTGGAACCATTTCTTTGGAAAATTGTATTCCAGTCTTTTACTCTGAGGTAGTGTCTGTCTTTGTCACTGAGGTGAGTTTCCTGTATGCAGCATAATGCTGGGTCTTGTTTAAGTATCCAGTCTGTTAGTCTATGTCTTTTTAATCAGGGAATTGAGTCCATTGATGTTAAGAGATATTAAGGAAAAGTGATTGTTACTCCTTGTAGTTTTTGTTGTTATAGGTAGCATTATGTTGGTGTGGCTATCTTCTTTTGGGTTTGTTGAAAGAAGATTACTTTCTTGCTTTTTCTAGGGTATAGTTTCCCTCCTTGTGTTGCTGTTTTGCATCTATTATCCTTTGTAGGGCTGGATTTCTAGAAAGGTATCGTATAAATTTGGTTTTGTCATGGAATATCTTGGCTTCTCCATCTATGGCAATTGAAAGTTTTGCTGGGAACAGTAGTCAGGGCTGGCATTCATCTTCTCTTAGATTCTGTATGTCATCTGCCCAGGATCTTCTAGTTTTCATAGTCTCTGATGAGAAGTCTGATGTAATTCTGATAGGTATGCCTTTATATGTTACTTGACCTTTTCCCCTTATTGCTTTTAATATTCTTTCTTTATTTAATATATTTGGTGTTTTGATTATTATGTGACAGGAGGAATTTCTTTTCTGGTCCAGTCTATTTGGAGTTCTGTAGGCATCTTATATGTTTATGGGCATCTCTTTCTTTAGGCTAGGGAAGTTTCCTTCTATAAGTTTGTTGAAGATATTTGCTGGGCCTTTAAGTTTGGAATCTTCACTCTCTTCTATACCTATTGTTTTTCCGTAATTCTTTAATGGAATTTTGAGTTTCCTCTTTAAGGGCTTCTACCTGCTTAGCTGTGTTCTTCTATATTTCTTTATGACCTTCTTAAAGTCCTCTATCACCATCATGAGAAGTGATTATAGATCTGAATCTTGCTTTTCCAGTATGTTGGTGTAAGCAGGACTTGGTATGGTGGAAGCATTGGGTTCTGATGATGCCAAGTAGCCTTGGATTCTGTTGCTTCTGTTCTTATGCTTGCCTCCCCCTATCTGATTATCTCTAGTGCTCCCTGCCCTCATTATATCTGACTGGAGCCTGCCCTTCCTGTAATCCTGGTTGTGTCAGAACTCCTCAGAGTCCAGCTGTCTCTGTGATCCTGTGATTCTGGGATCTTGTGATCCTGAGATTCTGGGTGTGTCAGAGTTCCTGGGAGTCAAGCTGCCTCTGAGACCCTGAGCTCATAGAGTGACCAAGCTCCTAGAATCCTAAGACCTTGGGCATGCTAGAGTGCCTGGGAGTGGAGCCTCCTCTGGGGGCTGTGGGGCTGGCTGCCAAGTTTGTGCCCAATGTAGACCTGGGCAGACATGTTCGTTTTTTTAAATTATCATTATTATATTTTAATATGAAGAGCAATGTAGTTAAACATAATATTTGGCTTTCAGTTGTTGAATTGTTATCCCTCTCCCCACTCATCCCTTTAGTATTTCTTATTATGAGTTGGGAATCCATGTCAAGATTTCCTTCCATAATTTTCAAAGACATCCTCAGGAACTACCAAAGCTTGACTATGCTAGTTAGTCCTTGAGCACTACTAAGGAACTGAGTTACTTCACTGAATAAAAAAAAATCACTATTTTTATTCTAATTCATGAACGTAAGAATTGGTTTTCGTCAATCTGTTAGGATACTCTACTCCAGAGATATTTACTTCTCGAAGTTAGAGAATAGTTCAAGACCAAGATGATGGCAGACTCAATTTCTGGTTGCAGGCCTGCTTTTGGACCCATATGTGGACATATTTTTGTGCCCACACATGTTGAGGTTATACGTAATTTTCGGGGATCGCTCTTTCCTAGTCATTGGACACAATCACTAGAGGACTACTCTCATGATATAATCATTGTTCAGATCTTGTATTATAGATAAGAGTACACCTATATATGAGCTTGACAGATCACACATATTTACTTCAAACAGGTGTCTACATTAAAAACATTTAGCAATTGTTTCAGAAGTAAGTCTACCTGTTTTTATATCAAGAAACAACATAAAGCCTTTTGTATTAGTCGGGGTTCTCTAGAGTTACAGAACTTGTGGGTAATCTCTATATATAGTAAGGGACTTCGTTGATTTACAGTCTGCAGTCCAACTCCCAACAATGGTCAGCAGCAGCTGTGAATGGAAGTCCAAGTCCAAGGATCTAGCAGTTGCTCAGTCCCACTAGGCAAGCAGGAGAAGGAGAGGGAGAGAGAGAGAAAGAGAGAGAGAGAGAGAGAGAGAGAGAGAGAGAGAGAGAGAGAGAGAGAGAGAGAATCTTCCTTCTTCCAATATCCTTATGTCTCCAGCAGAAGGTGTGGCCCAGATTAAAGATGTGTGCCACCATGCCATTAATCCTAGATGACCTTGAACTCAGAGATCTCCCTGTCTTAATCTTCTGGAATTCATAGCCACTATGCCTCAAGATCTCCATGCCAAGATCCAGGTCAGAAACTTGTATCTCCCAGCCTCCAGATTAGGATCACTGGTGAGCCTTCTAGTTCTGGATTGCAGTTCATTCCAGATATAGTCAAGTTGACAACCAGGATTAGCCACTATGCCAAGAGTGAGGCCATCTTAGAGACATTATCAGTCTCCTGCAGTTGTGCCTCTCTGCCCTGGTGGCCTGGCCAGCCATCTATTTTCAGGCAATGGCCAACCTGTATTTATCTTGTGGAGGCTCTGGCTCAGAACTCCACAATCTCTCCACCCAGCTTGCTAGTTTCCCATTGGTGGGTCGTTACCATGCCAACCCCATGTTTCAAATCCCCCATGGCTTTTGTGGTACACATCTGGCAAACCAACCCTTTGCCACCATACCTTTCTCTCTTGAAACCAGATGAGCCATCACATGAAGGAAAACACAGCACAAACTTAGTTCAGAAACAATGGTAACTCAATCTCTGGGCACAACAACTAAAACCTAATCTTGTAAGCCTTATTAAATATGATTCCTCCAGTGGTGAATCCTTGCAGATCTGCCATGATACTGGGAAACTCTAGCGGCTACATCTTACCCCTCTGCTCTTCCCCGTTCCAAAAGGACCTAACTCTCTCCTGCTTCCTCTCTTCCTCTATGAGTTCATTTCCCCGCCCCCCATCTTTCAAAAATAGCTTTCTAGTTAGCGTATAAAATAATGGCTTTCATTATGACATTTTGCACAGCTTTTTCTTGTAACATTTTATAATTTATACTCTGTTTATGTTCCATACAAATGTGTATATTTGTGTGGGGGAGGGCATGTATGTATTTGTGTGCAGGCATACACGAGTTTGGAAGCCAGAGGTCAACTTTGCGTGTGTTTCTCAGGTACTTTCTGTCATTTATTGATTGATTGATTGATTGATTGATTGATAGGGTCTTTCATTTGTGTGTAGCTACCGAGAATAGATGGCTACCCACTGAGTCCATGGTTTCTAGCTGTCTCTTTCGAATTCAGTGCCAGGATTACCAGCACTGACTATTACTATTCATAGTTTTGTTTTTGGTTTTTGATCTTTGATTTTTTTTTTTAAATGTAGGTTCTGGGGATCAAACTCAGTCCTTTATATTCACATACCAAGTAGTCTACTGACTGTTAGGTGCCAAACCCCACATAATGCTAGGCTAACCCTGAAGACCACTGAGGCTAACGGGGGGCTCTCTTGAGGTCAGTTAAGGGAAATCTATTTCTGTGTCAAATGAATGGAATTTACCTCTGACTCTCTCATCTGCTTCAAAGACCAGAACATTATATACCAATGTCTCCTTTTCTTAAAAGTTAATCTAGTTGAACCTGCCAACCACCTGGCTAAGCCACAGCCTCTCAGAAAGGCTGGTTCACCTAAAGCCAGGGCAAAGAGATGGGAGGAATGGTTATCTCCCTTCCCAGAAATCATTCTTTATAGATACATACAGAATCCCCATCATGTAGCACTGTAGTCTGTCTACTTCTTTTAGTAACTCAGAAAACAACTTTTTCTTTTTGTATTCTTTAGGGGTGTCTACTGGCTGAGACTGGGGGATTCTTCCATGGATACTCTGTGCTTTCTCACTCTTTCTCCTCAGCTCACACAGTATGACTGCTTATGAACAACATAGTTTTTTGTTCTCTACATTTCTTCTTTGGCAGACGTCACGGTTTACAGCTTGCCTGCCCTAATATTTTTCTCTTAAACCCTAACCTTGAGCTTTGTTCTGAGCCTGTTTCTAAATTACTTTCTTTATCAAGATTTACAATTTATCCTGCCAGCACTTGACCAATGCAGATGTGGATACATGGAGTCAACCATCAGACTGAGCTCAGGGACCCCAGCGGGGGAGCTGACAGAAAGCCCAGAGAATCAGAGGGAGATTGTAACCCCATAGAAACAGCATCAACATCGGCTGGCCAGAGCACCCAGTGCTCCCAGGGACTAGACCACCAACCAAAGAGTGCACAGGGAGGGATCCATGGCTCCAGATACATAGGTAGCAGAGGATGGCCTTGTCTGACATCAATGGGAGGGGAGGCCCTCCCATTGATCCTGTGGGAGTTTGATGCCCCAGTATAGGGGGATGCTGGAGCGGTGGGGTGGGTGGGGGAGCACCCTCATAGAGGCAAAGGGGAGGGGGGAGAGAGCAGATATGGGATAGGGGTTTGTGGAGGGATAACCTGGAAGTGGGGATATCATTTGAGATGTAAACAAATTAATAATTTTTTTAAAAAAGGAAAAATTAGAAAAAATTATCTTGTACTTATGTGTGTGTTCAAGTGTACATGTAACCACCACATGCATTCAAGTGTGGAGGCCAGAAAAGACTGGGGTCATGGGCAGTTGTGAACTTCCAGATGTGGGTGCTGGTCACCAATCCCAGGTCCTCTGCAAGAACAGCAAGTGCTCTTAACTATTGAACCTTCTATCCAGTCCCTCTAAATTCTCTTCTTAATGAGACTAAATACTTTGAGAGAGAACACCAGTTTCCCCAGCAACAATGCAACCTTTAAGTGATGTTGTGATTACCATATTTTGTGACCACTAAGAAATGTGTTCTACTCATTTCCACAAAGTAGGATGTTGAAATTGCTTTCAAAACATCATCATCTTAAGTTATGACAGCACAAAAGGAATTTCTGAGGCACAACTACTCATTTTAACAACTTCATTTCGATCTTGCATTAGAGTTTGGACCAGTTTGTAGTCTAGATGAATCTCAGAATATCCTCTTTTATGTATTTTGCCCTGATCTTTAGTATGAGTAGCTCATACTTGTAAAAGGAGGAGTTGATGAAAAAGAGTAACTAACGTTTTGAGGACAGGGGTCTTACAGGTGGAGGTCTTACAACTTGCTGAATTACAGTGTAAGGGCAACAGCATGATTTGAGAATTGGTCAAGTTGGGCTGGTTGTATGAAACCATTAGGAATCTAACCAGCTTGCTGGAAAGCTGCTTGCCTCTGCTGTGTATAAGAAAGGCCAATGGCTATTCTCAGACACAGCAACATCCTCTTCCTTCCTCTCTTTCTTTTCCCTTGGCCTGAAAACAAAGCTGAAGTTTGCCATGTGAGAAGCTAAACCATGACTTGTGATGTGTTGGCATCAGTTTGGAAGAGTTCATAATTTTTTTTATAGCTACCTCCAACCTTGCACAAATAAAAATATGTCATTATAATTAACATTACCCCTTTCTGTGCTCACTTCCTATTACAACAAGTATGAAAATTCCCAAGAAACAAAAACAAACAACAAAAACCCCACAAAGAAAGTTTTGAAACAATTAATTACGTTTATGTTCTTTAAAAGGTAGCACTGCAATTTTCTTTACCTTATTTATCTGGGGTTAATTACTTTAAAGCTCTCAAAATGTAAGGTCTTTAGACTTGTAATTTCTTTTTTTTTTTTCTTTCTTTCTTTCTTTCTTTTTTTTTTTTTTTTT
>NC_034610.1:47938629-47943252 GCF_900095145.1 Mus pahari | reverse complement strand
GTGCTGGGATTAAAGGGGTGTGCCACCACGCCCAGTTTATACTTGTAATTTCTTAAGGACAGCTGAAAATAACAACCACGATATCCCCGCTGCTTATAAACATCAAGTACCTTGAGAGTTTTTGTTTTATATGTATTCAAATAACGACTTCAGTGTGGGAAAAAAAAATGTGACTATAACCTAAAGTTTCTTTGTATAGTAACAAATAATTGTTTCTATTTGTTGCTATGATTTTAACAATAAAGGACCATTTTCTAGGATGCCTCAATAAATTTACTGCACACATTATAGCATCAATCCTGAAGGAAAACAACAAGCCTGCTTCATTCAATTTTGTGCAATAGACCACAAAAAACCCAGAGAGTGTACGTACTGCATTAAACAAGAACAATATAACTCAAAATAGCAACTCTATTGTCAAGGTCAACAGTAGTTTGCAGAGGAAATATCTGCCAAGAAATTGAACCATGGATATTCTGTTGTTTTTACAACTAAAGTCAATCTTTCGGTTATCAAGAAGTGATATCAGACAAAGTTTGAGTAACTGGAAATTCATTTCGGGCCCAAAAACCTGAGGAGAGGGTGACAGGACAAGAAGAGACAGACCCAGGAAGAAGACCTGTTGCCTTCAGAAATCACACCCAGTGTATTTCCTTCTTGCAGTAGAAGATGCTCTTCAGATGAAAGAAGCATTCACAATTGACTTTGCCTTCTCCCACTCTCCCACTTAGGTGGGAAGGAAATCTATCAATGAGCTGATATGAACTCATGATTCCTCATCTTAAACACGAACAAGCCCATTCAGAGACATGAAATAGAGGATTCCAGAGTAACTTGGGCAGCACCGGTCTATCTCTAGGATTCTCGAGGAAGGTGGGAACTGAGCTAGCAGGGAAGAGGAAAAGGAAGTACTGATGGTCACCGAGGAGCCCCGGGAAAATGTGCGCACTACCCTAACCTTTGACCTCCTTGAACCTCTCAGCTGACAACAGAGACAAACAGACTTATGTTTGAAACAAAGGGCTTCCTAATGCAGTTCTGTGAGCTACCTCAGTGTTATTCTTTTGTGTGCTTCTCCAAGGTTGGTCAGGGCCATTTCTAGTCCTTTAAGCATGTCACAGATTTTGAAAACCGCCAAACTGAACCACAACAAAGGGTTTGACAAAGTCATTAGCCTCAGTGGGTGCGCAGATATCCAGAGCTGGATGTTTAACAAAGATGTGACGACTCTGATGGCTTCAGCACAAGATGCGGGTGTTCTCCAAGAAGTATCCTTGGAAATCAGTCACAGAATATGACCTCAGGCAAAAATGAAACATTAAAGATTTAGTTTGAATTAAAATATTTTATGACAGAATAACCAGTTTGTTCAGAAATTAACAACTGAGAACAGAATGAGGCTTAAAAAGCAAAGAGAGATGCGGGGATTGAGTTCTCTGTCTTCTATAACCCAGAGTTTGGGACCATTCCAATCAGCTTTTTTAATGTGGTGAACAGGGGGAGGTTAGTAAGCCAACGTGTTCTGAATTTTAAATTCATACTTTCCCCAACAACACTTAATTGCAAGTCTTCAGCACCACCTCCAAATTCCTATGAAAAACACGACTTCCGCCAGAAATCTCCCTTTCTTGAGGAAGTATCCTTTTGATCAAGGTTGGTGTACATAGAAATCTGCCTCATGCATTTGTCTTCTTTACCCACTCCCAAGGATCAGCCAGTATTCCATCTGGAATCTTGTTGTTCCTGGGGGCAATCTCAGCTAAAACAGACTTAGGAGCCCAGAATTACCCAAAATTGGTGAGGTGGTGGAGGCGGTGCTGAGTGAAGTGGTAATCTCAAGTTCAACGGTAGGAGAGTGTGTGACAAAAGTTTTCCTAGGGAGACACAGCACACACATGCGCTCAGCCCAGAGAGAGCCAAGGACAGACCAAAGTATGGATACCAGTGAAGTTCAGCTTGATGAATCATGAATTTTAGTGGGGTTACTTACAGGAGCAGAAATGACTCGAAGACAGCTGCATTACCCAAATCCACCCCAGCATGGGTGACGACTCACCAAGCTGGGAGCTTGGAGCCCACTGCACAGCCTGTGGGTTTCTACGTTTTCCAGGCAGCTGGTCTGGACTCAGAGTCTTCTGTGTAAGGAGCATCTTTGCAGAATGGAATGTTTCCGTTTCTGAGAAAACTGTTGCACAACAGAGGGGTAACAGGAAGAGCCACTAAGGGGATATGGGGTTAGCCAATTCCTGAGGTTTTTCTCAGAAGGGGTCTAGACAGTAGGAAGTTGTTGACTGGAGGAATTGTATGAGATATCGCCTCGTCTTCTGGTGTGTCTGTCAGAGAAGCCATAAAAGTTGAGATGGGAGCTGGATAGATGACTTAGTGGCTAAAAGTGATTCTTGTTCTTCTAGAGACCTGAGTATAGTTCTTCGCTCCTAACTACTCCAGTTCCAGGGTATCTGACCTTCTTCTGGTCTCTGTAGGTATCCCCACACCCTCCATGATATTACTTATAATTTATAAGATGAGATGACTCATTTCACGTTGCTTTTGAAAATGTTTTCTTCTGGGACAGTTATTAGACTCTTCTTTAGCTTTCGACAGTTGGACAACTGCTCCATTCCATGGTTGGCATGCATGATGCTGCCTGTATCATCAGCTAGAGAACACGTATGTAGTATCAAGAGTGGAAGCAAATGCTCCCCCCTGTAATTGCAGTGGTAGAGTGGAGGACTAGCTGAGAGGGTGGGGGCTGGAGTTTGAGGAACCACAGAAATGCCTCAGTCAGGGTCTTTGAGGGTGAGAAAAGGCTAGTCGTTGTTCTGTGGAAGCAGCAAAGCATTCTGGGTAGCAGGAGATAGAGTGCAGTCTCCAGGCTTCGGCTGATTGCCTTTTCTTCTACTCTCTAAGCTTTGAGAAGGCAAACAGAAGAAGACATCATAGATGGGCTTATTTGAATCCTGGGACATGGAAGGAGCCTTCGAAAGCTTCACTCATAGAAAAGCCTGAGATCTTTTGTTTCCAAATCACATTATTTCAGATACTGGGAGTCATGGCTTTGAGATAACCGTGCATCTCTTTCTGAATAGAAGTTCGTTGCCTTTGGAAAAGCTCTTAACCAAACCTGATTTGATTTTTGTACATGTCCCCTCTGTTCTTTTCACTTCCCAGAAAGCAATTTCAGAGGTAAATAGTTATCTGCCAGAGCCACTAGATTTAACAAATGTAGCATAATTCTATAATTCTCTGTGATTTCCCAATTACTCTTTAGCTGCCGCTTCCAATTGCTGAAGGAGCGTATTTACTTATGAATTTAACTTGTTGATCTAAATTCTAGGCAACTTAGTTTCCAAATAAATTGACATTTATAATCATTTAGTGCAATATTGCAAGATGTAAGGCAAATATTTATTCTGGGAATAAGTACTTCAAGCTCATGGGTTTATTCCAATTTCCTGCCTTCTCATGACTTTTTCGGGTTATTTTCTTCTGTTAGCTTTCACATTCTTATATAATCCTTAGGGAAGCTAAATTTAAATATTTTTAATGGAAATTTCTAATACTTACATAAATCAGTGTTAGGAACAAGCAAAAGAAACTTCTTCTAAGTGCTACCATTTTGTTTGCAGACTCTGTTTAATCATAGGGAGAACTGAAATTCAAGGTCCCAGGCCCTAGGGGAGCTGGGGACTTCTCTTTAGCCGAACAGCTTCTATTGTAAACAGTTGTCTAGTCCAGCCATCTCAAGGATAACCTCTTCATGCTGCTGGCAGGGTCAAGCAAGATTATGTTCCCAGCCTAGGAAGAAACACCTACCCAAATTCTCCATGTTTTCTTAATTGCCTGTTAATTAGTAAAGAATATAGTCATTGCTGTTATCTAAGCCAAGGTACATTAAATTATAAAAATATATACTAATTTCCTGTTATGCCCTAGTTAGCTACATGCAGCTGACCCTCTACGTTGTCCCTGTACCACTCTGAGCTCCAGACCTTCTGTCAAGGAGAATGAGGTAAGGACCTTGAGCCAGGTGCCCTGGATGCAGCCCAGTCTCCAACAGGTTCTCCCTTGTGTAATCCATAATGTCAAAATACAACTGGCTAACTCGGCAGGCCACCCCGTCTCTTTGTGTTCCCTTCCTTTAAAAATATTCAGATCCAGAGCTGACTGCCTCCCTGAGAGCTCAGAAAATGAAGCTTTCATCTTTACGCTCCCATATCTGAAATGAGTTTTCTCAGCTTCCACCTTGAACCCAATATTGTTAATGTAATTGTGAAGACCAATTGGTGTGTGTGTGTGTGTGTGTGTGTGTGGGAAGATGTCAGCAGTTCAACCCAGACAATAATAAAGTTAACTTTTAAAAGTGTATATTATTAGCTTAACTTTCTAAGGCATTAAAAAAAATGGCTGTTAAAGTTATTGGCTGGATGGCACAGCTAAATAGTAACAGTTCCATATTTCAAGAGACCATACTTTGCATATGTCGCCATCAGACTTTTTTCTCCATTGTGACATACTTATTGATTTTGAAATGGAGGTTTATAGTTCAAAAGTTTATCTAGCTCACATATTACATGAGGCAGATCCACGATCTGAATCCAGGCTTTTTTTTTTTTTTTTTTT
>NC_034610.1:47934118-47938014 GCF_900095145.1 Mus pahari | reverse complement strand
TTTTTTTTTTTTTTGAGACAGATCATGTAGCACACAGGTTGGCTTCAAGCTCACTGTACCTGAGGCTGGTCTTGAAATTCTAGTTCTTAGTGTGGTAATGATGGGCATGTGCATAGTCGCTGACTTTGTGATGACGTTTGCAGCCTTATCTTTGAAATGTCTCTAGATTTTAATTTGTGATTATAAAGATATGGTTACAGCTGTATATCTACCTCATCCAATTATTTTAATTCCCAGGGCTTCTGCACAGGTGTATACTTGTTTCCTTGTATTCAACTTTCCCCACAGATAATGTGAAAACAATGAGGGCCTTTTAATACATTTTTAATCAGATCTACTTCCAAGCCCATGTGACCTGGATGGGTTATTTACTGAACGTTACTCCCCAGGGATATACAGAAACGTGCTGCTTTGATCTCCTGTCTCTTACTCTCATTGTCAGTATGAGCAGGGGTATAAGCATAGGCATTAATTTCTCCCTCTTCTACCTCACTGTATCAAATCTGCCTAATGTCTGTGTATCTTCTACTGTTCAAGGGTTTATCAACAGATGTTTGGACTTCGAATGATCTTATTTGGAATGAGTCAAGACGTTAGTTAGCTAATGAGAAGGTTCCAGATTCCGGATACATAGTTTTTATTTTTAATTTTGGTTCAGAAATATAATTTCATGCCTATGATGCCTTAGCCCATATTCAGTGCACAGCCCCATGCCCTCCCCAGTGTAGTTTCTTTCATGTTTTATGTTTGTGCCTATTCTAGTTTATTTTCAAGTCTCTCTCCCAGACTTTCCCCCGAGACTGAATCATGTCACTGTTGAACAAGTTCAAAAGAGGATTCCTTCACTTCTCAAGTTTATTTCATATTATTGTCTTGAATTAAAATGTACTTGAAGGAAAAGCTAATATAGAAAATAAAACCCACAGGGGAGCCTGTGAGAACTCAGTCTTATGTTCTTGGCAACTTTCTCAACAACATTTTCAGCCTGCAATGTTTCCACAACAAAGCAGCTGGTCATGTGACCAGCTTTGGCTATGGTCAAGGTGGGGCAAGAGTAGTTGGAAAGCTCCTGCTGCAGTGCTGCACGCGAGCAATGGCAAGTCAGAAGAGAGGCCAATGCGCTGCCTGGGGTAAACTTCTGCTCCCCAAAGGAGGAGGGAGAAAGGCCCTTACTGACTGGCCTTCTTGGAAGTAATGCTCAACCATTCTGCCCTCAACCTGCCGGGGTGCCTAGATTCCCTGAGAAGACTACAAAGAAAGTTAACACACATTGGAAGATCCCAGTGGCGAGCTGAGAACATCACCGGCAATATTTGGCTCTCAGCAGTGACATATACGCATGTGGGAAAGCAATGGAGAAATGGATGAGTCCTCACAACTGCACACCTGTGAGGGGCTTACATCATACCACTGCACACCTGTGAGGGGCTTACATCGCACTGCTGTACACCTGTGAGGGTCTTAGATCACACCACTGCATACCTATGAGGGGCTTACATCACACTGCTGCACACCTGTGAGGGTCTTAGATCACATCACTGCACATCTGTGAGGGACTTGCATCATACTACTGCATGTCTGTGAGGGGCTTACATCACACCACTGCTCACCTGTGAGGGGCTTACATCACACTGCTGCACACTTGTGAGAGGCTTATACCACATCACTGCACTCCTGCAAGGGTCTTACACCACTCCACTTCACACCTGCGAGGGTCTTACACCACTCCACTTCACACCTGCGAGGGTCTTACACCACCCCACTTCACACCTGTGAAGGTCTTACACCACCCCACTTCACACCTGTGAAGGTCTTACACCACTCCACTTCACACCTGCGAGGGTCTTACAACACTCCACTTCACACCTGCGAGGGTCTTACACCACTCCACTTCACACCTGCGAGGGTCTTACACNCACTCCACTTCACACCTGCGAGGGTCTTACACCACTCCACTTCACACCTGCGAGGGTCTTACACTGCTCCACTTCACACCTGTGAGGGTCTTACACCACCCCACTTCACACCTGCGAGGGTCTTACACCACACCGGTGACCCCTAGGCACCTGCAACAGAGACTTTCTCCTGGTAAATTCAGGTGAGGGACTAAGAAGGACTAGAAGACAATAAGCAGGTTGTCCGTGTTGCCCCAGCCCTCAGTTCTAGATCTTTCCCCTGCAGGGGTCTTGTGCTTCGGTTCAGATGAACAATATAGAAGAGAGAATATGGTGTACACAGAATCACTTTCTGTAACAAGAACAGCATCAGACTGAAAAGAAAGAACTATTGGGTGATTTGAAGAAAGTATTAAACTCCTCTGTCTGTCTGTCTGCCTCTTTTTTTCTTGGACAGGGCCTTACTCTCTAGCTCTGTCTGTCATGGAACTTGCTATGTAGACCAAGCTGGATTAAGCTTACAGAAATCTATCTGTTTTTGCTTCCTAGTGTAGGGATTAAAAGTGTGTCTCAACATGCCCATTATTACAGATTTATTTTTATCATTGAAAAATTGTGTGTATGTGTGTGTGTGCTTGTGAATGTGCATGTGTGAGTCCAGGCACACGAGGAGGCCAGAGGTGTAGGATTCCCTAGATCTGGTATTATTTATGCTTATGACCTAACCAGTGTGGAGGCTGGGAACTAACCTTGGGTCCTCTGCTAAGGTAGTGCAGACCTATACCTACACGTACATATACATATACATTTGTGTGTAAATGTATGTGTGTGTGTGTGTGTGTGTGTGTATCTGTGTGAATCAATGCCAGGTGTGTGTGATTGTCGTAGAGGTGAGAAGAGGGCAACAGATCCTTGGAACTGGAGTTACAGGTGGCTGTAAGCGAGCTGACATGGATGCTGGCCACTGAATCAGGTCCTCTGGAGGAGTAGCAAGTGCTCTAATCACTGATCCATCTCCAGTCCCTATGTCTTTCTTATAAAAGCTAAATTTTCATCTGTAATAGTTTGTAGGATGGGGTATGCAGTAACCTTCTTAAGCAAGGTGGAATTATGAGAATGATGCAATATATATATATATATATATATATATATATATATATATATATTTCTGTAGGTCAGAAATTCAGGAAGGACTTAGTTGGACAGTTCTGGTTCAAGATCTTCCACAGCTCAAAAGCCTTGAGGCAGCAGAGCACCTGGAATAGCTGGAGACTGAGGGTCTATCTTTCTCTTTACTCTCATATAATATATGCACATACATACAAATATATATGTGCATGTACATGTATGCATAAATCTGCATATACATACATGGATGCATACACCCACAGAAAGTGGACACACATCAAACAGATATGTATCTATATATACCCACATAAAAATGCACATACACATAAACATACACATTCATATATATATATACATAGTATATATACACATATCAACACATAATATATTCAAATACATATAAGCATGTATGTATGTGTATATGTATACTAAAATATGCATGCAAATATGCACAAATCTATATATTTATTATCTGGTGTGTGTGTGGTATGTATATATATGTGGTATACATGTGCATGTGTGTAAGGCTCCTTTAGCCTTCCCTACAGTTTGATGGTCTTGGGGTAACAGAACTGCCCTTATAGCAGCGGAAAACCTCAAGACCAGTAAGGTTGAATCTGCATCATAATGTTTCAAACCTAAGCTTTGGAGGCCAACAGAAGCACAACTGGATCATTCAGTTGTCTATGAATGAGCCACAAATCTGCCCAGACTCTGGAAAAGAGGTAGAAGCCTTCACTTCCAGGTGAAAGAGTGGCATGGTTCTAGAAATGCACCGTATGAGAGCTATGGCTGGGAATATCCGTGGGGAATACAATCTATGAGAGCTATGGCTGGGAATATCCGTGGGGAATACAATCTATGAGAGCTATG
>NC_034610.1:47920522-47934003 GCF_900095145.1 Mus pahari | reverse complement strand
GGCTGGGAATATCCGTGGGGAATACAATCTATGAGAGCTATGGCTGGGAATATCCGTGGGGAATACAATCTATGAGAGCTATGGCTGGGAATATCTGTGGGGAATACAATCTACGATAGCTGCTTTATAGAGGAGCATTTCAAGGCCACGGCCATGGTGTATGGCATTGCTATAATTTGTGTGAATGTATGTGCGTGTTCAAGTGGGTGCCAATGTATGTGTACATGTATATACAGGTATGCTCATGCATGTAAGGCTCAGAGGGCAACCTCAGGTGCTCTTTCTCAGGAGCTGTTCCCCAATTTTTTTGAGCGAATATCCCCCAGAACTCACCAAGACGACTGGCTGTCAAGTGAGCCCTGGAGATCTGTCTGTCTCCTCCTCCCCAGCACTGGAGCTACAGGTCCATTCTACGACAGCTGCTTGTTTCTATGACTTCTGCAACTCAAGCTCAGGTCTTCATGCTTTCATGGCAAGCACCCGTGGGCCACTCCCTGCCTGTGCTGTGAGAGTTAAACACGTATCTGTAGGCGTATGTTCAGGATGTGATGAGCAACAGGGCCCCGCTGCTGTGGGTTTGCTGATGTCTGGGCTTTCCTCTCTCTAGACCTCTGGGAAAGGGAAGGTGACCTTGTTAATAATTCTCAGACTCATTTCCCCTTTGGCAGGACAAATCAAAACTGCAAAACCAAGCCAACAATAATACCATCCCCTCCACCAGCTCTGGGCAACCCGGGGATGTTTAGCGGTTAGATCAGTGTGCAGAGTGTCCAGAAAGTGACTCTGGGAAACAGAGTTGAAGGCTAGACATTGTAGGAAACCATTCTGGGGGAAAAAAAAACACAGAATGTAGTCTTCGGAGTAGAGTTAAACTTATTAAGCAGGAGAAATAATGTCATATATAATTTAAGAAAGAAATGATACTATATATGATTCGGCAAAAAATGATGTCATAAATGATCCTAGAAAGAAGTGATGTCATATATGACCCTAGAAAGAAATGATATCATATATGATCCTAGAAAGAAATGATGTCATATATGATCCTAGAAAGAAATGATGTCAAATATGATCCTAGAAAGAAATGATGTCATATATGATCCTAGAAAGAAATGATATCATATATGATCCTAGAAAGAAATGATATCATATATGATCCTAGAAAGAAATGATGTCATATATGATCCTAGAAAGAAATGATGTCGTATATGATCCTAGAAAGAAATGATGTCATATATGAAAGATTTTTTTTTTTTTACCCAGAAATTAGAAGCTTCAGTATGACAGAGAAAAATATTGAAAAAATATCAGGAGACAGACAGGGAAATAGGCAGGATGAAGTGCCTGTAGGATGCATCAAACAGGGATGTGTCTCAAAAAGCTTCTGTCCCATGTGTACACTCGTGAGAAATGAGCTAAGGACATCAACAGTCGGGCCACAGAAAAGAGAAAACATTTGGAAGGGGAGAAAAAGTGGTGTTCTCTCCCTGTTCATCAGAATTTCCACGGCTTATGTCCCCATAACACTAGACAGACCAAACAAATATATCTAAGCAAAGCCTTATGTGACATGTGAGTTTTAAACAACGATGACCCAAAGACTCAGGAGGAAATGTAATTTCTGTGAAGACTGGTGATATGAGTTGGGGTTTGGAGAAACATTGCTGGATAAAATGGGGTGTGACGGCCATAAACAGAGGGGTGGAGGCATGTTCACACAGGCTCTTTCCTGTCTCTCTAGGATACCCCTTCTCCCAATGCTCCATCCCCTGAGGATTCTCAGGAGAGAAGGGACAAAGCTGGAAAGTGACCTGCTAGGTAATATGGCTTTGTTTGAGGAAGGAGATTTCTGATTTCTATGCCCTGCTTTTGCAGGAGAGGAGTCCTTGATTCTACGAGCCACTTCAGTAAATAGATATACCGTGTAGGCTTAGCTTTCTCAAAACCCTACTTTATTTAGGGTTCTTAAATGCTTCAACCTCTCTTCTAACCCACCAACCAGAGGTGTGTGTGTGGGGGGGAGTTAATAGGACAAGGGACTTGTGGACCTGTTTAAAAGTAGTTCCTTGGTGCAATTCCACCCTTTGTTCTCAGGATACCAGCAGAAGGTTCAATAATAAACACCAAACAATACCTGCAGCACAATCCCACAGAAACAGCAAGGCTCTACCAAACCAGCACAAGGCAGCAGAAGCGGCCAGAATACCATAACCAGCACAAGGCAGCAGAAGCGGCCAGAATACCATAACCAGCACAAGGCAGCAGAAGGGGCCAGAAGCAGCCAGAATACCATCAGCAGTTCTTTGGTGAATTGCTCGATACAGAGTGAAGACCAGCAAAGTGTTGCGTGGCATAGTAAATGTAAGAGCATCCTCTTCCTTTCTGTGGGGTTCTATTTATTTTCTTTCTAAACATTCCATGCCCTCTCAAGTGTCTGTTTTCAGGAAAACATCACATGCCCTCTCACAAGACAGCTTCCAGAAAAACATCCCGTGACACAGATGAGTTGTTTAAGAAATGAAACATGTCCACTTCAATACAGTGTCCCATCTCCCTTAGCTCAAAATCATCAGTATGCCAAGGAGGTATGATACTTGAGGTAATGTTTTATACATGTTCTGAGTCCCAGCAAAGCCAATGAACCTTCTCAGGCATGTGGGAAATAAAAATGGGAATGAGTTATCATCTTCAACCAGTATTATATCTAAAAATTAAACTTTGAATAATATGCAAGAGTAACACAATATGTCACCTCAAATACAGCACTTTCGCATCAAGATTATTTTGAGCAAAGTGAACTGAGGAAAGGCAATCTTAAGGACATTACTTGCCTAAAAGCAGGATATGAACTTGGCAAGGTGTTCCTCTTCTGTGTTCTACCAGGAAAGACAGAAGGTGATCGCTGGAGACAACCCAAGCCCTTGCTCAGGCAGCAGAGCAAGCTGAGCAGTAAAAAGTTCGAACCAGGCTCTATCTGCCATTAGCTTGCCCCAAATATTTATCTTCATCCAACTTTAGCCCTAGAAACTCAGGCCTCTTCTTTTGTCATGGCATTCTCAAAACATTTTTGTTATTTGTTTTGTTGTTTTGTGTGTGTACTCTACTCTTGGTAATCTGTCTTCTCTTACTCAAATGCAGGGTCCCAACTGGACAGCCTCGGGTGACTCCATCCTACAATACTAAGGACTGGTCTGGGTGTGAGGAACTTGCATGCATTGTTGGTGTGCGTGCGAATTACATTATCTGCTAGTGAAGTTATGTTACAAATGTAATTGATTAAAATCATGTTATAAAGGTAACAAAAATTAAAATATAAACACATCTTTAACAAAGCAATTATATTTTAAGGCATTTATTCAACAGGATATGTTTACAAAGAAATGTGTTCATAGAAGAATACTTATTCTGGCAATTTTATTATTTATAGAACTAGAGGAAAGGAAAATATCTCAACAAGCCAATGACTGATTCTTTTTAATTACAGAATTTGAGATTATGAACTGATATAGGGTTAAGAAAAATAAGGAGGTGCATCTCCTATGTTGTCTTAGACATACCTCAGTATGCCTAAGATAATAAAGTGAACAAAGTTATAATATATAATGTCTTTTAAAATGTACTAGTAAAAAGAAGTTGAAAATATATGCATGAATGATTAAGTAAAGGTAGAAGTGTAATCAGGTCACTTTGAAATTGGCAGAGGGTTCAATAAAGAGATAGTGCTTGGCTCCTATTTGAGGCATGATTGGAGGGGATCTTATTTTATTTTTGAGCATTCCTTGGTTTTTAGAAATGTTTCTGCAATACGTATTACTGGCATTTGAATCAAAATGAAAAGAAAAGACCAAAGAAAAGAAACGGCTGCTCTATGTGTCAGCTAGCCCAGTTTTGGGTCTGTTTAATAAGCATACGAGCCTTGCGGGCCTGTTCTTATACTTCTTTTAAGTCTTTGTGGAGACGGCTCCTGGAATTCCTACAGCTAGGCCCATTTTAAAAGTCACAGATATATTAGGCTTCGTGGTACATGCCCTTAGTCACAGCACTCAGGGAGCAGAGGCAGATGGATATGAGTTAGAGTCCAACCTGGACTACACATTGAGACCTTTTCTCAAAAAAGAAAAAAAGAATTATAACTGGCAAAAGCCACAAAAGCACCCGGAACAGTCCCGCTGTAGTCCTGTTTATCTGGAGGGGCGAAGAATTTCCTGCACAGATTTCTGTCTTGAACTAGTTCTCTGTCCAAACTCAGGAGATTCTTACTTCATGCAATTACAGAGCTTCATTGCCTTTCATTATAGAATGTTCTCCTCAAGGAATGGATTTTTTTTTTTTTTTTGAAAAAGAGTAATTTTCTAGAGTAATTTTAAAAAAATCACTTTATTGTATTCTTATTCTTTGTAGCACCTTATTCTCTGAAAATTGAATTTAGAAAAAAAAAGGATCCAAGAACAGTTTCAAATTCAGCTCCTGCTTCAGAAGCGATCATGATAAAACTATCAGTACCCTGGAAGCTCAGGTGAGAGCCTGGACTTCTACTCATTACGGCGTTTTCCTCTCACAGAATCTTAGCAATGGCTTCATTTTTACTTTAAAACCCTGGTTATTCAACCCATACTCTCTTTATTTGATCGGTACTGAATACACTTGTTCCCAAGGTAGCACAGGAAGGTTCACCTCAAAGTCATTGCTCCTGCTGCAGCTGACCCTATCTAGCCAATCTGACAACCTGGGGTGGGGGGGGAGTAGGGGGGGAACTCCCCTGGCCCCTCCTCACACAGTGCAGGTCACACCTCCGTCCTTGTCTGCTCAGTGAGCGCTCATCCTACACTTCTGTGTTTGTGTGTCCTCCTTCCTTTTCATCTGTCATGGCCCGGGTGCCCTGCAGAGAGCCATGCCCTTCAAGAAGGGAGTTCAGGCTTCATTCTCTGTCTGCAGACAGGTTGGGAGCCTTATGCAGGTCGGAGTAGTGAACTCTATATGCTACAGTTGAGAAACCCTCTGTATTTGATAATAGGAAATAGGAAATGCAAAGGCTTTGAGATAGAAACGGGATTCCCCCTCCCTCCCCCCAGGAGAAGAAACTCCAACTCAGGTCTTTTACCTCCAAAATAAGCATTCTGCCCCCTCCTGGTCTCTCCCCCCACCCCACCCCCAATCCCCAGCGGTAATAGTGGCAGGCAACCAGCAGGAGGCTCAGCCCAGGGCCTAGGAGAACTGTAAATTTTTTTCTCTGGGGACAGATATTTTGCAGAGTTTGGGATGCAAGGAACTTTAATGCTGTAATATTGTGTGGTTAGGGAGTTGGGTAGAGCAGAGAAACTCAAATGATGCCATGATCCATGTGACCTCAGTATGTAAGATCTAGACTTAGAACAAGAAGAGAGAGTACAAGGAGATGATGGTTCCCATGGAAACCAGTCTGGAATAGAGGAGCAGAGCACAATGCAGGCACTGGACAAAGAAGATGAGGGGTAGACCTAGAAAATTGGAGAGTCCTTCTAACCGGATCTGATTAATGAGGTTACCAATTCCTAGCAAGGAGGCCTTGGAAGTTTAAAAAATCCACAGGATATAAAGTCTGTCATTTCAATACATTGTGAGTGTGTGTGTACATGTTTTGTGTGTATGTGTAGTGTAGTGTTGTGTGTGTGTGTGGTATGTGTTGTGTGTGTTGTGTATGTGTGTGTGTAGAGTGTAGTGTGTGTGTGTGTGTGTGAGTGTGTGGTATGTGTTGTGTGTTGTGTGTGCTGTATATGTGTGTGTGTGTGTGTGGTATGTGGTGTGTGGTACATGTGTAAGTGTGTGGTGTTGTGTGAGTGTGTGTGTGTGTGTATGCTGTGTGGTGTTGTGTGTGAGTGTGTATGTGTGTGGTATGTGTGTGTGTGGTATGTGGTGTGTGGTATGTGTGTTGTGTGAGTATGTGTAGAGTGTAGTATGTGTGGTGTGTGTGGTATGTGTGAGTGTGTGTGGTGTTGTGAGTGTGTATGTGTAGTGTAGTATACTGTATGTATGTGGTGTGTGTGTGTGGCGTGAGTGTGGTATGGTGTATGTGTGAGTGTGTGTATGTTTAAATTGCATTAAAATATATTTACACTTGAATGACTTGAAATGCCTTATGTAACTAGCCCTGTTTTTAAAATTACATTCTTGTCACCATCCTCCATCATAGGTCAAATGGCTATCAGTCTACAGAGTCCTTTTGTGTATTGATCCCACTATAGGGAAGTTATTGAGTCTACCCATCTTGACATGTCCTCCCAAACCTGGACTCGCAGGTGCTCTCTCTGAAATGAGGTGCTTCCTCGTCTGGTCTCCACCTTGGTCCTCGATAACAGAATGTAGTGAGATGTAGTGTTTACTACGCTAGCTCATCCGCCATGGAACCGTAAAAGAGCTCAACTATAAGCACATTCAGATGCATCCTCTCTGCGCTGCTTACCGACAGACAGAAAGGATTAAAATGCTGCATTCAGTCTGGGCAAGCCTGGGGCACAGCCTGACCAGTGAAGTTGTCAATCCCAGAGCTTGCATGGCCCTGCTTTACACACGACTCTTGAATGACAAAACGACAGAGATTTTCAGTGTGGCGTTTGAAGTTTTGAAATGGAGAAGGCAGGGGACAAGGGAGTGTGCCTGAGTGGGAGCAGCATGGCAGATGTCCTAGGACAGGGTGGTGCTGTGTCTAGCCTGTTGCTGTGTATATCCAGGTTATGATGAACTGTCATCTAAGGCCCTGGTGACATCCGGGCCATGTCTGGGTCCATGATCTTACCATAGCAAGGGTCTGTGTTGATGTCCCTGGCCTGGGCTGTCACCAGAGGCCATGTTGATGTCTAAGCACTGTGCTGAACTGGCCCCACCCCTCGCTGGCCATCGTACTCAGAAGAGCTGACCCTGCACCTTGCTGGCTGCAGCACTTGGGAAAGCTGGCCTGCACTGGGCCTGGACAGTACAGTAGAGCTTGCTCTGCTGGGGATATCGGAGACCTGGTCTTGGGGGCATGGGAGCTGGCCCTGACACTCGCCTGGGCATAGTATGGGGGAGCTGGCCAGCTGACCAATCTCCATGAAACAGAAACAGGATAGCTAAGAGGAGTATTGATAGTGTAGCAGAAGCCAGAGATCTTCAACCAGACTAATAACTCATTGCAATCAACATTTACAACCAAAGCTGTTTGAGCAAAAGGGTATACTGTATGACACACTGCAGCTTCCACAGCGATGTATTTTTTATTTTTTGTTTTCTGTAAAGGGGGGAGGTTGCAAGGGTTGGGGGGCAGATATGAAGGGATGGGGAGATGAGTGGTAATGGGATGCATGATGTGAAATTAAAGAATCAATACAAAGTTTAAGAGAGAGAGAGAGAGAGAGAGAGAGAGAGAGAGAGAGAGAGAGAGAGAGGATGCTCTGGCTTCTGACTTTGAGAGTCTAAATGTCCTTCTTCATACCCATAGGAGGCAAACTTCATAAGTATCAGCTGAAAGACAATTCTCTGTCAATATCATATATATGCTATGCCTTGGTCTACATGCTTATAGTCAATTTTCTTGTTTTAGGTGAATAGGGTCTGTAGTAGCTACAGAAACTCCATGCCCCCTCTTCTTGTTCATATCAACATCTGTTTGTGCTTAGATAACCGTGGGCAGCACATTGGGACTGGGATGACTGACAGCAAGGAGAGGAGAGAGAGAGGAAACTAAAGGATGTTCTTTGGGGGAGACTGTGGCATCTTTCACTGAAAGCAAAACACAACATAGCAATAGGTTTTACAGTGCAGTGTGTGTGAGGTTGGAGCATGTCACCCTTTGTGAACATCAGTTTCCTTACATGTGCTATATAGCTGGACTATACATGGGCTATATACATGGCACAAGTAAGTTTCCTTACATGTGCTATATACATGGACTATATAGCAGCAGCATTCAGCAAACCAAAACCACGTTTTAATATAAGTTGTGTCCCATGTAATATTTGGGCGCCACTAATACTAAAACACCTGTTGTTTATTTGAAATCTGACATTTCGCCAATGTTCTGTATTTTATGTGGCATCTCTAGGAATATCAAGTGGTAACGGTGTCCATTTTTCTGTGTGTGCATTTACATGCCTGGCACCACCAGGGCCTTTATTCATTTTGATCACCATGACGCCAACAGCAGATCTAGGCATTTATTACTAATGAGGATTTTGTATTTGGGAGGTGGAAGATTTCCAACACGAAATAGCTGGTAAATGGAAAGGCAAGATCCAAATCCATGATTTCACACTGCCCGCTCCAGAGATGACAGCACTTCCAACCTGGATCATTTCCGAACGCTTCTGGCCCTCCACTCATTACCTCTATCCTGAGAATTGCAAAGGGGCTGTGGGAAATGTGGAAATCAAAAATCACCAGGAAGTGTTGAAACAGCCTGCAATCATGGCTCCGCACTTGGAACTTTCATATCTAGAGTTTCCAGAGCAAGGACGGTAGGGGCTGTTGGGAAATTCTCGCTAGTTGGGAGATATATTGACTTCAATTAATCTTAAAGGAACCACAGCCACCTCCTCAGAACTCTTTGAAATGATCAGGATACTCTAAGTATCAATACCATTGCCTATAGTAAGCACCAACTATTCAAAAGTACTACCATATGTTTTCTACAAATCCTCCCTGCCAACTTGTCAATGAGTAACGTAACACAGGGGCTGTGAGTATAGCTCGGTTGGCTGGGTGCTTCATTAGTAGTCATGAAGCCGTGGGTTCAGTTCCCAGAAATATATAAACTGGACATGGTGGTCCGGTCAAAAACCTGCTCCCAAGCTAGCTCTCTTGGTCTCTGCTGGCTAAGCACTTCCCAGGTCATCCACTCCTGTGGCTGGCCTGCAAAAAGCCTGCTCCTGCTCGATCAGACCCCCTTGGCCCCGTGAAATGATAACACCTGAGACTTATAATATACCAGTCAGGTTTATAACGATAAATCTCCAACCCCAAAATGCCCGCACAAACCCCACAAAACTCAATTGCTACAAATACAAGCTGCACACCTAGATTGGACAAATGTGCCCTGTGTTACTCTATTGCCTATCCGTGAAATCCCAAGCTACTTATGGCCCTTTCAGGCCACGTGGTTCTGGCTCATTTTCCTCCATCATTTTCTATCCTCCAGCTCCTCTGTCCCTTCCCTCCTCCCCTTCCCTTTCTGTTCCACCCAGAAGATCCCGCCTCCATATCTTCTCCCAGTGATTGGCTTTCTGCCATCTTTATCAGCCAATCAAATAATTAAGGGCAATTCCTCTGCAAATACCTACCATCCTAACACTCTGGAGGTAGAGGCAGGAGGATCAGAAGTTCGAGGTCATCCTTGGCTACGTAGTGATTTTTTTTTTTTTTTAGGCCAGACTGGTACACCTGATATTGAATGAATCAATGAATGAATTAATACTAGGATACTGATAAATCATTTATGCTATGACTCTTCAAAGTAGGATCATTCATTCCTTCATGCATACATTCCACAAGAACCTATACAGTGCTTTCTAGAGCTGGAGAGCCTTAGCATAGCCACACAAATGGAGCCCTCCTCTCTTATTCCTTCTCTCCCTTACTTCTTACTCTAAGGTCACATGCAGTTGGGTACAATCACATACAAGTGGTTGAGAGGAATGGCTAGATACTCAGGTGGGGTCTCATAAGCCCCTACCCCTCCCTCTATAAAGAAGGACCAACAGCCAACAAGCCAAGACAGGAGGCTCCTTTGTAAGCAGGTACGGGTGAACTGAAGTTGACAGTTGTTCAGCTCAGAGAACAGTTGTGTACAATATGAACAAATGGGCCTCCAAATACATTATGCTGGAGATCCAAGAGACTTTGTAGCTGTAATTAAGCATATAGACTATAGAACAGGTGTCAGTCTATTATTAGAGGTGGCTTACCCCAAGCATGGGAGGCTGTAGACACAGATAAGGTTCTTACTAGCTAGAGAAGTACCCAGGGTAAAGGCAAGATAGAAGAAAGAAGGTGGCTCCATTGGCTCCATAGTTTGAAGATGCAGGTGTGCACTCTTAGTTGTGGCTTTTAGTTGGTGGGGTGGGACCGAGGGGTAGAAATGGGAATGCAGTGCGAGATCTATTAAGCCAAAACCCCAAGTCAGCTGGAGGCAGTTTCTTCCCAGCCTCCAGAATCCTAGAATATAATGTCAGTTAAGCACATGTGAAATTCTGGCCCATGTGATGTGGGTGACCTGTTTGTATTGTCTTTGAGCTTCTCACTGTGCAGTGATTTTTAGAGGAGCAACAGAAAATGAATGCAGATGATGTCATTTTACATCTCAAGATGGCGGCCATAGGCTCCTTAGTTTAATGACACATTTCTGGTGGAATCGGGTTGTACCACACAGTTGCAGAGGGTCAACATGATCCCTCAGCTATTAAACCCCACTCAATTCGGTGATTCCATTTCAATATCATTAATTTCGCTGGGAAAGAATGTGGTTTGGGTATATGGTGTACATTTTATTGGTAAACTGTCCTGTGCTGTTGAAGCTTGCTGAAGGAAGACTTTGAGATGGTGGAAGGCTCTCTTGTCCCAGACTCCATCACGTTTATTTCTAGTGTCTGGATGGGCTGTCCCCCGCCTCTGTAACATGAAGAAAGGACATTAAATTTTCCCCCGAGTAAAAACATTGTGTCCTTAATTGTGTCCTATTGAAAGAGAAATTATTCCGAACCGAGCTTTGTACCATTTATCCCACAATATAAAAATGCCAACAGTGGGTAAGAGAAGCAGGAGGCTCGCTCACCCATGTCAAGGATGGAGAGGATCCTCTGCCCAGGACTCTGTCCTCAGTGTGGCACTCCAGCGCCTGCAGTCAGTTTCTGCTGGATAACTGAAAGTGCCTGGTTGATGACATCACCTTTCTAATGTCATATTTTTCCTTGGAAGCCTTACCCAAGTGGGCACTGCTCCATCTGGGACTCTGAACTGGGACCTACAGTTCTGCCTTCCCCAGTGCATCTTCTGGGTTTTTATGCGTTCCTTGACTCTACTAGACACTCTTTTATTTGCTTCTCTCAATAGGGTTTGTCCAGCAGTCTGGACGGGATATTTTGAGCACCTTGTTTGGTGACAGTTTGCTATCTGTCTGCCATTCCTATCTGTGAATTGATGTTTATTTATTTGCTTTGGCTTCCTATATAATTAATCAATCCACTCATTCAAAAATTGAAAGCACTGCTGTCCAAGGTGCTCTCCAGACTCTACAGAATAGGGAGAGACAATTGAACAGAAGAGGAACACACACTAGCGATTTCTGGTGCTGTTTCTGTAATCTAAGTGCTTGCTGCTATCTTTTCCAGTTTATCTGCTCTATAAGGATAGGTCCATCCTGTAGGATAGAGTTCACAGGGAGAACACAGTAGAGGTTACAGACCTAAGAGAAGGATGGACATCAAATTGGCATAGGTCTAGGTCAGCTACCTGCTGGTATTGAACTGGAGAAGGAAGGTGCGTCCTCCAGGGTGAGCCCAAACCAAGCCAGCAGGGAGCAGATGAGCTGATGCCAAGCAGAGGAGAAGGCTGGAAAGGGAACCATGTTGTAGCAGGCCCAGGCACAGGGTCAAATACTGGGGGGATTGATCTGTGCTGTGGTGGACCTGCTGGGAGCATTAAAATTTATGCAAAATACTAAATACAGTGCGAAGGTACCTATTACTGAAGATCACATTTTTTATCCTAATATAGTTTTGTACACAAACAGCAAGCTTAAGTTTCCACTGAGCTTTTTCCCCCTGCTCAGTGTCTTTACATCATAAGCTTTCATTTAAAAAAAATCCTTTGTATCCGCTAAGCCTTGCCTTTTGTGGTTTCCAGCGGGGATGTTCCAAAGACTTAATAAATAACCATTATGGAACTAATTGTTTCGTTCAGCATGCATGAGAAATTCATCGATTCGGATTTAATTTGAGGAGCGTAATGAATTCAAGAGCCCATTCCCAGCACCGTTGGGTAGATAAGATTAAAAAGTGGATAGTCTATAAATTTGATGCTTTAAGGGTACATTGTACTGTTAGTTAGAAAATGTCCCCGAAACAACTTGACCCTGATAAGAAATTTCCAGAGATGGCTTTTTTTTTTTTTTAAAAAAAAAAAAGGTCATACTTGCAGAAGAAATTTAGAAATGGGGTCTTTGCTCTAAGATTAGTACATGGGGGTGGGAGGAGTAGCAGCAGTAGGCATTTGAACAGGGGCTCAGAAAACCCAGCAGTGTTTGCCGTTCGATTCAGAGGTCTTATCTTCAATCACAGGCTGCTTAGTTCTCATGAGTTGTATTTGTAAAGCTCGTAGCTCATCTACTCAGCAAGATGGATGATAAGATTATTTTTGCCTTCTTGGCTATGTGATGCTGGACTCTGATCCAATGAAGTATTCTGCTGTGGCAAAATGCCTTCCCTTTGCCAATGCAGAAGGAAAAAAAAAAAATCCTATTAAATGGCAAGTTATAAAAATCTCGGAATGGCTCCCAGCTGAAATACTGTTTGTATTCTCCTAGATAGATTCTCCCTTTGAAGTCATTGCTATTTCAAAGGAGATTGTAGGCACTTTAAAAAAAAAATCTAGGTCATTCTTCACAAATTCCAGAAAGGAAGCTGTGATAGACAAAGGCCCAAGGACCCATCTGGAGCTGTGTGGGAACTGATGAGGTTGTAAATAAAACCAGTGGGGAGTCTGGTGCAGCCTTGCACGCACTCTGACCTCAGTGCCAAGAGACCACATGCTCAGAGCTGGGAGTGCAGAAATAAAGCTGAGCAGGTGATGTCCCTGTGAGTCCCTAATGAGAATGCCAATTGTACTCATGCAATAATGAGGATCTGGAGGGTGATGAGGGACCACAGAGCTCAGCAAATAATGACTTACTGACAACAATTGACCATTCTTAGCAGTGATAGTCATATTAGTCTTTTTTTGGGGGGTTAAAAAAAAAAAAGATTGACTAGTTTTTAGGACAAAATACTGTTGATAATACACCGATTGGTAAATGATTCGAGTGGCAGGAAGTGCCTAGCTTTCTGATATTGTACATGCATATGTGCACAAAATTGGAGGCTGTGTGTATGTGTGTTCAACCATGTACTGGTGTGTGTAAAGTGCACCTGCTCATGTGTGCATGCCTGTACATGGAGAAGACAGAGGTTGACATTGGCTCTCTTCCTGGTTTGTCTTTCATGTTACTTTTTTGGGCTGAGGTGAGGGCTGAGAGCTGGGGTTTTATGTCTGCTAGGAATCTGAGCTCAGGTTCTGGCGCAGTCTTTACTGAGGCATGTTTTCATCCATTCTTCTTGTACTTTTACTTCCCTCTGTTCTATTTCTTGTTTTTTTTTTCTTTTTCTTTCTTCTTCCTTCTTTCTTTCTTTCCTTCCTTCCTTCCTTCCTTCCTTCCTTCCTTCCTTCCTTCCTTCCTTTCTTTCTTTCTTTCTTTCTTTCTTTCTTTCTTTCTTTCTTTC
>NC_034610.1:47912276-47920487 GCF_900095145.1 Mus pahari | reverse complement strand
CTTTCTTTCTTTCTTTCTTTCTTTCTTTCTTTCTTTCTTTCTTTCTTTCTTTCTTTCTTTCTTTCTTTCCTTTCTTTTTGTGACAGGGACCCATGTAGCCCAGGCTGGCCTTGAACTTAATACATAGCTGAAAATGATGTAGAACTTCCCCTCCTCCTGCCCCCACATCCCAGGTGCTCAGATTGCAGGCAAGGCTTATGTATATATCTGGTTTCGGTGCGACTGGGGATAATGTGCAGCCAGTCAGCACTCTGCCAAGTGCTACATCACGAGCCTCCACTCTTTCATATATTTTAAGAGCTTTATAGTAAGTTTGATGGGTGGTGAGCACAGGCTATCAGGTAGGAATGCAGATAGATGCTGGGGCTGTGTCTAGTTCTTACCTTTACTGTGATGATTTGAGTGGCAGGAAGTGCCTGGCTTTCTGTGTACCCTTGAAAGAGCCGCTTCACCCTCCATGTCTCTGTTCGTTGGTAGAAGCAGTTTATGGAAAAACAGAAGTAAAACACTATCACACTCTTATTAGCAATGGATTTTTAATATTATAGGGCCACACACGTCAAAAAAAAAAAAAAAAGAAAGAAAGAAAGAAAAGAAAAAAAAAGAAGAAGAAAATGTCTAGAGTGTTGTGTTGTTGACTTTTGTTGCCTGATGTTTTAGTGCAATTTGGTGATTGTGACATATGATCAGTGAAAGAGTGTGATGAATTCATTCCTACTACTTAAACATTTGCTTCTACTGGCCAGAGAAATGGTTGTCCGTATGTAACTCTAGATGGTTAGCCAGCCAGCTACAACAAATGGTCTGGAGATGGTGATTCTCCAAAGTCTGTGCAGGGAGAATTCTGATGAGCTGGACCATAGGTTTACTTGGTCCCACATGCATCTTAGAGAAGAACAGGATACCATTAGCAAAAGAAAGAAGGGATACAGTTGTTCAAAATCAGGAGGCGCCACACAAAACCCTTGATAGCTAACAGATGTGCAAGGTGAAGCCTCCTGCTCCAGATGGGACAGGGCTTCTGGTCCAGTGCTCAGATCTCGGCACCATTTGTCACAAGGCAGTTCTGTTTCTTGGCATGCTTCCCCATGGCTCCTGTCACCTTCCTCCTGCCTCACAGATCTCTTCTCCTCATTCTTTTTTGTTGACTTTTCTGTTCCAATGTGGAGTGTTTTCTGCCCTGAGTTTTTATCTTTTCCTTATGAACCTGATGAAATGAGTGATCCAGGGAGTCTTAATCCCCAAATTACAAAGTAATAGTAACAACTATGATTACTATTACCATGTAATAGGAACAGCAAACAATCTACTGTTAGGTTCAAGTTCTATTCTTAGTATGGAATGAGCTAACTTGTCCCAGCTACATGGCATGGGCAGGGATATCCTGATGGATGAGGCCAACTACTTGTCTGAAGTCACATAGGATGAGAGGAGCTGGATTCAGGACACACAGTTCTGCTTTCATGGCCTTAAAGGATGCTGCAGAAACTGCCAGGAACATGTCGACATTCTTTGCCCCTTTCAGCCAACCCTGGATGACTACCATCTTATGGTATCTGCAGCTCTGAGCCCTAGGGCACACATGCCTACCCTGTCTGGATGTACAGCAGGCCAGCAAGAGGTCAGCTCTGACCTTAGGAAGTCAGCCATGCTGCTGGGCTCATTCTGCACATGGCACCTTCTTTCTGTCTGCCCTGGTCATTATCTACTTTGGTAACAGGCATAACTAACCATACACCATCACATAGACGGCTCCTTTGCCTCAATCACTTCCCCCATTCTCTACCAACGTTGCCCATACTTTCCAAGTAACCCACAGGCTTCAGAATTCTCTTCTCAGGGTCATTTCCTGTGAGACGTCAAGCTAGAATGAATAGAAGTTGTGGGGGTTCCTGTGATGATCTCTCCTAACAGAGTCTCTGCTTCATGTACTTAACCCTTTAGTGACATCTGAATCTAAACATTTGGCAAAAAAACCCAACAAACAAACAAACAAATAAACAAACAAACAAACCATCTCAGACTGAAAAGAAAACATGTGAATTTCCTTTGTGCACTGTGCAAAGTCCTCATTGGTTTGGAGTCACAGAACTTCTGACCTGCTCATCTCTCTGGAACCTTCTTTGGCCACTCCCATTCTTTCTCTAGGCTGTAGACATATCAGCATGATTCGGGTCCCAAGACGCTCCTTCTATATCCAGAATACTTTGTGTTTTCTTAAAATAAAGGGGGGAGTGTTGATCTTGGAAAGTGACTTTACTATGACTGTTGAGGTGATTATATATTTTATCCGTTTTACAGAAACGGAATGTGTTAAAATAATTGATTTGACTCTATCTAGTCACCCTTTGACCCCAAACATGAATCACAATCGATCACAATGTGTAAATCTTTTTCATTACTGCCAAATGTAATTTGCTAGCATTTTTTTTCACATATATGCTCATGAAGTTTATTGATTTATATAATGTCTTTCTTGTAATGTTTTGGTAAAGGTGTAATGATGAACTCAAACATTGAGTTCAGAAGATTTCTGTAATGTGTTTGAAGAGTTTAAGAAGGAATGATGGTAGCTCATTTAATGTTTGTTAAGACTCAGATCCTGGGATCTTAACCGTACACATTTACTGTGGCTTTAGTGTCCTTATTTGGCTGTTAGTTCTTTGTTTGGTCTCGATGGATTGCGAGTTTCCAGGGTTCTGTCCTTTCCTTTAGGTTGTTCAGTGTGCTGGTGGATCGTCACTCAGAATATCCTCTCACGCCTGTGACGTCTGCAGCAATGCGTCTTGTTCTGCTTCGTATTTATTTGCAACGTCTCCCCTTTCTCTTCGTCTAGCTAAGCATTTGCCACTTCTGTTTATCGCTTTCAGAAACAGCTTTTGTTTCACTGATTATTTTCTTTAACTTTTCCCATTCTTACTTTGCTTACTCACACTTTAATTCGTTCCTTCCTTCTGCTAACTTTGGGGCTAGTTTGTTCTTCAGAAGTTTGATGTATAACATTAGGGTTTGTTTGTTTGTTTGGAGCTGCTCCTTTTTAATGAAGGTAATTATGATTATAGACTTGTTTCTGATTCCTACTTTCATTATATCCAATACATTTTGCATGTTGTATTTTTATTTGTCTGAAAGTATTTCCTTGGGCTAGAGAGATGGCTCTTTGGGTAAAATACTCACTATGTAATCTTGAGGACCTGAGTTCAGATCACAGCACCTCCATAAAATGCCTGGCATGGCTGTGTGTACCTGAAACCACAGTACTTGGGGAGACAGAGGCAGGGGGATTGATGGGTCCTGCTGGCTACCAGCCTAAGTGCCAAGTTCAGTGAGAGAATCTGTCTCAAGGGAATAAGGTAGAGAGTGATATAGTAATGTATCTCATAGCCTCTTAGTCAGGCTTTCTATTCCTGCACAACATCATGACCAAGAAGCAAGTTGGGGAGGAACTTACATTTCCATACTGCTGTTGATCACCAAAGGATGCAGGTCAGCAAGCGGGAGCTGATGCAGAGGCCATGGAGGGATGTTCTTTACTGGCTTGCCTCCCCTGGCTTGCTCAGCCTGCTCTCTTATAGAACCCAAGACTACCAGCCCAGAGATGGCACCATCCACAAGGGGGCCTCCCAGCTTGATCACTAATTGAGAAAATGCCTTACAGCTGGATCTCATGGAGGCATTTCCCCAACTGAAGCTCCTTTCTCTGTGATAACTCCAGCTGTGTCAAGTTGACACACAAAACCAGCCAGTATACCTTTTCTGCCCCACAGCTGTGCAGAGTTAAAGAGTAAGAAATATACACATGCACATGTACACATATAATATAGACACACACACAAAGACACACATATATATTTTTCTTTATTTACATTTCAAATGTTATCCTCTTTCCTGGTTTCCCCTCTGAAACCCCCCTATCCCCTCCCCCCTCCCCTGCTCACCAACCCACTCACTCCCATTTCTTGACCCTGACATTCTCCTACACTGGTGCATAGAGCCTTCACAGGACCAAGGGCCTCTCCTCCCATTGATGTCCGACAAGGCCATCCTCTGTTACATATGCAGCAAGAGTCATGAGTCCCTCCATGTATACTCTTTAGTTGGTGTTTTTGTCCCTGGGAGCTCAGGGGGTACTGGTCGGTTCTTATTGTTCCTCCTATGGAACTGCAAACTCCTTCAGCTCCTTGGGTTCTTTCTCTAGCTTCTCCATTGGGGACCCTGTGCTCTGTCCAGTGGTGGGCTGAGAGCATCCACCTCTGTATTTGTCAGGCACTGACAGAGCCTCTCAGGAGACAGCTATATCAGGCTTCTGTCAGCAAGCACTTGTTGGTATCCACAATAGTGTCTGGGTTTGGTGACTGTATATGGGATGGATCCCCAGGTGTGGATGGCCTTTCCTTCAGTATCTGCTCCACACTCTGTCTCTGTAACTCCTTCCATGGGTATTTTATTCCCCCTTCTAAGAAGGACAGAAGTATCCACACTTTGGTCTTCCTTCTTTTTGAGCTTCATGTGGTCTGTGAATTATATCTTGGGTATTCCGAGCTTCTGGGCTAATATCCACTTGTCAGTGAGTGCATACCACTATTTTTAAGAATGTCTTGTTTCTTTTCGACCTACTTCTTAAGTTCTCCCCATACTGATTTAAAGTTTCATTTAATTGTAGTTGGAAATTATAACTGGCATGATTTTATTCTTGTTAAGCTTGAAAGGCATGTTTTGTGATGTAGAGGTAACGTATCTTTGAGCATGCATGAGAAGGGTGTATTCTGTTGCTGATATTCTTCATGTCTGGAATGTCTGTGTAGTCTATGGTGACACACATATCCACCATTTCCTTTATAATTTCTGTCTTGGTGTATTCAGGTGCTCTAATGTGTGCTGTGTATATAATTATTTTATCTCCTGTATATAATCACTTTATCTCCTATTGAATTAACCCCTGTATCACTACATAATGACTCTATTTATTGGAAAAGTTTTTTACTTAAAATATACCATTTTATCATATTAACATAACTTCCTCTGCTCTCTTTTGGCTGCTACATATCAGAAATATCTTTTTTTTTTTTGTTTTAAATCTACTTTGGTTGGCTCAGGAAATTATAGTAAAATTGCCTTAAACTATGTAACTTATAAATAACACAACTTATGCCTTAGTTCACAAAACTAAAAAATTAACGTTGGGATTCTGGTAGAGAACTTCTTGGTTACAGATTTTCAGTTTCTGGAAACAGTCACAGGGCAGAAGGAAAGAAAGCAGACTTGGGACTCTCACAAAGATTGGAATCCAAGTGATGAAGACCCCATTCTCAGGAACACATCTAAGCTACATTGCACCCTGAAGATCTTGCCTCCTACTTATATGACATTAGTGGGTAGGATTTGAACACGTGAATCAATGGGGAGAGTACCACACATGCTCTGCCCCTAGCATCTTTCCTTCACTTACAACCTATGTGTGATTTTAATTCTGTCGTGAACCAGTTGTTGATGGCACATACTTGGATCTTGTCTTGAAAGTCCATTTAGCTCTTTTGTCTGTGATTGGAAAACTTAATTCATTTCCCTTTAATTATTGATAAGCAAGAACTTATGAGTTGCTATTTAAATTGTTTTATGCCTGTCTTTTGTCTTTGGCTCAGTCTCTCTGTCTTTGCACTTCGTTGACGTTTTTGTGGTGATAAGCTTTCATTTCCTCCCTCTCTTATTTCCATCTTTTATGGGCAATTTTCTTCGTGGCTACCATGAGGCATATAGAAAACACATAATAGCCACACCAGCATCTGTTGTAGCTGGCAACTTAATTGCATACAACATGGTACACGCTTATTTCCCTGCCATCTTTTATGTTCTTGATTCACACCTTTCATAGGCTTACATGGTTCATCTATTAAAGGGATTTATACTTGTATTTGGGATGTTTTACTTTCTGCAAGAATAAAGAGTGATTTGTATATGGTAGTCCACCTATGCACAATATTTCGGTGAATTTTACACTTTGTATTCTCATGTGTATATGAAATGTTTGGTATTCTTTCATTTCTGCTCAGATACTTCAACCTACCATGCCATGCCATACAAGACAGGCCCTTCAGCTTCTGTCTGACTGAGGAATTCATTATCTCTCCATTATATCTGAAGGGCAGTTTTGCTCAATATAGAATTCTCTTTGATGGCAGGTTTTTCCTCTCCCCACCACCCCCTGCTTTAGGTATTTTGACTGTATCCTTTCGATTATTTACGGTCTGCCAAGCTTCTAGTGAGCATTATTAAGAAGTCTGCCAAGCTTCTAGTGAGCATTATTATTAAGAAGTCTTTGGATGATTCCCATCCTTTTAACTTTTTTTTTTTCAGTGTCCAAAATTCTGTCTTTGTCTTTTGGCACCCCATTGTTTATTTTGAGAATTTCTTAGAATTCTTTGGATGCCAGTTCTCCTCCTTAGACTTAGGGAATTTTGAGTCATTATTTATATAGTTTCCCCCCCCCCCCCTCTACTTTCCCTGTTTTGCTTGGTGATTTTCTAAAAGTTCCTCAGGTCTTTCTACACCGTTTCTCACCTCTGAGCAACTCTTGTTACATCTCTTTGAATTACTAATTCTTTTTTTAAAAATTGTGTGTGTGCGTGTGTGCATGTGCGTGCGTGTGTGTGTGTGTGTGTGTGTGTGTGTGTGTGTGAATGCCATGTCTGTGCAGGTGCCTGCAGAGGCCAGAAGAGCACCTGGAGCTGGAGTTACAGACGATCCTGAATAGCAGATGTGGAAGCTCAGAACCAGACTCGTGTCTTCTGGAAGAACAGCAAGTGCTCTAACCTTAAGCTCGGAGATTTCTGAGTCAGTCATATTATCCAAGCTCCAAATGTCCGTTGGGTTCTTTGTACTCATTTTTGTCCCTTACTTACATCTTAAGTTTTGCCTCATTTCCCTTTTTTATCTCTATTCTTTTGTGGCTCACTGAGCTTCCTTAAGGTTATTATTTTAAGTTATTTACCAGGCAAATCACAGAGCTTGGTATGTGTGTGGGGGGCAGGGGTTGGATTTGAGACTTACTTCGGTCCTTTGTGCCATGTCTCCTTGCTTCTTTGTTTTACACCAGTGAGCCCACTTTCAGCCCTTTATGGCCTGGAATCCGCAGAGATAGACTCGCCAGGCATGCTGGGTGGAGATTCTAGAACGCTCTCGGGGCCAGCATGAACGTGACTTCTCTGCACTTGTAAAGACATATGTCTAGAAGGTTAACGGTTTCATGAACCTGTAACTTGATTCATTATTTGGTGTTTGCCTTGTGTGCTGTGAACTGGGGTGTTGAAGGAGTCCCCCTTTTCCTGTGGAGAAAACCGAGGGAGTTACGTGAGTTCTTCCAGCATCACAGAACTGTACCCCCCGGCTTGGTGAGCCTCCCACTTTTTGCTTCATTCTTAACAGCCCCTCAGGTGTCAAAATTGTTCTATCTGCTCCAGGTCAAACAAGACCGGGACTGGCTCCTCCTACAGTTCATGGAAAGACCAGGGGCATTGAATATGCAGTCTCCCCTCCCCTCTGCTTTTGAGTGAGAAGCTGTGGACTTGGGCAGCATCCCTTGCAGCTTGGGGAAGGGGGCGGCATCCGCGAAGTGAGACTTCTGTCCCTGATCGCAGTGAAGCTGTTCTCCACTTTGCACATTTGTCGAGTAGGCTTTACCTCCAGCAGCGAGTTCTGCTCCTGTCACAAAGGTGGTGGTGACCACACTGGTGTTAAATCAGTGTTCCTGTATGGACTGAGCTAAGACTTCATGTTCTTCATCTTGGTGACTAAAATCTTGGCTTATTCCAGAGGGTCAGTGATTACATGAATCCCTAAGGAATGCCAAAGTACTAGTGGCAATTATTTTCAGTGACAAGATGTCTTATTGAAGATCACACTTTATCCATTCCTTAATTTTATCACTTAAGAAAAGACACGTAAACACATGACACATGGATTTCCCTCCATCGCTCTGTTTTTAAAGACGACTTTGACTTTGGTACGTGGAGAACACACACTGGCTCCTAAGCCAGAAATGTTTTAGAATATAATGTGAAATTGGGCTGAAATCATCACTGTCTGTCCCTAATCATGGAATTAGAAAGGACTCGGGGCCATTTGATAGCAGCAGGGGAAACTGCAGCGGGATCCAGGCTGTGAGACAGGCACCTGCAGGGGAGACTGCAGCGGGATTCAGGCTGTGAGACAGGC
>NC_034610.1:47900124-47911036 GCF_900095145.1 Mus pahari | reverse complement strand
TGCAGGGGAGACTGCAGCGGGATTCAGGCTGTGAGACAGGCACCTGCAGGGGAGACTGCAGCGGGATCCAGGCTGTGAGACAGGCGCCTGCAGGGAACAGATGGGTTTCATCAAGCTTTCAAGGGAGTGCGGGAAAATAATTTACCATGCTTTGTCTTCTGACAAGATGAGAGAAACCAGTGAAAAGAGGTGAGAGATAGAAGTAGGGAGAGGGAGAGATTTAGAAGGTGAGGCAGTGAGGTTGATGACCATGCCCATCAGAACAGTTGGAAAGAAGTAAGACTTGTAGATAGAGGAGGCTAGGCATGGTGGTGCAGGCCAGCAGAGTAGGAACTCAGGAAGTTGAGCCAGTAAGATTAGAGGTTCCAGGGCAACCTGGGTCACAGAGTTAGTCTGTGCCCCAAACCCCCAAAAAAGAAAGAAAAGAAAAATGAAGCTAAACCAAGTCTCCATACCTTGATAGTTATTGAACTGTTTAATTGACAGTAGTCAGATGCTCAACAGTGGGGAAACCCTCTGGTTTCCGTAGAGCAGACATATTATTCTCTAGGTATCTTTCTAAACCCTACTAAACATCTTAGGAACTATGTGTAAGTCAAATGTAAGAGACTTGGAAAGGTGGGAAGAGGGAGAAACGTTGCACGAGGTCCCCTGGTACCAGTAAGCAGACCCTAGATGAGGAAACAATGGAGCCCACAAACACAATTTCAGCCTCAACAAAACCTGTTTCTTCTAGTCAACCAACCGAGCAAGGGGCAGCCCAGCTCTGATAGGCTCTTTCTTTTTTAATTAAACGTGCTAATGGACAGGATACTTGCACATTTTTATGAGATGCAATGTATTTTGACTTTTTTGAGTCATTTTAATACAGTTTTATTAGTCTAGGCTAGCCGCAAACTCTCCATGTGCTGAAGATGGCCTTGAAGGATTGGAGGTGTGTGGAGACGTGTCACCACATTTAGTTTTACAGGTCCTGGGGTTTTGTGTGTGTTTGACAAGCACCCTGACAACTGAACTCTGGTTCCAGCAAGATAAAGTACATTCTGATGGATGCAAACACTGTTTTCATTGGTGGTGTGCTGCCATAACAGAACACAACAGACTGAGCAAGTTATGAGCAATAGACAGCTCCTTGGTTCCCATTCTGAGGCTGGAAATTTCAGTTTTGAGCGGCTTCATCCGCCAAGGACCCTTTCGTGTGTCACCACATGGCAGAAGATACCATGTGGTGAGTGAGCTCATATATAAGAAAGGGAAAGGGGCCAAATTCATGCCTCGATGGAGAACCCACACCATGATAGTGAACCTGCTCCTGTAATAATGATATTAATGAATTCATGATGTTTTTGCTTTTATACATTTAGTGCTGTCTCTGGGTCAATGGCTAACACCAATCTGAGGGATTTACTCTAGGATCTGTGGATTTGTTTAATTCCTCAACTTCCTTTTTCTAAGAGAGACGTCAGACCCCTTTCCTTCCTCACCAGTCTACTGTCAGTCGCTTTCTTAATCAAAAACCGGGTAAAAACATTTTCTGCACAAGTCTGAGTGTGGGACTGGTTTCAATCCCCAGGACCACAGTGAAAAAGAAGAAACAACTCTCGCACAGGTCCTTTGAGTTCCATATATGCAATGTTGTATATGCATGGCTGACCGCCTCCCAGTGCACTAATAAAATAAGAATAACAATGATGACGTGTCTTAGTTTGGGTTTCCGTTGCTGTGAGCAGACAAAATAACCAAGAAACTTCTAAAGGACATTCAACTGAGGCTGGCTTACAGTTTCAAAGGTCCATTCCATTATCATCATGGCGGTAACAGAGCAGCATCCCAGGCAGGTATGGCGCAGGAAGAACTGAGAGTTCTGCATCTTGATCTGACAGCAGCCAGGAGAAAACTGATTCTTCCACACTGGGTGGAGCTTCAAAGCCCACCCCTGCAGTGACACACTTCTTCCAACAAGACCACGCCTCCTAACAGTACCATTTCCTCTGGACCCAGAATATTCCAACCACCACATGATATAAAACATACTTAAAGTAATTTTATTTTAAAATCATTTTAATCTGGCCAAACAAAACATTTATGAGTGATGTGAAACCGAAAGAACTGAGGACACAGAAGAAGTTGGACATGTTATCTCTTCATCCAACAGGCTTAGAATTTACGTGGGAAGGCAATGAGATTGTCACAGGGATTCATAAATGTAATGTTAGTCTATCACTTTTGTGTGAAAGGTGAAAAACAAACGAACAAAGGTCAAATGAGAATAAGAGATTTCTGCAATGCCACAGGCGTAACTGGGAGGAAGGACCCAGGTCTTATACTGAACTTTGAAAATGTAGGGTAATACACGAAACCCCAACGAAGCCAAAATTACCCTCTATTAAAGAGTTTCAAAAGAAGTGGAGAGATTCAATGGCCATCCTCCACACGTGACTATTTCAGCAGGCAATGAACCTGTGTGGCCTTCAGTCACCAAGAACACCATCATCCATGCCATAGGATAAGGTTACATCCCAGGTGCCAGGCACAAACTTTTCACAGGTACAAAACTGCCGCAAACCCCCGAACTCCGACCGGCAGAGATGGGGGAAAAAATGACACAAATGCCAAGAAAGGTTTCTCAAACTTCTTTCCCAAACAGCTTTTTCCAACAGCATTCTCTAACAGCTCTTTCCCACAGCATTCTCAAACAGCTTTCTCAAAAAACAGCGTTCTTTCCAGTCCCCCAGCATATCCTGTTTTTGTTTTTCATCAGTCCTCTGACCTAATCCCTCCCCCATCTCCTGGATCCAATCAGAGTTCAGCCAGGGTGCGCGGTGATAGTCCAGTGACTTATCAGGTGGATAGCACAGGATCATCCAAGTGCTGCGCAGGCTCAGGTTCTTGGTAAACAGGGATCATGGGGCTTGGCACACCCGCTTCCCACACGAAACTTTTACAGGGGCAGACGTTAAATCTTTAATGGGGCATGAAATAGTCACAATACTTTTAAGTGATAGAAACTGAAGAGGTAGAAACCAAATCATAATAAAATAAAGGAACAGGGGGAACTTGTTGATTTATGACCTAGAGGGGCCAGGAAAGCTGCCTTCGAGAATGGTGTGTTTAGGGAGAGAGAGATGGCTCAGAAGGTAAGAAGAGGATCTGGATATCATCTCCAGTGCCCACATGGCCACTCAGAACCACCTGCAACTCCATTTCTAGAGGACCTGGTACCTCCAGTGGGTACCAGGCACATAAGGGGCAAACAGATATACGTGCAACCAAAACACACATGCACATAACAGAACTTTAAAACCTGATGTTCTGATGAGCTCTGGGTTCTGGGCTTTGAGTCTGCTTTTCTGTCTGAGCTTGTCTACGTGTGTCTTTGTTTGCTGGGCAGATGTTCCCAGGTGCTCGGGAGCTTGGCTGCAGATATCAAAGACTCACTGCTTCGAACTCATGGGAGATATTTCTGTGGGATGCTTCAGCAGAGCAGTCTTTGAGATGGCTATTTGTTCATGGCCCGTCGATGTTGAAAGAGAATCTGACTTTGTGGAGAATTAGTCTCTTCTAACCACATGGACTCTCCTTTCTACAAAGCATCCTCTTGACAGAAGAAGGGGCGGGGAAAGGAGGAGTCTTGTGTGGTTTCTAGTAAAGGAGATGTGCCAATGAGATTAGAGTTAACCAGGAAACAGGGCTGATAAATACAGGAGGGAAAGACAAACAGTGGCATGCTAGCACGGCTTTGTGGAGAAAGGGGGGTCATCAACTCTAGTATGTCATCAACGTACTAGGGTAGTGCAAGATTCTGCTTAAAAATAATAGACTAAATAAGGCTAATTACAAAGTAGATCTCATTTCGAGAAAACGCATCCTCTGCTTAACAGAGACTCATTTTTTTTTTTTAATGGCAATTGCTTCTGGTGTAATTGCAGTGACTGCAAATCCAACCTGCAGCTATTAGGGGTGAACTAATCCCTCCTGAGCAAACACTCGGACTGAAGCCTAGAGGGCAAGGTTGCAGTAGTAATATCCCTTCAGATTAGAAGCTAATCATTCACCCACAGTCATCAGAAATTTTAATGAGGCAGCACAATTTCTGCAAACAGAGAAAGGAAAACATTCCTGCAGATCTCCGCAGCACCTGTACATTGACGGCGAGCGTTCTCAGCTTCAGTGGGGCGTGTGCAGAATTTAGCAAGCATTAATTCCTTCCAATGCCTGCATCAAGCTTCAACACTGTCATATATAAACTTGACTAATCTTTGCCATGCTCCTGCAAGGCAGGCATTATCCCACTCCTCTACTTCTGCTAGATAAGGAAACAGGCACAGGGAGGCCACACAGCTAAAGAGAGAACACTCACCCTTCTGCTCTTGGCCTCAGAAGTTCCAAAGTTAGAGAACTAAATTAGAATCCTGTCTCCACAGCCTGCTTGCTACACACACACACACACACACACACACACACACACACACACACACTTACACTCAGGCACTCCAAAACACTCATATACATACAACCTCATATATACTCACACACACACATGTACTCATTTAACACACATTCACAGGCACTCACATACTCACATACTCTCACACACTTGCCTACATACACACACAACTCACACATACATGCTCATACTCTCACACACACTCACCCCCGCATACATACACACATGCATTCATAATTCACACTCTCATAGGCACTTGCACTCACACACACTCACATATGCTCACACACATGACTCATACACACTCACACACACACTCATACACACACATGCTTACGCACATGACTCATACACACACACAGACACTCATACACAAATACACTCATATACATTCACACATGCTCACAAGCATGCACTCATACACTCACACACTCTCACACACAACTCACACATACTTGCTCATACTCTCACACACAAACTCACACTCAATTACTCACACTTCAGTCACATTTTTACCTCTTCTTCACTAGGTGTCACAGTGTGACGGTCATGCTCAGTATTAGTTACATTTGTGTTGTGACACAATCCTTGACACAAGCATCTGGTTGTGCCAACCCTGGGCCCACAACATGGTGTATAAGGTGCAGGCTGTTCACTCTGTGACACACCCAAAGCAGGGAGGGAAATACAAGAAAGGCCAGGGAAAGATATACAACCTCTAGCGACCTTCTTCCTCTGACTTGGTCCTGCGTCCTACTTTTCCCACCTCCCAATATGGCCATCATGTGGATCCATTTGGGATTAATATATAAATAAGATTGAAAGACCAAATCTGGGTTCAGACTCTATCTTAGACAACCTGACCTAAGGTTGAACTCAAGTTAACTAATAGGCCAGTACTCAGCACCAGTTTCCAGGCTACCCCCAACCCCCAACAAAACCTGTGTCTAGCACCAGTTTCCAGGCTACCCCCAACAAATATACACCCCCAGGTTCCAAGCCTGTCCCCGGCACTTCACTTCCTTATAACTACCAATCAGGAGCAAAACAGAAATTAAGTTTATGGTTTGACTTCCAGCACCAGCCAATTATGTTAAAGGCCATAATGGCCACGCAATCAGACATGTACCAGGCTAGATAACCCCTTCTTGCCTCTATAAATGCTTGCAAGCTCAGGGCTCCACCTTCCTGCTGTGTCAGGGTTGGTGGAGAGCCCAAACTTGAGCTTGAATAAAGAGACCCTAATACGATTGCATTGGAATCAACTCCTTGGTGGTCTTTTGGGGTTCATGAATGTTTCCTGGCACAAGATCAGAGTCCTTATGATTCAATCATTTTTGAATCTATTGATAACTGTGCTTCTAATATGTAGGCTCACGGGGACATTCCATAATAAATTATGCGATACATTACCAGGTGTCTCTCACTGTAGGTCTTTTTATAGCCTCTCTCCTTCACTCTGGATGTCAGTAGGTTCAGCCTTAAGGTGAGAATGGGGTCAAAGAAAGGGGACCACAGCCATCTCTCTCCTTTGGCACAATTGAGAAGCCCCTACCTATAGGAGGGGGTGGTGCATAGCCTGCCGCTTGTAGCTCGAGGGATGGACAATAGGATGGCGTTGAGGCAAAGGTCAGAAGCAGGGTTCTAGTTTTCTCCTGTCTTCTCAGGCACAGATTCAAAGGGAAGAGAGAAGGGTCAGCTTGCTGCATCAGAATCTCAGCTTCTTCTCCTGCCCAGACACCAGAGAAAGTCCACACGCAGGCTGCTCCCGCCTGCGATGACTAGCTACATCACAGAGGCCTGCTGTGCAGTATGACCTGCAGACAGAGGACCCTGACTCTTCTCCCCAGACTCCTTGGCTGCTGATGGTGGTGTGTGTGTGAGGCTTGTCTGAGAATTTACTAATGTCTCATTAGCCAAAGGCTTCTGCTAAACAGAGGGGCCCAGACGGTCCCTGAGGTCACCCTGGGAGGCTTGGCTGGGGAGATCTGTTAAGTCTGACTGACTGCTTTGTACCCATCACCGTGACCATACATTCTAGTTTCAGAAATGAATTCAACAGTTGAGAATCTCTTTTTAAACGAATTTATTTTGCATTTATTATCTGTTCGCTCTCAAAACAAATAATTCCATATTATTTATTCTGTTATTCTGAGGCATGAACTAAATATGGGATACATGCTAGGTTATAAGCAATAGAAAGAACACGTTCTTTGATTTATTTATTCATTTATGTTTCTACTTTTTAAGTTTTTTAAATGGTGGGGTTTTATTTCCAATTTTTTTCTGTTTTCTTTTTCTTTTTAACTTTTTAAAAAAATTGATCTTTGTGTGTGTGAAATTCACATCATGTACGCCGATCCCACTCCACGCTTGCAACCTCCCCCTAAAGAAAACAAACAAAACAATATTTCTTTGTGGAAGCTACAGTGTGTCCCAGTGTGTCATACTGTATACCCTTTTGCCCAAGCAGCTCTAATTGCAAACGCTCATTGCAATTGGTCTGGTCCGAGGCCTCTGGCTTCTGCTACACTTTCAATACTGGCTCCTCATGGGGACTCCCCTGGGATACCCTGCTGTTGCCCTGTATCAGGAAGATCCTGTAGCTTTGGCTCTGCAGAACAAGCCCCTTCACACACTCCAGCAGTTCACAGATGCTGTAGATGACAGACTGGCTCAACTCAAAGTCCTGGATCTGGGCTTGGGTGGCAGCAGGGTTGGTCAGCCTGCCACCCAGGTAGCTTTTCGGCACCAACACCACCAAGACCAGCTCTCCGGGTTTGCCCAGTCGAGGGGCAGGGCCAGCTCAGCTGTCAAGGAGCTGGACAGGCTCTCACAGATAATTCTTGGTCACAGAAGCTAGTCTCTGCAGAGTCACATGTGTGCACCTTTGACCTGTTCCCATTATATACCAGGAGCAATGGTCAAGATGGCTCCAGGCACTGCCATATGTAACCTCAAGTGAGGTGAAATGGGGCTGATCTTGGTCTATATAAGGCTGTTCTAATGAAGTACTAATGTGGCTTATGTGAGAGTTAAGAAAGACAAAGAATGCTCTTTTGGAAACTTAACTACTTTCTAACTCTATAGGTTAACCTGTAATAAAAACTACCAAATTCTACCTGTCTTAATTAGGGTCTCTATTACTATGAAGAGACACCATGACCACAGCAACTCTTACAAAGGAAAATATTTCACTGGGACTGGCTTACAGATTTATTCTATCATTATCATGGTGGGAAACATGGCGGCATGCAGGAGACCTGGTGCTGGAGAAGGAGCTGAGAATTCCACATCTTGATTCACAGGTAGCAGAAGGAAAGTCACACTGTGCATAGCTTGAGCATAGGAGATCATCTTTTTCTTTTTCTTTTTTTATTAGATATTTTCTTTATTTACATTTCAAATGTTATCCCCTTTCCTAGTTTCCCTTCTGAAAACTCCCCTATCCCTTCGTCTCTCCCCCTGCTCACCAACCCACCCATTCCTGCTTCCTGGCCCTTGCAATTCCCTGTACTGGGGCATAGAACATTCACAAGACCAAGGGTCTCTCCTCCCATTGATGACCAACTAGGCCATCCTCTGCTACATAGGCAGCTGGAGACAGGAGCCCCTCCGTGTGTTTTCTTTGATGGATGGTTTAGTCGCAGGGAGCTCTGGAGATACCGGTTAATACATATTGATGTTCCTCCTATGGGGCTGCTAACCTCTTCAGCTCCTTGGATACTTTCTCTAGCTCCTTCACTGGGCCAGTTGTGGTGGCACACACCAACTGGTAGGATTGTGCACTAAAAAGTTTCCCTGACCTCTCACAGCCATCCCCTTTTATACCCTCTAGTCCACTCCCCATCACCTCATTCCACGTAGGCACAGTTCATTGGCACAGGACTACATTCGTCACATCATCTGATCTTTCGTCGTGGTGCATCTGTGCAGTGCAGTTTAACGGATGTGGNNATCTTGAGGGATATGAGGAAGTCAGTTGTTAGCTGTTAGACTTGGCAGCAGTCCCAGGCGCCATCTTGGGGCCGTAGCCAAACCCGCTCCTCACAAGGCAGAGGCAGGAGGATCACGAGTTTGAGACCAGCTTGAGCTTAGGAGATCTTAAAGCCTGCCCCGCAGTGACACACTTCCTTCAACAAGGCCACACCTTCTAATAGTGCTATTTCCTATGGACCAAGCTTTCAAACTCATGACTCACGGGGGCCATTCCTATTAAAAAAATGTACTGTGTAATGTACATTTTACGAAATTCCTCACTGTCATCTCTGAGAACTTCACAGCCACATCTACCTTTAGGCCAGCCTCCACCTGGTCAAGGATCAGTCAGTGATACAGGAAAGGTGAGCTAGTGGGTGACTTTAAACATAGAGGCCTGTGAGGGAATGAATGGGGCTGAGGGCACCGTCCTGGCCTCTGGCAGAGTTTATGTATTCTCTGCAGAACTCATTAATCACTGAGATAATTGAGGACTTTTAATTTTTTTAATTATTTTCTCAATAAAAAACCTATCTCCTGTTTAGTTATTTCACTGTGTGATACAAAGTATATTCTTTACTAATTATTTTAATTGTCAAGTAAAAGTTTACACCTGCAAAGACCATGGAAGGAGTTCATCAAATGAACCATTGGAGCAACTTTTTTTTTTTTTCAGATCTTATTTTTGTGTGTGCCATGGAAACACTTAAAATTTGTTCTCAGAGGCTGGTGAGATGGTTCAGTGACTGCTCTTCCAGAAGTCTCAGGTTCCTATCCTAGATTCCAGCACCCATATGTTGGCTCATAACCATCTGTAACTCCATTCCCCGGGGATGTGATGGCCTTTTCTGACCTCTGCAGGCACTGCATGTATGTAGTGCATAGACATACAATGCAGGTAAAATTTTCCATGCACATAAAATAAAATAAATCTAAATCTATTCTCTCTGCAGTCTTAAAGTAGAGGTGACATTGTTATTATTACCTATAGCCACTGTGAAATGACTAAATTAGTCCTTCTGTCTAAATAAAATACCCTTTAACCAAAATGTTATTTTCCCTACCCCCACCAAGACGCAGCAAAGACTGTCATTGTCAACAGACCATGACATAAAGAAGCACAAGAAGAAGGACAGTTATGTGAGGTCTTTCTTGACATTCAGAGTGATGACAATGTTTATTTAAAATCAGGATCCTGGCTTTTGTGAGGGGAATGCTGTGTATGTTAGAAATCTGTATTGTGGTGGTATGTGACCAAGGAACTTTACTTTTTAAGATTTTTATATCTATCTATCTATCATCTATCTATCTATCTATCTATCTATCTATCTATCTATCTATCTATCTATCTAGTGGTCCAGAGACAAAACTGAGAACACGGGAGAGTAATGAGCAAAGAGATGTTCCCTCAGAGGGTTTTGTGCATCCAGTTTCTAATGGGCCAATTGCTCAAAGCAGCAAAATTACCCCCATTCCCTCTTCGGTTGGCTGACGAGCTTCCATGTTTCCCTATTAAAATCTGAGAAGACGGGAGCTCCTGCTCTGCAGTAGAACCATTCTGACCACTTGACTGAATTCCCATCAGTTCCCCTGGCTGTATACATCTGCAGCCCTTTTAGTTTTCCAAAAAAAAAGAAAAAAAATCAGTAGGTTTGACTCAATTCATTTAAAAAAAGAAACAAGAGCCGAAACAAACAGCTGGATTTATTTAAGACACTTGTTTTCCATTTCCACTTGAAATAAAGTTCTCAGCTGTTGAAGGCCAACATAAACTCAGTCCACAGGTTACTGCCCTAAGTCACCAAAAGACATCCTGGAGTCTCTGTCGGCCAAGCGATTCCTGGACGTTGGCAGGGGACTGAAAAGTACCAGTTTCATGCACAGAAGAGAACTGCTGCTTCTGGAGAAGCTGCGACCAGCTCACATAGAGCCCAGCAGGAGGATGCCAAGGACGGCGGGCTCAGACTTTGTCAACTGCCATTCTCAGCACCTCTTGGTTTCTCTCCATCACACACTGCCTTCTTGGGCAACTGCATGAGTCTCATTTTCCAAATAGGAGGAGTGTAATGGCACGCTGTGAGAATATCTGTTGACTGTGAGAGAGCCGTGTTTGTCCCTGCTGCTCAGCTACCGCTCAGGTTAATAATTTTCTCAGCGGGAACAATGCTGCCCAGATAACCACAGTTTTGTTTTGTTTTTTACCCTGAATCTAACATAGCTGTATCTATGGATACCACCCAAGGTACGTGCAAGGTAGTGATTTAAATTCTCAGCCCACTCAACAAATATGTTTAATGGGTCTAGATGATTAGGATATTCATCATGGAAAGTCGAAGCAGACCGGGTCTCCACCCCCACTGGATTCAATGATTTTAGTAAAAAAAAAAAAAAAATCACTCAAGAGAAATTTGAAAAACAAGACCTTAAGGGATGTTAGAAACCATGGGGGCCCTTTTGTTAGAGACTTAGCTCAGCCAAAAAGTCAGA
>NC_034610.1:47878040-47899734 GCF_900095145.1 Mus pahari | reverse complement strand
GGCACCACCCACAAGGGGACCTCCCCTTGATCACTAATTGAGAAAATGTCTTACAGCTGGATCTCGTGGAGGCACTTCCCCAACTGAAGCTCCTTTCTCTGTGATAACTCCAACATGTGTGAAGTTGACACAAAACTAGCCAGTACACTTACTATAGGGATTATATGTAACCTTTGGAGAACAAGGTAAATGCAGTTGGGCACAGAGACCCAGGGAAAATGTGGTCAGGAGCAAGACCAGAGCCTGGCTCTGTATCTGGACCATGCAGTGAGTTTTCAGTGTCTGTCTTGGTCCTAAAGCGATAAGCATATATCAGCAGTGGGTTAGAGCAAGCATCTAGTGGAATCTAATTATCCTTACATCATGTAAGTAATTTTAAAAGAAAATGTTATTTTAAAATTAGGTTATGGACAGGTTTTTGTTTAGACTGTAGAGGATATTAAAATAAATTGTACAGCATTATCCAATATGGACGTCTTTATGAAAGGAAGTGATATTGATATATTAAGTTACATTAAGGCAAACAAGCCAACAGAGCACCCAAGGTCACGTCTCTGTGTAAGGGCAAAGCTTCGGAAAGAACCAAGACCAGGCACAGATCTGCACTGGAAGGGCATCCAAGGACGCCGATACAGTTTTCAGAATACATAGGGTTAGCCTGCTCTAGGAAACGGAGTACCGAGGCTTGAACAGAGTCCCCAGCCTGGAAGGAGAGGGGCTGCTCCACGTGAGTGGACCAAAGCACAACGATGACTCGCCGACACGCGAGGCCGAGGCAGCCTGGAGATCCGGCTTTGTGATCGATGATGACGCGCGGACACGCGAGGCCAAAGCGGCCTGGAGACCCGGCTTTGGGAGGCTGGGATTTGCTACTCACATTATATTATTTCTCTAGACCAAAATTAAGCACTATGCCAATACAATCTGAACGTACATGGCCTCTCAGAGCAAAATCCACCGACTACATAATTTGTTTCTGCTTCATTTTGCTTTGTTTTGTTTTGTTTTTTTTTGTTTTGTAAAGTTTATACTTGACTCTGGGTGAACTTCTGAAAGCTAACACACACACAGGGAGCTAAGTCATTCTTTTAGGCCCTGGACATTCTCCACTAATTATTCCACAAGAAGAAGGAGGAGGAGGAGGAGGAAGAAGAGGAAGAGGAAGAGGTGAAGGAAGAGGAGGAAGACGAAGAGGAGGAGGAGGAGCTGCTTGTGGACGTTGTACATCGTGGTGCGGAGCCTAGTGCGCACCACGATGTACAACGTCCACAAGCAGGGAGGAGGAGGAAGAGAAGGAGGAGGAGGAGCGACTTTTTCTCCCACTTTATTATTTTTTTCCTTCTGGTTTTCTCCGATTAGTTTTTGGTCCCTTTTGTTGTTAATTGCTTCTATCTCCGATTGGGCAGGTGCCTAAAGGCAGGCTATAGAAGCGCTGGCCATTGTCCTTCCTGTCACCTTTTGGACCCACAGGAAGTCAGCTAGCATGCTGAACTAGAATGGATGCCCAGACTCCTGTAGTGAGTCCTGAAGCAGATGTGAAGGGAAAGCTTTCCTGACCGGCCAGGCGTGGGGAAGGACAGCTTGTTTCACTGTGTTCTTTGAATGCTTGGAAATGTTCACGTCCACAGATTTGATTACCCTCCCCGCCTAAAGCTAGGCCAATAGCAGATACATACAGACCTTTGTCAGGTGACCCAAATCTCTGTCCTTTTTCTATCCAGGATCATTTCAAAGCATTTATCCGTATCAGCTCATGTGGCTTTCAGTTCATACACTTGGTTTCACAGATTCGGAGCCGGATGAGGCAGCGACCCGCTGAACTGCTTGCTTAAGGCTGCAAGGCTCTGGTGACAGTACCAGTCTCAGAGCTCACCAGGGTCAGAGTCAAGGACAAGGGCCCGCAGCCACCACCCACCTTCTCACCCGTGACTACTCTGGGTGTAACTTGGCAGCTATCTTTGATTTCGTGCCTGAGCATGTATGTGAAACCTGATAGAGCAAAATCTCGGGGGGGGGGGTATCTGAGGAACAAAAAGTTCTCTTGAGAAATCACACACGATTAGGGAGGAAAAAGCCGTGCTTGGGTAAACAGTTGTCTGGTGCCTGCCCTGGTACTGTCTTGGAGGTCCAACCCTGATGATTTTTGACTCAGACATGGCAGATGTGTTAGTCAGTTTTCTGCCCCCTATAACAAAACACCTCGTGTAAACATATAAAGATTTATATTGACTTAGCATTCTGGATGTTTTGATTCATAATCAGTTGGCTTTGCGGCTTTGGGCCCGTGGTAAGGTATCAAACAGTAGCAGAAGAATGCCAGAGAAGCAAGCCGATCTCATGACCAGGAAGCAAGTTGGAGAGAGCGGAGAGGGTCAGAATTGCCGTCTCCAGTACGGACATGACCGCAGTGGCGTCAAGTCCTCCTTCTGTGCTCTACCTCTTCAAATTCAACCATCTTCCAACCGTGCCTCTGGGAGACAGGCGAGATAGGAACTCTTGAGGGCTTGCCAGCAGCAGGCTGCTATTGGCAGAGTTAAGTTTTCTTATTAACAGCGAGTGACAGGATTCATCTTCATGACGGAGGAGACATATGGGCGGGTCTGGAAATTCCTGCAGATATTTCAGAGGAATTCCTGTGATGCCTAAAGTGACTTCAGAATAAACTGCAGGGAAAAAAATACTTGTGTTACTGTTTGGTTTGGTGCCGGGTACTTTACAGATATTTGATGAGTTTTCCCTCCAATAACTTATTTATTCACTTTACATCTTGATTGATTGCTGCCCCCTCTCTCATGGTGCCCCCATCACACAATCCTTCCCCCATCCCCTCTTCCCCTTCTCCTCTGAGAGGGTGGAGCCGCCCCCCAACCAGCATTCCTCCACTCTGGCACATCAAGTCTCTGCAGAGTTAGGCGCATCTCTCCTACTAAGGCCAGACAAGGCAGTCCAGTTAGGGGAGCCATATCCACAGACAGGCAGCAGCTTTAGAGACAACCCAGTTGTTGGGGGACCTACATGAAGACCAAGCTGCACATCTGCTACATATGTAGGGGGGAGCTAGGTCCAGCCCATGTATGCATTTTGATGAGAGCCCCCACCTGTCCAGGTGAGTTGATTCTGTTGGCCTTCCTGTGGAGTTCCCATCCCTTTTGGGGCCTTCAATCCTTCCTCAAACTCTCCTATAAGACTCCCTGAGTTCTGTCCAATCTCTTGGCTGTGGCATCTGTTTCAGTCAGCGGCTGGATGGAGCCTCTCAGAGGACAGTTATGCCAGGCTCCTGTATACAAGCCTAACACAGTATCATTAACAGTGTCAGGGATTGGTTCTTGCCCATTGGATGAGTCTCAAGTTGGACAGGTATTGGCTGATCATTCCCTCAGTCTCTGCTCCATCTTTGTCCCTGCATTTCTTGCAGACAGGACATATTCTGAGTTGAAAGTTCTGTGGGTGAGTTGGTGTCTTTATCCCTCCATTGCAGGCCCTGTGTGACTTCAGGAGGTGGCCACTTCAGGTTTTATAACTCCACTGTTAGAAGTCTCCGCTAAAGCCATCTCATAGACTCCTGGGAGCGCCCCCCCCCATGTCAGGTCTCTGGCAATTCCTAGAGATGCTCCCCACCCCAACTCCTGCCAACCACCAACTTCCAATCATTCTCCAGGCCATCTGGCCCGCTCTTCTATCTCTCTGGCAGTTTCTCAGAAAATTGTAAGTTGTTCTGCCTGAAGATCCAGCTATACTCTCCTGTGCGTATACCCAAAAGATGCTCCACCATACCACAAGGACACGTGCTCTACTATGTTCCTAGCAGCCTCATCATAATAGCCAGAAACTGGAAACAACCCAGAAGCATTTCAACCGAAGAATGGATGCAGACAACGCTGTTCATTTGCATAACGGAATACTACTCAGCTATTAAAAACAAGGACATCGTGAATTTGGCAGGCAAATGAATGGAACTAGAAAATATCATCCTGAGTGAGGAAACCCAGACCCCAAAGGACACACAGGGTATGTATCACTGATAAGTGGATATTAGCCATGAAATACAGGATACCCAATGCTATACTCCACAGACCCAAAGAAGCTAAACCAGAAAGGAAGGCCCAAGCAAGGATGCTTGAGTCTCACAGAGAAAGGAGAATAAAAGAGTCATAGAAGGCAGATGGAGGGAAGGAACTGGGTAGGAGAGAGGGTGGGGTTGGGGGAGGGTTCAGGACCAGGTGTGGGTAGGGACAGGAGAGAGGATCAGAGGACGGGAGAATGAATGGTGACTATTTAAGGAATAAATTGAAGCATAATTTGGAAACAAACCCTGTTTTCCTCTGCTATCCAAATTCCCTTCCCTCGATGGATTTATGTTTAAATACTACTTCCTGTAGTAACTGTAAAAATCCCATGCCTCCTCTTGTTCACCTGACTCTTCACACTGTATTTGATTTTTTTTTTTGACAGAACACTGTGTATCGTTCACTGTCTTAAAAATGGACTTCCTCTGTATTTCTGAGATTGCTATCAGAATTTAAGGGCAACAAAACCACCGTCACAGCCTGTCCCTAGGACGGAGCAGTGGCTTAATGGATGTGCATTTTTATTGAATGGCACTGACTTCCGGCTCCTAACCAAGGCTCTTCCTCGCAGCACAGGGCTTTAGAGTCATACAGAACAAGGCTACCAGGATTAGCAACTAAAGAAACAGGATGAGCACCCACTTAGATCTAAAAAATCAATCAAACAAACAAATCAAATGGCATCTTCCCCAGACTGTGTCACATGGCATATTTGAAGTACGCTCTTACTGAAAATAACTTATTCATATGAAGTTCGATTGAGTGTTTCAGGGAATCATACTTAGGGGATTTGTTTTTCAAATCTAGTTTATTTTCTTAGAGGTCTTGAAAGTTTTAAAATTAAAAGCCCTACTGCATTTCAAAATGAATTTCACCTTGGTTGTAACTAGGTATGGTTATCTCCCGTCTCTCAAATGGGGAAAATGATTGACAGCCCTTATCCACGGCAGTGATTTTCTGTTCTGTAAACAAGGAAAGGAGGATTGCGGCTGTGTGAGGTACTTCAGGTGTTTTCTGAGTGTGCTCTACTGTGTGTCCCCTGGGTTTGCCGCCGCAAGTCGCTAACTACCAGGCGAGAGTTATACTGTTGATGTTGGCGAAAGGAAATCAACAACTACAGAATATAGGAGGTGCTCAACTGTTAGCAGTTGATGACAAGCGTCTGAAACTGATGTGCTGGGCAAATCCATCTCTCGTCCAGAGGTTCTCGGGGAGAGGCACTTCCAGATTCATCGGCTATCGTCCAGGTTTAGCTCCGTGCCACTTTGGACTTGAGGACCCTGTTTTTCTTGATGACTTTTAGTGGAGAGTTAGGGCATTGTTTCTAGCTTCTGAAGTTTGCCTGCCTTCCCTGGCTAGCTCCTCTGCTCCTCCATTGTCACAGTGCTCACTGGTGGCCCAAGTCTCTTCTGGGCTTCCAGTCCCTGACTTGTTCTTTAGCCACCAAGGACTCACTTGTTTTGCTATTTCCAAAGTAAGTAATTGCCTGATCCAACTCCTATAATCTAAGACAACTTTCATGTCTTTGGATTCATAACCTTAATTCCCCCAGCTATGTCTATTTTGCCATATACTGTAGTACATTCACAGATACAGTGTCAAGGTCTTGGGTACCCAAGTCCTGCTTATGACAGCTACCTCTGGTCTTAGGAAAATGAAAACAACACACACACACACACACACACACACACACACACACACACGCATGCACGCACACACTATAGGTGGTGTTTGGGATGAGGAAAGTGACATGGACTGAGATGACCCAGAGCAAAGCCTTTAAATACCATTTTTATTTTTAAAACAGGCGAATGTATTATCTAGTTTAAAAATAAGTGAATGTCAACCAAACATTAAAAATAGTATTAACTTGATTTTTGTATAATTTAGCAGTGCCAAGGGTGCCCAGATTAGATGTTATTTCTGGCAGTGTATGTGAGATGATGCTGGTATTGGATCTATTGATGCAGGGAAATAGATTGCCCAAGTGGGCAGACTTCTCTCAGCCCACTGAAGGACTAACAGAGGGGTGGGAGAAAGGGAAATTTGCTCAGTTTTCCTTCCCACCTGCCTGACTGACCTGTATGTATCTTTCCCTTCATTGGCTCCTGAAGTTCCCAGGCCTTTGATATCACACTGGCATTACACCTCCAACATTTCCAGAGTTTCTAGCTCACGCATCCTGGTAGGTCATGTGACCACTCTGTAGTCATGTGAGTCAACTCTTCACACTCTCTCTCACCTCCTGACTCCCTTTCCTACCTTGCTGGTTTTGCTTCTCTGGAGAACGCTAACTTGTCCAGCAGTTCTGCTCCAGAGAATGTATATGATATAATATAATATAAGTTATTATATATTTGTGTAATATATAATAAATTGACACAGGCTGGAGTTATCACAGAGAAAGGAGCTTCAGTTGAGGAAATGCCTCCACGAGATCCAGCTATAAGGCATTTTCTCAATTAGTGATCAAGTGAGGAGGTCCCCTTGTAGGTGGTGCCATTTCTGGGCTTGTAGTCTTGGGTTCTATAAGAGAGCAGGCTGAGCAAGCCAGGGAAAGCAAGCCAGTAAAGAACATCCCTCCATGGCTTCTGCATCAGCTCCTGCTTCCTGACCTGCCTGAGTTCCAGTCCTGACTTCCTTTGGTGATGAACAGCAATGTGGACGTGTAAGCCGAATAAACCCTTTCCTCCCCAACTGCTTCTTGGTAATGAATGATGTTTTGTCCAGGAATAGAAACCCTGATTAAGGCAGATAGATAGATAGATTTTATATTTTGTATACCTGTGTTTGCACACAATAATCAAAGCACAGAGGTAATTCTGGTAGGTGAATGAATGGGCAAAATATGGTACAAACACAGAATGCAGTATTATCCAGATTTAAAAAGGAAATTATGATACATGCTACAACATTCTAAGCTAAGTGAATTGCATGGGACATTTAAGATAGTTAATTTCCTAAAAACTGAAATTAGAACAGGTTACTATGAATCCCTCAGGTAAAGTTGGCCTTGGATCTCTCTATCGGTGGCTTCACTAATACAAATGCCACAGAGCTACATTCATACAATGGGGACCAATTCATCCCATCTCTGGCATGATGGTTTAGACTGGATTCTCATGAGGAGCTTCAGTCTGTAGTTTGCTTCTCTGGATTTCATTTCTGTTCCTAGAAATAGTAGCTTGCACCGTTGAATGACAGTGAAAGTGTCCGATCCCTTCATCTGAATCTCCATCCAAAATCCGGAGCCAGTCATCTCTGCTCAGTGTCCCTCAACAGAAAAGTTATTACCAAATACAGTGAGTTTAACAACACATTTTGATCATGAAGATACCGTTGTTTATAGGACAGGAATACCAATAATGCTTCTCTTCACCTAGACTGTGAGACTAAAAACCCATCCAATTTGACTTGTATTTTTTACTTCATTTACTGACAGCCCTTTCTCTTATTGTCTCCTACAAAATGTAAAAAACAACAACAACAACAACAAAAAAAAACAGGTTACATATCTGTCAAATGTTGTACCAAAAATTTATATATCAAACATTCTGTGATGTATTTTTTCTCTTTCCCTCCCTCCCTCCTTCCTTTATTCCTGCCATCTGATGCTGTTATGGACTGAATTATGTGTGCCCCCTCTCCTTTTGTGTCAAGTATTCCTATAATGACAGCATTTGGATCTAATATCTCAAAGCGGGTTAATTAAGTCATTTTAGTGGACCTGCTTCAATGGTGTTTTTATAAAAATGGAAAATCAAACACAAAGCGGGGACCATGGGCACATACTGAGAGAAGACGGTTATGTGCAACCCACAGAGAGGCCACAGAAGAAATGAATCTGCCTGGATCTTTATCCTGGGTCTCTAGTCCCCAGAACTGAGAAACAATAAATGCCTGTTGTTAAACTCTGTCCCTCAGGGACCCCTTGCTATGCAAGCCCTGGCAAAGAAAGATTGGCTGACAACTTCCTCTCCCTAGGAACAAGCAGTCACCCCATTACAGAGCCAACACACATATTCCTAGAGGAGCCAAAAGGATGCAGAGTCGTAGTAAGAATCTGGTTTCTTTAAAAATCCATCTATGTTATGTGAACATGTTTTTGTTTTAGTCCCACACGTGGGATATGGGGCTGCTTCAGATTGTCCACAGTTGCTGACTGTGATTGCCTTGTGCTCTAGAAGGGGTGTGAATTTGCCAGCTGCAGATAATTGTGTTTGGAATTCTGGGGACTCTGAAGAGGGTATAGACAAGAGAGCCCCAAGATAGCCCATGGAGCAGTGGCTCCCCTGATGCTGCTGGTTTCTGCTGCTGCCTTTGTTATTGCTGGACTGCTGGATAGCTGGATAGCTACATAGCTGGACAGCTGGAAAGCTGGACTGCTGGATAGCTGGATAACTGGACAGCTGGATAGCTGGACTTCTGGATAGCTGGGTTGCTGAATAGCTGGATAGGTGGATAGCTGGATTGGTGGATAGCTGGATAGGTGGATAGCTGGATTGGTGGATAGCTGGATAGGTGGATAGCTGGATTGGTGGATAGCTGGATAGGTGGATAGCTGGATTGATGTATTGATGGATAGCTGGATTGCTGGATAGCTGGATAGCTGGATTGCTGGATTGCTGGATTGCTGGATAGCTGGATAGCTGGATAGCTGGATTGCTGGATAGCTGGATTGCTGGATAGCTGGATTGCTGGATTGCTGGTTTGCTAGATAGCTGGATTGCTGGATTGCTGGTTGAAGATATTCTGAGGACAAAGATTGAACTTGCTCCGGGGAACTTGAAGCCCCTGGTCAGCAGGAAGTAGTATAAAGAGATCTATGCCCCCCTTTACCTTGTAACCTTTTTTCTCTCCTACCTGGTGTTGGAGAGTTGGAAGAGATTAGGGTAGAATAAGGGTTTGGAAGCATGGTAGATATAATAAACCAATAAAGTAGCCCAAAAAGTATGCCTACAAGGACCATTGGCCCTGGCTGCGTGGACATATTTACCTTATCAGAATCAATAGTTCTTTACAGAATTCAACATCTGTTTTTCTAGCTCTGTGTGTGTGTGTGTGTGTGTGTGTGTGTGTGTATGTATGTGTGTGTATGTATGTAATATGTTTGCTTAACTCAGTGGTTCCTAATGCTGTAACCCTTTAATAAAGTTCCTCATATTGCGGTGACTCCAAACCATAAAATTGTTTTACTTGCCCCTCCATAACTGTGATTTTACTACTGTTATAAAATTATAATGTAAATATTTTTTAGAGGAAGAGGGTTACCAAAGGGTCATGACCCACAGGTTGAGAATCACTGGCTTAACCTGTCTCCAAATACTGAAACTGCAAAAATGGAGAGGCTGTGCTGCTGCTAATGGTTGTAAGGCGCATGAACTCCAGACACATAGTAGAGAAGTAACAGCCAATGCCTCCCCAGCAATGCAGGGCATCCCTGGGTGAAGAGGACAGACAGACAACCAGATCAGACCAAAAGCCCTGCTCTGATTGGCATGGCGTTTGTCCTCTCGACGGCTCAAGTCTTCGGAATTTGGAATATAAGCTAGCAGCGGTGCAGGAAGACCTGACCTTAAGGATGGATTAGTGATTTTTTTATAGTTATTTTTCTGTGTGTGCCTCATTCTTGGATGTCCTGGATCACAGATCACAAGCTTATTCAGCAGCAGGTGTTGCGTGATAGTGATCCGGGATGGACTGTGACAGGCGTCTTTCACTTTGAAATGTGACACTTTTCCGCGTGTCTGTGGGAAGAGTCACTTGGCTTTGTTCTTAGTGGTATGTAGGAGAAGGGAGCCAGGATGTGGGTCCTGCTTTATTGGCAAGAGAGATGGGCCCTAACTTCGTGCAGTGGTCTGTGGTCTATGAGAGTGGACAGCCAGAGTGCAAGCCTGGCCGCCCTCCGGGAGCTTGGATGGTGTGAGGGGCGTGCTCCTGCACCTGTTGGTGACCTTCACTGCCTGCTGGTTTTGTGACACTGAGGTGATTTGAGTGGCAAAAGACAAACCATCCTAAAGGTTTCTTTATAAACATGTTTAATCCCAGATAAAAAGCTGATTACTAAATGGGGTTTAAAAATGGCTGACTTCCGTTCTTGCTCTTTCTGCTTTTTTTGCTCCAGCTGAGCTGGAAGGAATGTGAGCAAGAAGCGGGGGGGGGGGGGGTTATTTCTACACACACACACACACACACACACACACACATCTTGCAGCTCTTGATTTATTTATAAACATGCAGACATTATGACACATCTCTGAAAACAACTTGAGCTTCAAGTCTAAACTCTTGGTCTTGTTTTCACAGAAAAATCACTTTTCAATACGACTTTATTGATCTAATACACAAACTGTTTCTAAACACAGATTGATCATTAAACTGGCAGGGAAGAGAGTCCAAAATTACCACGCTTGAAAAATGTAAATATGAATTGCTTCACACACATACACACACACACACACATATATATATATATATATATATATATATATATATATATATATATATTTACATGTATGTATCTCACTGATGGATGTGGAGTCTGCAAACAGTCAAAATCTGCATAAGATGTACTGGGACAGAGGATGGCTGTGTAGTAAAACAGGTCAAATCGCCCAGGCTGGGACTGCAAAGGGCATGCTTCCTTCCCACAGAAACACCCTCAGAAAAAGCAAACTGCTCTTTTGTTTAATCAGCTTGGGTCTGGGAAGATTTTGCCTATTTATACAGATGTGTGTAGAGCTCTGAAGATTTGTACTCCAAACACTGAGCTGCTGACCACAGTTAATCACCCCCACATTGAGGAATGCACAGCTGGCCCAAGTTCCGGTACAAAAGCAGCAAAGCCGGGCTGTGGCGCGCAGGCTGTGCTTAGGGTAGACAGATGGAGGCAGCACTATAGCTGGGACACTGCAGATCACCATAGAGAAAGGTGTTTGTCACTCAAGTGGGCAAGAAAGGCCAATCTCTGTGAGGCCAAGAACTCATGTGCTACAATGGGAAAATTAAACCCACTCTGGGTTTCTGAAACTATGATCCACAAAAATAGGATTCTCTAGGATGGAAAAATGGATAATAAGGGTCTAGAAATGGCTCAGCAGTTAAGAGCACTTGCTATTCTTGCAGAAAATTCAGGTCCAGTTCCCAACATCTACTTGGTGGCTCACAAACATCTGTTACTCCACTTGAAAGGGATCGGGTGCCCAATTCTGACCTCTGAGAGCACCAGGTACACATGGGGTGTGCATACATAAACACATGCAAGCAAAGCACTCACATACATAAAATAAATCTTTAAAAAAACAATGATTCTAGATATGTTTAGAAAAGTCACAATTAATAAATAAGACCTTTTGACAAGTCTTAATTTTTTAATTGTCACTCCCCTAGAAGGTTAGAGGACAAAATATGTTTGCCAAAAGTTCTGAAATACAGAGAGAATCCTTTGGAAAATTCTGAGCAAGCAGGTGTGGTGTGACAGGATTCCAGAGAAAGCCAGGTCGTAGGAAGCAGGAGAGGGCGAGGAGAGACTCCAGGTACGACTTCTGGACTCCCTTCCATACTCATCCCAGAGGAAGGAGCTGCACAGACCCCCTTGGCTGTCCAGCCGGGCCAAAATCAGAGCCTGCAGCAGTTAAAGAAGCTGATTAAGGGATTATTAAAAGGGAAATTGAAGAAAGATTTATCAGGGGAGGAAAGTTCAGCAGAGATGACATCACTTGGCCTTGTTGGAGAACTTTGGTTCCAGAGACCCTTTGCCCTGAGGCAGAAGGAGCCCTTTGTACTTCCGGTGTCTACAGGCCCAGAGATTCTGACTGTTCCACACCCCCATTCCCTAGCAAGGTAGAACCTTTCAGACAAAAAATATTTTGGTTCACTTGAGGCATTCCAGGGACACAGGGTAGTATGAACCATCTGTGTATAAGAGAAATTATATTGGCAAATTGTCACATGCTGTTTGCATGGATTGGCGGCTGGCTCTGAGAGGTGGCCTGCCTTGTTCTAAACCCCAGTGTGTGTACATCAGCTGTCCTTGGGAGCCTCTGTCCTGTAGCAGGTGGACTCCTATGCTTTGTCACAGGGAGAATGGAAAACAGCAAAGAATAATAAATTCTGGAGAGCCGCCAGAAGATGAACCGTTTCCAACAGAGGTCACTAGTATTATCTCCGGGTACAGAAATGCCTATGATGGAAACAGGGAGCCCAAGCTTGTCCACAGAGAGACTGCTCTGCTGTGCCTGAAAACCTCCCACCCATGATCCTCAGGTCACTTCAACAAGGTTTCCCCAGTCCGGTCTCCCAGATGCTGCAAGCCTCCGACATGTTGATCGTTGGCTATCTATCTGATGCTTCTGTCTGTCACCTGCTCTTTGATCTTTTGGCTTTTGTTTGCTACATGCTTAACAACGTAATGTATTCAAAACCCAAAGTGCGGCCATCCTGATTGTTCTTCATACAGAAAACCACGGTTATGGTTACCATGCTCCGTGACTGTGAGATGAGGGTGCGTGAGTGCATGCGTGCGTGCATGCGTGCGTGGGGCAGGGTGCAATGGAGCTCACTCCACACACGCTCAGAGCTGGTTCTGTCTGGCTAACAAAATTTCAAGTAAATTACACTTGAAATGGCTTATAAAATCCCACAGGTCCTTCCTGCTCTCGGAGCCCTGAGAGTTGATTTAAGGAAGAAAATCCTCTCTGGTGAGAACTTGCTATCCCTGGGAGGCTTTAACCATGCCCTAAGACCAGCTGCTGTCAGTTCTAGTAATTAGTAAGAATTAAAGGCATTACCATGTTGCTTCATTTCCTCATAAATCTGCCCTCAAAAGAAAAAGTGCAGGAAACATTCTCCCGTTCAACTCTTCTTTACCATAAAGAAATTCTAGATCTATTTCAAGCAGACTTCGAAGAAATACTTCGTAGGTTTTAGTGTAAGTAGAATAGTGTGCATCCTACAGAAGGCGATTAAATTAAGTTGCTTCATGACTATTATTTAGCTATAAAGTCTTTATTAGCATGAGCTCTGGGGAACTGTAAAGGGCTTAGATTTATGTTTTAAAGAGTCCCCAGTTGGGCTGGAAAGATGGCTCAACAATTATCTTAATCGTCTCTTGCAGAAGACCTGAGTTTGATTCTCCGCACCTACAGCGGGGCTCTCGACCATCTGTAACTCCAGATCCAAGGGATCTGATGCCCTCTTTTGGCCCCCGTGGGTACTGCATGCATGTGGTGCAGAGATATATATGCAGGCAATACACACAAAAATAAAAATAAATAAATCTAAAAAGTCTCCGGTTCCCCTTTCTCTACCATTATGAGATGGTTGTGAGTGTGTTTTGCTCCGTTAATTTCCTTACTCTGCTCATATTTGGTAAGCTTATTTGGTTCTCTCAATATCCCATCAATTCTATGAACGTTTGGTTCTTGGGTTGTTTTGGATAAGAATGCCCCGCCCCCGAAATCCATATATTTGAATGCTTAGTCATCAGGAGCAGCATCGCTTGAGAAGACTTAGGAGGTGTGGTCTTGTGTGTCACCGAGGGAGGAGGAAGCGTGTCACTGAGGGTGAGTTTCGGGGTTTCAAAAGTCTAAGCCAGGCCCAGTGTCATTTTCTTTGCCTGCTGCCCGTGGATCCAGTTCTACTCTGTCTGCCCGTGCGCTACCATGCTGCTGGCCGTGATGATAATGGGCTAAGCCTTTGAAACTGTAAGTCTCCAAGTAAATGCTTTCTTTTGTAAACGTTTCCTCCTATCACGGTGTCTCTTCACAGCAATAGAACACCGAGTAAGACATTTCTAGAAAGTCAAGGTCTTAGATATTTTTAGAAGATTGAAAAAAAAAAGTTCTCTGGACTTCCAAGAGCCAGAAACCAGCAGTTTCAGCATTAAAAAGACAATGGTACATTCACAGGGCTACCCATCAACCTTATGGATCCTAGAGACCTTTCTGAAAGGCAGTCCCCTTTTATGCTCCTAAAACATGAAAGTTATGTAAAATAAAACTCAAAACTGCTGGTGAGGATATATGTCTATATGTCTATATCTATCTATCTATCTGTCTGTCTGTCTGTCTAAGATGTATATGGGGTGCCATGTGGTTGAAACTACTTTGTACCGTTCCCTTCTTTGTAGCTCATTTCTAAACCCATGCTTTCAATTTTCCAGGCTTCGCCTCTACATTCAGATTAAAGCCTTTAGAATTCTAAAAATAATACTCTTACCCTCAAAAAAAAAATCTATTTTGTCTCTTCAGAAAGTCTGGCTTATGTAAATAAAAATGTTCTATAGCTACCAAGTAGCTGAGTCTGCCTTGAATTTCCAAAACCAATTCAGCAATTCATCTATCTGACTTGGGCTTCTCTGGAGTCAAGTCAGTGTGCATCTGTGCACTGTGATGCAGGCCAATTCTTGGCTGCAATGGTGGCTTTGCACAAAGAACAGGAAAACAGCAGCCTGCTCATCCCAAGCCCACCCCATCCGCTCAGGACCAGTTTGTAGAGCCAATCATTTCCTGCGAACATAGCAAATGTTTCTGGCAGGTAGAGAGAAGAAAGTGCTCCTGCCCAGCCAGCCCCAGGGGGACATCCGGTCCTCACACAATGAACTCACCCCAGTATTGCACAAACATCCTCAGATCTAATCAACAGCAATTTTCTTCTTTGGCTTCTAGTTCTAAATTTATCCAGTTAGAGCCTACTCTCTCTTTTCCTCCTCTTGATTCAAAAGATAAATGGCTCCTATTTTTGTCTAGTGCCAATCCTGGAAAATGTCTACTTGCCTCATAGGATGCCGGTTAATTGGGCCCTGCCTGTTTCCTCGAGGTCTGTCCCATCTGTGGCCCCAGCTCATGCATCTGCATCTCCTCTCTGTGCTGAATCTCCCACCGGGCTATGAGCTTTATTTCTGTATTCTCTTCTGGACATGCACAGTGCTTGCCTGATTAGGAGCTGTTTATAGGACTGAGGGTCATGTATGGAATGGGTCATGTTTCTCAAGGAAATGAATACAGAAGTGCTGTGTCAGTTGTCAGGAAAGTGGCAGCGTGGATGACGGTGAGGAAGCCATGACAACAGGCCCTTCACTAGGTAGGTACAGAGCACCCACATGGCCGGTGCTCTTCTATTGAATGGACTGTTGTAATGGCTGTGACGGGTAGAAAGGCAGAGTTCAGAGGTAACCCCAGCAGGTTGTGGGAACAAGCATGATGTACACTGGCAAGGAAGGAATAAAACCAGAAAGTAGGTTTCAGAGCCAATGACAGATTTTAAGGTTTTATTTCATTTTTTTATAGTGTGTATACATGTTTATGTGGGTGAGTGCATGGGGGTAAACATATACATGTGTGATTGCACATGTAGAGGACAAAGGTCTATTTTAGGGACTGAGGATTCAAATATACATATATGTGTGTGTGTGTGTGTATATATATATATATATATATATATATATATATATATATATATGCTACACTGATGTTGGAAATGTAGTATTAACTCTTTGGAGAGAGTTCAGATATTTAGATAAGTATTTGGGAGTTATTACATGAAGAGAAGGGTTATTTCAGCAACACACAGGTAATGCATTGCATAGGAGGAATTCAGAAAGATATAAGCTCTAAAATGATTGAAATATAATAAAATATCCTAAAATATTTGACCAAAATAGCAACTATTAATTGGGGGGAAACATAACCTAACAGATACTGATGTGGGAGCTTGGAAAGTCACTAAGATTAGCCCCAGAGAAGAGCATCGCCCATGCTCAACCCTCTGTGAGTCGTGTGGCTTGCTCTACATGGTAGATTCTGAACCAAACAGTTGGGCTCATCTACAGTCATGCTTTAAAACACAACTCACCCACCCCATGCCCATATGCCCACTCCAGCAGATATCCAAATCAATTCCTCCCTTAGGATGGTCACTGAGCCAGCACATGAACAGGTCTACTCTGGTGATCTGTACTGAACGTGTGACAGTTGTGAAAAAGAACTCCTCTGGGTAAGTCACTGAGCACTGGCCATTGTCTCTTCTGTACGCCGCCTTAACCCAGGCTGTTCTGACTGGCACACAGGCTAAGCTGCCTGACTGGGGTCTCACAAGTCTGGCCTGCCCTATGGTCCTGTGGGGTCCTAGTTCCTTCTATTTTATAGCCTTCCCAACTCCTGCGCATTTCTTCATCCACACGATTAAATATTATCCCCTGGTTTCACATCTGAATTCCAGTCTCAGGAAAGGGGGGACAAGGAACAACTAATTTCCTTCTAAGGACGTGAAGGCTGAAGCCACATGAGTCATTCTCGCACTCTAGTTATGAGAACTTGTCACAGAGTCACACGCAGCACCACGAGGGGCTGGGAAATATAACACCAGTCAGGGCCCTGCTGGATCTGGGTGGAAGAGGGTAGGCTTTATTACAAAAACAGAGAAGGGAGGAACGGACAGGGAGTCAAGGGTGGGGTGCACAGAAGGGTCTGAAACGGGGCAGCAAGGCAGTGAGCAAACTTGGACACACACAATGGCCAAAAACAGGCCATAGCATTAGAAGACCAAGACCAATATCTACAAAACAAAACAAACAAAAACCCACAGATTTTGTTGTTGTTGTTGTTGTCTAAAATTTTTAGTTGTTTAGAGTCAACTAACCTTGATCCTTGGGGCTCTCAGAGTCTGAACCACCAGCCAAAGAACATACTCGGGCTGGACCTAGGCCTCCTTGCTCCTATGTAGCAGATGTGCAGTTTGGCCTTCATGTGGGTCCCAAACAACTAGGTGGGGGGGCTTTCCCAAAAGCTAGTGCTTGTCCATGGGATTTTCTCTTCTAGCTGAGCTGCCTTGCTTGTCTTCAGTGGGAAAAGAAGTGCCTAACCTCATAGAGACTTGAAATGCCAGGGTACAGGGGGACCCAGGGGGACCCCTGCCCACTCAGAGGAGAAGGGGAGGGGGATTGGGGGAAAGGATTGGGGGAGGTGGTGAGTGGGAGGGGGAAAGTAAGCAAGATCAAAAGTGAATAAGTAAGAAATTACATTTTTTTAAAAAATTATTTTTTGTCGTTCTTGTGAGCCAGGGTCTTACCATAAATTCCTGGCTGACCTGGAAGTCATTATTTAGGGGAGTCTGGTTTTGAACATGCAGAAATCCATCTGGTGGTGCTCCCCAAGATCTGAGAGTAAAGGTGTGAACTACCACAATTAACTTATATTTTAACTGATGTGTATGTGTGTATCTGTCTGTGCATACTGTGGCGCGCATATGAAATTCATAAGACAACTTGTGGGAGTTGGTTCTATTCTTCTATCACGTGGACCTTTGGTCTCCAACTGAGGTCATCAGATGGCTAGCAAGCTCCTTTACAGTCCAAAGCAAACAACACGGTTTTCAGATTTTTCTGAGGACAAGATGAGTGTTGTATTTATTAGTGAGGGTTCTTCAGATGAGCAGTTCTTATATGGGGTTTGTTCAAATCGTTTACAGGCTATGGTCTGGGTAGTCCAGCAATGGCTGGCTTCTCACAGAAAGGCCAAGGGTCCGGTACCTGTTCTGTCTCTGAGGCTGGACATTTCAGCTAGACTTCAGCCTACATTGAAATCCTGATAAGAAATAGGTTCTAACACCAGCGAAGGAATGGCTCAGCAGCAGGCAGAAGAGATGCATTTTCAGACAGAGTGAGGGCCAGCAGGCCAAAAGCAACGCTTCTCGCTTTTCTGTAGGCTGCCACCAGAAAATGTGGCCCAGATTTAAGGTCTGAATTCAAATGATCAAGTCAAGAAAACCCTTCACAGCTATGTCCAGATGTTTGGGTTTTACTTGATTCCAGATGTAGTCGGGTCGGTAGCAGGATTAACTTTCAGAGTGTTATCGTGAACCTAATGTTTAACATGCTCCTAGCGCCATGCTAAGAGTTGTATAGTAGACAGTAACACATCTACAAGCTGAGCTCTAAAAGGGTAGGGAACTGTCACTGGATAATTGCTACTTAAGTTCAGGGAGGTGCATAAGATGGCCCAGCAAGATTTGCAGTTTAAAAGAGTCTTTGGTTGTAGGAGGATGGATGGAGTAAAGATAAATCAAGCAGGTTCCTGATTTGCCTAGTAAGAGCTGGTGATAATTGACACTGGCAGCAGGACCAATGCAGATGGGATGACAAACATGAAATCCACTTCTGTGTACAGCACAGAATCAAGAATCCTGAAAGATGAGTTACTATGTAAATGATTCTGATGAATAACTATTAGAAATAAAAGCTCTAATCCAGTGAATTAACATGCAGGGTTGTATCTTGAGCTATAGTTATACAACAAGTATAAATATTCATGTAACATTACTTATTGCAGTACTGTTCATTCTGGAAGATTACCAGTAGCTAAATGTTCTTTGCTGGGAGCTGATTGGTTGCACCAACTCTGGTGCTTACATACAGCACGGTGTAATGATGGGGAAGGAGATGGTGCTTGGCTCAACAGTGGAGTAAAGCCCAGATTCAGCCTAGGAGTACACAGTTATTTAGCTAGCTTGCCAAGCAAACCTGCCCAGGTCTCTGCTCTGGCCCTGGCAGGGCAGAGAGAACTGCTTATGACCTCTTTCTTGTAGTCTTTCAAATGTCAAGGGTAGCAGAGCCTTTCTGTGTTCCAGAGGTAGAGGCACTAGTTGACAGAGGCTCAATCCACCTGGAACTGGCAAGCAACCAGAGCCACACTCTTCCATTCCGCTCCCATGGCATTCTAACTGCTGGGTTCTGTGATAAACCAGTAACTGGGCACTGCCACAGCACTGAGGACCTCTGCTATGATGGGAGAAGGAAAGATGTGTCAACAGAGCTTAGGCATTGAGTGAAGGAGGGACCTGGGGAGGGACGGAAGGTAGGATTGGATCACAGCTGAAGATGCTGAGGTGGATGGCTCCATCATTTTGTTCTGGAGAGAAACATTTTTTTTTTCGGAGAAGATTGATGGGGGGAGGGGAAGAAGAGGGCTATAACATGTCTAATAAGCCAGGGGACCTCGCAAATGGAGCTGTCCAGTAGGCAGGTCTGGTGCAAGGAGGCGGATCTAGGATAGACAGAAGTGACAGGAAATAGTCATGTCTGCTGTTGCTGCTTGGATTCATGGAAGTGGATGGAGAGGGGAGTTCTGAAGGTTAGCGGTGCAAAGGGAAAGGAGAGAAGTTGTCATCACAACTGAGCAGAAAGTCCTAGGAGGAAGGCGGCCAAGTGGCGAAAGGAGCTAGCAGAAACTGCTACTCAGAGGAAGACACAGATACACAACGAAACGACAAGCTGGAGGGGCTGTGAAGATGGTTCAGTCATTAAAAGCACTGGCTGCTCTTTTGAGGACCTGGGTTTGGTTCACAGCACCCACTTGGGAGAACTGTCTGTAGCTCCAGTTCTAGAGAACTAAATGATCTCAGGTGTGTGTGTGTGTGTGTGTGTGTGTGTGTGCGCGTGTGTTCATGCATGCACATGCATGCATGCACAGGTGCATGTGTGTGTTCATGCATGCACATGCATGTTTGTGCATGTACATATATATACATGAGTGTGTATCTATATGTGTATGCATATGCACATATGTACATGTGTGTGCATGTAACTTTTCTATTGCTGTGAAGAGACATCATAATCAAGGTAACATATAACATAAGTCATTTCATTGAGAACTTGCTTACAATTTCAGAGGGCAAGAGTCCATGACCACCATGGTGAGCATGACAGAGGCAGGCAGACATGGTGCAGGAGGAGGAGCTGAGAGCTTGCATCGAATCCACAAGCACTAGGTAGAGAGGGGACAAGACTGGACCTGGCAAGGGCTTTTAAAGTCTCAAAGGCCACCCCCAATGACATGCCTTCTCCAATAAGGCCATACCTCCTAAACACTCTATCAACTAGGAGTCAAAGATTCAAATATATGAGCCCTGCGGGGGGGGGGGCATTCTCATTTAAACCACCACAATATCCTTTTATTTTTATTCATTTATTTTTATTTTAAGAAAAGACAAGATGTAGACTAGGAGAAAAAAAATCTTAGTAAACATGTACTCACTGAAGGACTTATCCAAAATACACAAAGAGCTCTTAAAAGTAAATAATAAAAAGTAAACACCAAATTCAAAGAAGAGCTACTGATCTGAATAAACACTTCACTGCAGATGGTATCCAGACAGAAAACAAGCAAATGGATCAGTTTGATGGAAATAAACTCAACTGTGTGCGCCAGTGTGATGGCTATTCCCAGTTGTCAACCCGACAACATCCGGAACGAACTGCAATCCAGAAATGGAGGGCACATCTGGGATCCAGACCTTGAGGCCTAGTAGCCATGAAAAGCTTTGGCCCGGGAAAGGTAATACACGCCTTTAATCCTAGGAGACAGAGGCAAGCAGATCTCCTAGTTCAAGGCCAGCTTGGGACAGAGCAAGTTCTAAGGAAAGAACAGCTTAGGTCCAGTTGTGGTGGTTCACACCTTTACTCTGGGCCACATCTTCTGCTGGAGACCTGCATAAGGACATCAGAAGAAGGAAGATTCACTCTTCTTCGCCTGTTTGCACTTACTTGCCAGCATCTCTGTTGGAACCTACTTCTTCAGAAGACCAGCTGAGACACCTAGCCTCGGGGACTGAGCAACTACTAGATTCCTGGACTTCCCATCCACGCTGCCCATTGTTGGGTTGGTTAGACTGCAGACTGTAAGTCATCCCAATAAATTCCCTTACTATATAGAGACATTCCATTAGTTCTGTGACTCCAGCTAACCCTGACTAGTACAGCAGTTGGAAAATAGCAAATGTCAAAAATACCACACCTCTTGGAATGGCTAAAATACAAAACAGATTACAACATTTCAGAGAAATATTATGTGTTGTTAAAGCATGGTTATGGCCAGCCGGCCAGCCAGCCAAAAAACATATTAAAACTGGAAATAATCAAAACGCCTGCACGAAAAATCATAGCTCAATACTTTGAAGTATCCTCAAGCCAAAAAAAAAAAAATATGGAGAAGTTGAAACAAATTAATCATAATCTTTTGAAAAAAAAAACAGGAATGAATCCTAGCAACGAAATTGGACTAAAAAGTTAACTACAGTCCATAGTGCACACAAAAGTGAGCTACAGACCATAGTGCACACAAAAGTGAACTACAGACCGTATTGCACACAAAAGTGAGCTACAGACCATAGTACACACAAAAGTGAGCTACAGACAATAGTGCTCACAAAAGTGAGCTACAGACAATAGTGCTCACAAAAGTGAGCTACAGACAATAGTGCTCACAAAAGTGAGCTACAGACAATAGTGCACACAAAAGTGAACTACAGACCATAGTGCACACAAAAGTGAGCTACAGACAATAGTGCTCACAAAAGTGAGCTACAGACCATAGTGCACACAAAAGTGAGCTACAGACAATAGTGCACACAAAAGTGAGCTATAGACCATAGTGTACACATAGTGCTTACATAGTGTAGCAGTGATAAAATGTACTTTAAAAATGTATTTGCTGGACGTGGTGGCACACGCCTTTAATCCCAGCACTCAGGAGGTAGAGGCAGGTGGATTTCTGAGTTCGAGGCCAGCCTGGTCTACAGAGTGAGTTCCAGGACAGCCAGGGGGCTACACAGAGAAACCCTGTCTCAAAAAA
>NC_034610.1:47863428-47878030 GCF_900095145.1 Mus pahari | reverse complement strand
AGTGATCCACAAATGAGAGAAAAAATATGATATTTGTCTTTCTGGGTTTGAATTGTTTTACTTAACATGATGAAGTTTAGTTGTTTCCATTTTCTGCAGATAATGCAATTAAATTCTTTAAGGCTGAATAAAATTATTTTGGATATATATGTATATATATATATATATATATATATATATATATATATATATATTCTTTATCCTTTACCTAAAACCTTTAGATGCTTGTTGACATGTAGTAGGTCTAACTTAAACATGTTTAAAGGGGGTGTCCATTTTAGACATCCTGTATGTCATGTCTGAATACAGGAAAGCTGATAAATATGATTTTCCTTAATAAAAGTTTAGCATTGGGGTTAGCAAGTCTCTCTTGCGTTATTAAAAGAAATTCTTAACACGCTTTCAGAAGTTTAAGATGTAGTTAATACAGCTTCTTATTGGATGCTGTCTGTTCTTCCAAAACATAACTTTGCTCAACAGAGTAAATTGTAGTTTCAAGTAAAATGTAAAAGTCACTTATTTCCCAAAATTATAGCTTGTGCTCTGGCAACGTTCATTGTGTACTTCCGTCATCTCTATAAATAGGAGCCTGACCAGGTCCTGGGAAGACAATTACTGTTGTGTGACAGTGACTCGAGCTGGTTCACTTGTGGGAATGCTCACAGCCTCATTCCTGACACTCAGGACGCATCCAAACATTCTCAGAAATCCTCAGAGTCCAGGGGCTCAGGGCTTACCCCTCAGAATCTCTGTAAAACCTGTCATCACTCCACAGGAAGGCTGTTCCCAGATTCTGACACTGTACCGATAAAGAGCTAGTTCACTAATTGCTAATGTTGAACTCAGAGAGCTCAGTTCATATCTAAAACCAGCCTGCAATATCACAGGCTGAAGATCAGTGAGCAAGGCAGAGCACACTGGAGCCACGTCTAACCTTGTCCTTAGCAAGTCTTTCCTTGGGGCACTTCTAACCAGATAAACCACTGCAATTAACACTAGCCTAAGAGGCCCACATTTGTAACTCATCAAGAACAAATTTGACACAGACAGTTCATGGAATATCCAATAAATGATTGGTAAAAACACAGAGAGAGAAGAAACTAACTTTCTTGTTTCTTAAAAAGGACAGGTTATCCGTATGAAAGCAAACGACATTATCAGTGTGTATACCTGAAAATGGAAGATGGCAGCATTTCTGGAAAGTTCCAGAAGCAGCGCTTCTTAGGTGCCTACGTTTTCTAGAGGTTTCTGTGATGCCTTGTGAGAATCTAGTCATCAGAAGCAAATATTGGAGTTTTAAGAACTAGTATTTTGTGGTATTTAAGAGTTGGCCTGTAAACAAGACTGAGCAAGGAACACATTCCTGCTGAGCACCGTGATGCGGGATGCTGCCTGATGTCTGGGGAGCTGGGGTTAGGCTGGGGCTACATACACGGTTCCCACTCAGCATCAGGTCACTGCGAGGTCAGGGCTGTGACTGCCCGAATCTCACAGAGGCTAAAGGTGGTCCTGATGAATTTAGGTCTTGGATCCCCACTGTTTCTACAAATCAAAAGACATAAAATGTGTAGCTGTGCAAGACGACAGGAAGCGGGGCCTTGGAAGAATCGACTCTGTTAGCACAGCTGACTCCTCGCAAGGAGATCCTCCACTCTGTTAGCACAGCTGACTCCTCGCAAGGAGATCAAAGGTCAAAGGCACCATTTGGAACGTTTCTCATTCACTCCACTTTCTCTTCCATGTTTCCCTGTGTCTGAACTTGAACTTTCAGTGACTAGCCAACTCCTTATAAAGTATTATTTACATCATCATGAGTAACTGCCACTCTTAAAAAGAGATTTGTGGTGGGTTGGGCTGTTGCTGCTTGTATTCTAATGCAAATACTGGCTTCTCAAGATATGGTTTCCTCTAATGAGTCAATCTCACTATGGGATGCTAGCCAAGTGATGCTATGTGAACATTGCTCTCTAATTTAACTGTCAGTAAAGGTTAGAGCCTGTGATTGGGCAGTGGAGACAGAAAGGTGGGACTTGATTACCAAGTGAGGGGGTTGCAGATAGAGAGAAAGCAGAAGCAAGGGGATAGAGATAGAAAGGCCGCCATGAGAGGAGGTGGACCATGAACACGTGGCCAAGAGCAACAGCAAGCAACCGGGGGCTGTGTAGCTGGGAAATAAGTTAGAACAGCTCCAAACCTGCCCAATCTAGGCATATGGCTTATAAATAAAAATTCCTGGTTTGTGTGTCTTTTATATGGGCTAGCTAAAATTATAAATCCATACTATAGAGATTTCTATGGCTCCACAACTAATTCAACAAAGACACAGCGAGCTCCCACTGTAGCTGCAAAGAACAAGGCAGAGTGCCTCTCTGGTGGGGAAGAGAAGGTATAAGCTTCCGTATGTCTTAGGCCAGTGTGTTCAATGGATGATGCTTTATCCCTCCCCAACAGGCTCGTACTCCCTCGGAGCTCAGATATGCCTCACGGTAGGCCACAAGAACTTAAGCTTGCTGGGTACTGGAACTTCATATTCTCTTATGTTACAAACCCCTATGTTTAAACAAGGCAGCGTTTTACTCTCGGGGCAAACGGTTTCTCTAATGCAGTAGTGCTCAACCTGTGGGCCACGACCCCTTCGAGAGTTGAATGACCCTTTCACAACAGTAGCGAAATTATAGTTATGAAGTAACAACCAAAAATAGTCTTATGTTTGGAGGTCAGCACAACTTGAAAAGCTCTGTCAAAGGGTTGCAGAATTAGGAAGGCCAAGAAACACTGCTCTACTGTAAACCGTCTTCACTTCATTGAATTCACAGGTATTTATAGCAAAGTCTAAGGTCGGGGAGAATTTAGTCAGATACTAAAAAAAAAGGGGGGGGACAGGAGCTCACAATTTATCTGTTGGCATGATGCTTAAAAGCATTCTTTACAATCGAATCACAACCATGAATTCCAAACATTAAATAGCTTAAAGCAGAAAGCTACATCAATTTGTACTGAATTGCAAAATCTATTCATAGCAGTTTCATCGTGAGAGTTTTTGGATTGTCGTATTTATTAGTGCTGTTCTATGAATGGGTAAGTGTAGGAATTTTTACGATGAGGTGTGGCTAGACATTTCAGACCTTAGACATCAAGCTGTCCCAAGGAATTAAAATATAGGAACGAGCTTAAAACACTGATGTAAAAATGAATTAGCAAGAGTAGAAAGGGCTATCATGCCAGCATGTAAAAGGCTTTCATAAGACAGTAGATATGACACCACACCGAGTTACCAAACTAATTACAGAAACTGTCTCACTGACCATGCCCATCCACTCAAAGGGGTCCGCCCTCTCCAGCAGCCATATTCATTTTCTGTGACTCCGGTAAGTTTATGACAATTAAGATAGAAGACTATCCTTTTTGGGATAGAAGGGACAGTGCAGTTGGTAAAGTGGCAAAGATTTGTGTTGCATCCCAAGACCCAAGGAAACGGCTGTGTGTTATGATGTGTGCTTTCCGCTACCCTGTGCCGCTGTGGCAGAGACAAGATCCGGGGAACTAGCGGCGGGTTAGTCTAGCCTGTTTGGTGAGCACTAGGTCATGAGAGGCCGCATCTAAAAGGAGGTGGATGTTGTCTCTGAGAATGGCAGCGGTGGCTATCCCCCAGCTTCCACATGTACACATACATTCCACTTAAACTGATGTTGTTGCTTTAAAAATTATCACACTTCAACCAGATAAGCAAAGAGGATGTAGATGCTTTTGTCTGAAACTGGATCTAATCTTACTTCTAAGCTCCCTTGTTTGATGGGGAAATTGTGATTTGGGCATATCAGCAAATCCAATCCAATCCAATCCAATGATTTAAGAGTCTTTGCAGATAGCTCACAGCACTCGGGTGATTCTGTGTTGGATTAGCTGCTTCCTTGGGGCTCTTCCTTAGACTGGCGTCTGAGAACTTTCAGGATTTAGCAGTTCAGTGTCCTCCAGACACGCACTGCTGCAGCAAATATTGAGCATAGCCTTAAGTCTGTTCTTTTGTGCATTAACTGTCTTATAAACCCTGGCGTTCCTTCCTCTGCCCTTGATCAAGTTTTGGGGACCCCTAAAGTTTGGCAATGTGCAGAATTCTCCTGGCATACTCTTTAGCCGTAGGATAGTGATCCTCCTTTCCCGTGGCCATTTCCGTTTCCTGAATCTTTGGCAGGCAACGAGACAAGGAGGTATCGGGATTGGAAGGTGAATATCAAAACAGATTTTTCACGAGCAGGAAACCAAAGAAGAAAAAAAAAAAACCAAGAGAGCAAATTATCCAAGTATGTAGAAGTATGTAGGACAATATCCTAGGTTCCGTGCATTTGAAATGTCTGTAGACAATTCTCTCTTCATTGTTTAGATGTGAAGTAAGGCTGTTTAGACCGAGAGCCCTTGTTAGAGCAAGCACAACCAAAAGACTTCAAGGTGCAGCTTCTTCATGCTCCACATGAACACTTGCCCTGCCTCATGCCCGGGCTAGAGTCTTTGCCAGTCAGTTCGTGAGATGACTGACTCCTGCAAACGAGACAGTGGCCTGTTTTTTCCTTGTAGGAAGACAAACGGTTCAGTGTGATGTGAGGTCCCTCGCATCGACTCTACTTTGGGTTGCAGTAAAAACTAATCTACGGAAATGCGGAAGGGGGGGGACTATGTTTTAATACCCACTTTCATTTTCTCACAAAGCATTTTATAAAAAGTCTGATTGACCTTCCCCCAACTCTGAAGAACTTTAAGCACGTTTCTTGCTTTTTACTCCTTCGTGTATGATCATTTTGGGCCATTTAACTTCATTCCTACATATCAAACAACAGTGATTGCAGTGTACACTTCTAAAGACTGCTCTAGGACTTTGATCCAAACTGAAAAGCCTGCATAGCATACGAAGGGTTGCGGGCTCCACTGAGTATAGTTTGAGGAAAGTGTCTCATCCGAACCTCACTCTGGGTCTTCTAATCATTCCATTTCACGTTTATTTCTTTTCCACAGCCGCCATAGATCAGGAGGTCAAGGGCAGCATGTGGCAGGGTTAAAATGTACCGGCCAATCTTGAGAAGTCTGTCAGAGTGATTTGAACTGGGACGTAACGAGTCCTGTGATCTTAGGAAAAACACTTGCCCTCTCTGAGCCGTCGCATTCTGCAGAGCACAGTCAACCTATTTCTCATCTGAAGCAAACAGATGAGTCAGAGAAAACTTCAAAGTTGAATAAAAACAAGAAGACAGCTGATGAACAAACAAGTAAACAAGTAAAACGTAAGACAATAGCATACGCCCTGGGCAGGCGGAATTTAGTTCTTGTAATACAGAATATTGTCCAACTTTGGGAAGACAGGAATTTATGACTGCTACAAGTAGTGCCATTGATATAATTCCCACAAGAAAAATTATTTATATTGAGTAAATTTGGTAGAGACTTCCATATATATGTATATATATATATATATATATATATATATATATATANTATATACACATACATATATATACACACATATATACATATGTACATACATACATATATACATATGTACACACACACATATATACATATATATATATATATATATATATATATATATATATATATATGTAAAAGTGGGTTAAATGTACTTACCCTGTAATAGGGGTACATTGCCTCACCCAGACATTATTGGTTATCAAATAGAAAGTCTAGTGCTAGCAATAAGTTTTTCTCTTTTCTAGTTGTTTATCACTGGGCGTTCCATAAACTCCCCCCAAATAATAACTTTACTCTTGCTTATCCTCTGGAACTTAATAGTAAAACCCTGTTGCTGAAGACACACATGTTAGTTACTGGACATGGAAGAACTCGAGCTGGGATTGACCTAGAATCTCCATCCCTGTTGGCCAGTTTTCATGGTGATAGATTGTGCTGTCTTCTATACTGGGAAGAAAAAAGCCATTAACAGTCTTATCCAGCTATGAAACGTATGAGCTACAAGAGGAAATGGTCCGGCAAGATGTGCCCACTGGTATAGTAGTGGAACACTTGTCATGGGACTAACCAACACTTTCCGATTGCATTTAAAGCCCACTCCACAGGATGAAACCCATGTCTGGTAACATTAATTTGGCCAGAAACCTGGGCTGGCTAGCCTTAGGCTGTAAAGAAGAACCTAATACTAGTCTATTAAATGGAAATAGTAATAAACTAACCACTAAGATCTTATCTTCAGGCCCATAGATCAATGCATCTCAAGTCTTATCAAAGAAGCTTCCTTTTATAATAGGCGGTAGTTAAAACAGATGCAGGTACCTGGCCAGTGTACAGAGAACAAGAGTGGTCAGCCTTAACTAGGTCATGCATGTCACATTCTTTCCCCTAAAGCCCCCCTAAAGGGGGAACAGAGAGGGCTAGAGAGATGGCTCAGCTGTTAAGAGCACTGACTGCTCTTCCGGAGGTCCTGAGTTCAATTCCCAGCAACCACAACTTATTACAGATGATCCACAACCATCTATAATAGGATCCAATGCCCTCTTCTGGTGTTTCTGAAGATAGCTACTGTGTATGTGTATATACTGTGTATACATATACATAAGATAAATAAATAAATATTTCTTTTAAAAAGAAGTGAGGACAGAGAGTTTGTATTATCCAGGGGTATTGAGACCTGCAGCAAAACAGCATTGCTGAAATGGCAGCATAGCTTTGAGTGCATGCATTCACAGCAGCTGGGGGCTGTGCATATGAGACTTGCAGGAGATCAAGGCAGCCAAAATCCCCGCACAGATGGGGAAGGGGCTCGAAAGGTCTCAACCCTATCTGATGAGATATGGGTAATGATGGATTCTGGAGAATGGAGAGGCATCCTCAGGGATGCTGCCTCCAAGAAGCTAACCATCCAGTAGATGGTCCCACACACATGCTCACACAGGGAGCACCAAATGGACTCAGTGGGTATTGAGAGAGAAGGGGGGGAGAGGGAGCAAGAGAGAGAGGGAGAGAGAGAGAGAGAGAGAGAGAGAGAGAGAGAGGGAGAGGGAACAAGAGGGGGGGAGAGAACATATTCAGTTGTGAGGGAAAGTGGTCATGAGGACAGAGAAGGAATTAGAGGGGAGAACCTATATAAATATTAAATAAAATATAAAAATAACGTCAAGGCAAATTTTACTCTCCCGTGTATCCAAAACAATTTTCTTCTCTGACACTGTAATTTATTGCAATTCTTCATTTTGTTGGAGGTTGAGATGCACTTCTAACTTTTACTCTTTAATTTTAAAATGTTTTTTTCTGAAGAAATAAAGAAAATTTACAATTTAATGATTCTGCTTTTCATAAGCATTCTTGGGAGTCCGAGGAAATATGTGCAAGGGGAGTTGATTGTGTATTTCTCATGGCAAAAATTTGAGATGTAAATTTTGCCTTTTGCTTGGGCATGTATGTGTATGTGTGTATTCCTCGGTGCATGTGCTTGCACGTGTGTGTGTGTGTGTGTGTGTGGTGTGTGCTTGCACATGTGTGTGTGAATGTGTGTGTGTGTGTGTGTGTGTGTGTGTCTGTAGCACTCTTCAGATGCCATACTTCAGTAGTCATCTACTTCCTTTATGAGACAGGAGGTCACTGGCCTGGAGCTACTTAGCAGGAGCATGGGGACCCTCCTGTTTGGCCTCCGCAGTGGATGGGACTGTAACCACATGCCACTATACCTGGATTTTTAGATGGTTCTGGGATTGAATTCAGTTCCTCGTGGTTTTTGGCAAACCCTTTACTGACTGTGCTATCTCCCCAACCTTCAGAATGCATTTCAGTGAGGGATAGATAAATATGATGTTTATATACCCGATAAATATGATGTTTACATACCCAGATATTACATAAGACTAAAGTAATAGAAAAAAAGATACTGTGCTGTCTATTGTTACAAGAACTTGAAACAAGCTAGGGTCACCTGAAAGGAGGCAAGCTCAGTGGTGAAAACGCCCCCGTAAGGTCCGGTGTAGGACACTTTCTGAGGTAGTGATCGATGTGGGAGGGTCCAGCCCAGTGTGGATGAGATTATCCCTGGGCTGGTGGTCCTGGGGTCTATAAGAAAGCAGGTCACAAGGAGCAAGCCAGTGAGCAGCACCTGTCCATGGCCTCTGCATCAGCTCCTGCCTCCAGGCTCCTGCCCTGTGTGGGTTTCTGCTCTCGGTGCTTTTGATATGGAACTGGCTTTTAATTTTATTTATTTATTTATTTTTTATTCATTCATTCATTCATTCATTCACTTTACATAACAATACCAGACCCCATCCCACCCTCCTCTTCCCTTCTGAGAAGGGGACTGCCATGGGTATCAGACCCCAAGGGGACACACACACATGCATCAAGTCACTGCAGGACTAGACCTATCCTCTCCCACTGAGGCCAGACAAGGCTGCCCAATTAGGGGAGTGGGATCCTCAAGCAGGCCAATAATTTGGGGATCACCCCCATTCCAGTTGTTGAGGGACCCGCATGAAGACCAAGCTGCATATCTGTTACATATGTGCATGGGGCCTAGGTCCTGCCCTTGTATGCCCTTGTATCCTTGTGGCTCAGTCTCTGAGAGCTCCCAGGGGTTCAGGTTAGTTGACTCTGTTGCTCTTCCTACGGAGTCCCTGTCCTCTTTGGGTCCCTCAATCCTTCCCCCAACATTTCCATAGGACACCCCTGAGCTCCATCTCACGTTTGGCTGTGAGTCTTTGTATCTCGTTCCATTGGCTACTGGGTAGAGCCTATCAGAGGACCATTATGCTAGATTCTTGTCTGCAAGCATAACGGAGTATCATTAATAGTGTCAAGGGTTGGTCCATGTTTGGGATGGGTCTCAGTGTGGGCCAGTCATTGGTTGGCCATTCCCTCAGTCTCTGCTCTATCCTAGTCCCTGCACATCAAGGAGGCAGGACAGATTTGGGGTCGAAGGATTTGTGGGTCGGTTGGTGTTCTTTTCCCTACACTGGGTGTCCTGTCTGGCTATGGGATGTGGTCACTTCGGGGTTCATATCCCCCACTGCTAGGAGTTTCATCTAGAGTCACCCCTATAGCCACCCTAGGGCCGCCCCCATCCCAGGACTCCGGCACATCTTGGAGGTGTGCCCCCCCATACCCGCCGATTTCTGTTCTCTCTCCCCTGCTCTCCGTACACCTGATTCCTGCCACCCTCCCTATCTCCTCTCCCACCAGGTTCCCTCCCTCTCTCCCTCCCTCCACCTCCAATTTCTATTTTATTTCCCCTTTGGGGAATAGTTCAAGCATCTTCCTGAATTTATTTAATAGATCTGTAAAAGCAACTTAAATTTAATTTCTATGACATCCTGTGGTCAGATTTTTAGGAAAAAGACACAGAGGAAATCATAGTGATAAGAGGTGGTGGGCCATGATGTCAGCAGACAAGACCACTTGAGAGTTTAGGAAGATGAACAGGCACTTGTCAAAGGTACAAATTCAGTCCAGTGGTGAGTAAGGTCTGAGGTTCTGATTGGAGACGATGGCTGGAAACAATGGTTGTTTGCTTGAAATTCGCAAAGAAAATAGATCTTAAATATTTTTGACATGCACACACAATGACAATTATGAGGTGTTAATTAATTTAATATGGTAATCATCTCCTGGTGAATATGCATATTAAATCATCACGGTTAATATCTTTTTATAGTTTTTATTTATCTTATTTATACAATGAAACTAGAGACGAGAGAAAGGGAACAAGAGAGGCCTTTCCTAATTTATCTCTGGTGGATGAAGATGGCTTATTTTGTTTCTTCCTCATGTCCTCTCTTTTTTCTTTTTCAGTTACTGAAGCACTTTCATTTTTCTTAATACAATAACGTGTTGCTGGGGCCTAATGTTCTCACTGAACAGTAGAAAACCCAAAATTCGTCATTTCTTAAAGAATTGAGTACAAAAAAACCTTACATAAATTAAAAGGATGAATACATTTATAGGTGTGGATGCAAACCTTCCTGAGGCAAGGCATGTAACAACCGATGGTGGTCAGGAGGGAAAAAACCAGAACGGAAACTGGGTCCTAAGGCCCGGACTTTCCCACCCTGTTAGACCCGCAAGAAGGAGTGATAGCTGGTTCAGGAACCCTTGCCAGCCTCGGGAAGCCTGGAAGCCTGCTGTCGGTTAATACCCAGCACAGATCACTCCGTGGTGCTCACAGAGATCCACCACCAGGCTGCGGTTTTCTCTACCACAGCGAGCTCTCCCCAGCCCCCAAGTGACGGAGCCACGTGAACTAAGGACTAAATCAAGATATGCACAGGGTATTAAACCTATACCAAGCGAACAGTTAATTTGAATACAAGGTCAAAAATCAGCAACAACTTCTATGATCCAGTGCTACTATCAGATAAAAGCTTCAAGGACAAATTTCTTTTCAAAGGCTTATTCCAGTTTCGTGAGGCTAGCATGAGGTATGTACAGTGAGGCCAGGATGGAGCCGCCGATCCAGACTGAGGACTTGCGCTCAGGGGGAGCAACGACCTTAATCTTCAATGTGCTGGGTGCCAGGGCTGTGATCTCCTTCTGCATCCTGTCAGCAGTGCCCGGGTACGTGGTGGTACCACCAGACATCACTGTATTGACATACAGGTTTCTGTGGATGTCTACGTCACACTTCATGATGGAGTTGAAGGTGGTCTCGTAGATGCCACAGGACTCCATGCCCAGGAAGGAAGGCTGGAAGAGCGCCTCTGGATACCGGAACCGCTCATTGTGATGGCGATCACCTGCCCATTGGGCAGCTCATCTTCTCCAAGGAGGAAGATGACGCAGCAGTAGCCTTTTCTTGCTCAAAATCCAGGTCAACATAACACAGCTTCTCCTTTATGTCATGAACAATTTCCCTCTCAGCAGTGGTGGTAAAGCTGTAGCCCAGTTCAGTCAGGATCTTCAAGAGATAGTCTGTCAGGTCCCGGCCAGCCAGGTTCAGACGCAAGATGGCGTAGGGAAGGGCGTAGCCCTCGTAGATGGGCACTGTGTGTGTGTGACCCCCACCACCAGAGTCCATAGCAATGCCAGTGGTGCGCCCAGATGCGTACAAGACAGCACTGCCTGAATGGCCATGTGCATGGCTGGGGTATTGAAGGTTTCAAACATTATCTGTGTCATCTTCTGTTAGCTTTGGGGTTCAGAGGGCCCTCAGTCAGAAGCACTGAGTGCTCTTCAGGGGCCACACGAAGCTCATTGTAGAAGGTGTGGTGCCAGTTCTTCTCCATGTCATCCCAGTTGGTGACAATGCCGTGCTCAATAGGATACTTCAGGGTCAGGATACCCCTCTTGCTCTGGGTCTTGTCATCCATGTAGGAATCTCTCTGGTCCATGCCCACCATGACGCCCTGGTATCAGGGGCGCTCTATGAAGTAAGGGAACACGGCCCTGGGGGCGTCTTTGCCAGCAAAGCCAGCTTTGCACATGCAGGAGCCATTGTCAATGAGGAGTGCGGAGATTTCTTCTTCCATTGCGATCAGCGAAGGACGGGGTGATGGAGCCGTGGAAAGAAGAGCATTGTAAGCCAGCGGCGGAGTGTGAGGTCTTTTCTTCTTGATTACCCCCTAGATATTCATTTTAAGCCAAATCCACCTATATTAAAACATCAAGTTGAAAGGGACGGCCCAAAGATTTTTCATGGATACAGATTAAAGAGGCACTACCATTCCTTTGTCTGTGTCAACTTAGCAAAACTCTAATTAGTTTTCTTATAACGTTTTAGTGACCCTGGACTTAAAAGGTTGTCATGCACTCTACAACAGAGTATTAGTGACATTTGAAGAGGATAACTCTGAAACTTGACATTAAATATGAGACGTATTGAGGCCAAACACAAAAACAGGTCAGTCATTCTTATTAAAGAAAATGTGCCAGAGAAAAGGGAGAAAGAAGTGAACTGAAAATGCAAACTGCTGTGAGGGATACAGTGAGAGACTCCTAGACTCTCCTAAAACCAGAGGCATTGACTCCAAGTTTAGCACATCCTGAAGGACAACATGGAAGGTAAACTACACCAGACTGTATCAGTTACTTGACCTTTGCTGTGACAGAACACCATGGTCAAAAGCAACTTATGGGACAAATTGTTTTAGCTTCCCGCCTCAGAGCAAGAGTCGGTAACAGTGAGGGAGACACGGCAGGCAGTAAGCAGCTGGCGCAGGAAGCTGAGAAATCGTACTTCTGACCACACCCAAAAAGCAAGGAGCACAGACTGGCAGAGAGGCAAGGCTGAAAGGTTGCAACCTCCAAAGGAGGTATTTTGTCATTAGTAACACATTACCACCAGTACTCAGGACAAACCTATTTCCATCAACACAGTAATAGAAATACACATTAGTGAAATATGTTTTCAATATCTTGTCCCCAAGCTCAGGTTGTAAGGTTCACTGAGACACTCCCAGATTAAAGAAATGACCTCTCAAACACTTTTTCTGAACTATGCCCTAGAAAGCAAACACTGCAGCTAGTGTGACAAAGACTCACAGTTTTGATATATAATATTTTATAACATAAAGAGCTAAGACGATTGAATGAAAAACTGCCTATCACACAATGAAATAAATTTCAAGTCTTTGATTTCTTTTCCTTTTTTAATTAAACTAATAAATTTTGTTTTAAAATATACAACTCGGTATTGACATTTGTTAAATCATCAAAATAGTTTATAATAGTTAAATGCTTCTCAAGTATACATGATGTCTTCTGAAGCTAAAAGTAATATGCACTCAACCAGTTTTTAAAATCTATTTGGAACATTAAACATGATAGAAATAGAAAAAAAAATCTCTTATGAAGTCCTCTGTGAAAGGAACTTGTGAGAGGTCCCTGATGAGACAAAAACTGTTCCATCTCCAAGGGATAATACACAGTGTAACTGTGGCTTCATAGAATGAATTGGGTAGTGTTCCTTCTGTTTCCATTTTGTGGAATAGTTTGAAGAATATTGGTATTAGGTCTTCTTTGAAGGTCTGATAGAATTCTGCACTAAACCCTTATGATCCTGGGCTTTAATTGGGAGACTTTTAATTGGGAGACTTTGGGTTGGGAGACTTTTAATGACTGCTTCTATTTCTTTAGGGGTTATGGGACTGTTTAGATGGTTTATCTGATCCTGATTTAACTTAGGTATTTGGTATATGTCTAGAAAATTGTCTATTTCATCCAGATTTTCCAGTTTTGCTGGATATAGGCTTTTCTAGTAGAATCTGATGACTTAAAATTTCTTCAGTTTCTATTGTTATGTCTCCCTTTTCATTTCTGATTTTGTTAATTTGGATACTGTCTCTGTGTCCTCTGGTTAGTCTGGCTAAGGATTNATTAATCTTGTTGATTTTCTCAAAGAACCAGCTCCTGGTTTTGTTAATTCTTTCTATAGTTCTTTTTTGTTTCTAGTTGGTTGATTTCAGCCCTGAGTTTGATTATTTCCTGCGCTCTACTCCTCTTGGGTGTATTTGCCTCTTTTTGTTCTAGGGTTTTCAGGTGTGCCATTAAGCTGCTAGTGTATGCTCTGTCCAGTTTCTTTTTGGAGGCACTCAGAGCTTTGAATTTTCCTCCTAGCACTGCTTTCATTGTGTCACATAAGTTTGGGTATGTTGTGCCTTCATTTTCATTAAACTCTAAAAAGTCTTTAATTTAATTCTTCACTTCTTCCTTGACCAAGTTATCAATGAGTAGGGTGTTGTTCAGCTTCCATGTGTATGTGTGCTTTCTGTTGTTTTTGTTGCTATTGAAGACCAGCCTTAGTCTGTGGTGATCTGATAGGATGCATGGGATTATTTCAATCTTCTTGAAGCCTGTTTTGTGACCAACTATATGGTCAGTTTTGAAGAAGATACTATGAGGTGCTGAGAAGAAGGAATATTCTTTTGTTTTAGGATGAAATGCTCTATTCTTTCTTTTCTCTGTTAAATCCATTTGGTACATAACTTCTGTTAGTTTCACTGTGTCTCTCTTTCGTTTGTGTTTCCATGATCTGTCCATTGATGAGAGTGGGGTGTTGAATTCTCTCACTATTATTGTGTGAAGTGCAGTGTGTGCTTTTCGCTTTAGTAAAGTTTCTTTTATGAATGTGGGTGCCTTTAGCTTATGGAGCATAGATGTCCAGAATTGATAGCTCTTCTTGGTAGATTTTTTTACTTTGATGAGTATGAAGTGTCCTTCCTTATCCTTTTTTTTAGATAACTTTTGGTTGAAAGTTGATTTTATTCAATATTAGAATGGCTACTCCAGCTTGTTTCTTGGGACTATTTGCTTGGAAAATTGTTTTCCGGCCTTTCACTCTGAGGTAGTGTCTGTCTTTGACCTGAGGTGTGTTTCCTGTATGCAGCAAAATGTTGGGTCCTGTTTGTGTAGCCAGTCTGTTAGTCCATGTCCTTTTATTAGGGAATTGAATCCATTGATGTTAAGAGATATTAAGGAATAGTGATTGTTGCTTCCTACTATTTTTGATCTTATTTTTATATTTGTGTGGCTACCTTCTTTTGGTTTGTTGAAAGAAGATCAATTTTTTGCTTTTTCTAGGGTATAGTTTTCCTCCTTCTGTTGGTGTTTTCCATCTATTATCCTTTGTAGTACTGGATTTGTGGAAAGATATTGCATAAATTTG
>NC_034610.1:47859837-47862683 GCF_900095145.1 Mus pahari | reverse complement strand
GCCCTTTGTGATTTCTTCATTGTTTCTATTTCCATTTTTGGATCTTGGATGGTTTTGTTCCTTTGCCTGTTTGATTGTATTTTCCTATAATTCTTTAAGAAATTTTTGTGTTTCCTCTTTAAGTGATTTTAGCTGTTTACCTGTGTTCTCTTGTATTTAAGGGAGTTATTTATGTTCTTTTTAAAGTTACCTATCATCATCATGAGATGTGATTTTAGATGAGAGTCTTGCTTTTCTGGTGTGTTGTAGTATCCAGGGCTTGCTCTAGTGGGAGAACTGGTTTCTGATGATGGTAAGTAACCTTGGTTTCTGTTGCTTATGTTCTTTCCCTTGCCTCTCACCATCTGGTTATCTCTGGTGTTAGCTGGTCTTGCTGTCTCTGACTGTGGCTTGTCCCTCCTACAAGCCTGTGGGTCAGTACTCCTGGGAGACCAGTTCTCTCTGGGAGGAATTTGGATAGAGAGAGCTGTGGCACAGGGTCAGCTATGTGGTGAAGATGGAAACCGGAAGGGTCCTGTCACCAGCTGTTCCTTGGTTCCTATGTCCTGGTGGCTCTGGGCGGGTCACTCTTGGGCCAGGAATTTGAGCAGAAGTGGTGATCTTACCAGTGCTCACAGGTGTGTCAGCAGTTCTGGGAGACCAGCTCTCTTCCAATGGTATTTGGGTATGGAGCATTGTGGCACAGGATCAGTTCCGGGAACAGAGGGAAATTGGAAGGCTCAGGTCTTTTATTTATTTTACATTTTATAGTGTCTTTTATTTATTTTACATTTAAGATTTCTTATCTCTATTCTGCTTTATTATTTTATTTTATATTTTCTTTAAGATAGGGTCTCACTCTATAGCTCCAATTATCCTAGAAATTACTATGTGGCCTAACTTGACCTTGAACCCAAGCCAATCTCTCCGAAATGAACAAGACAATATGGAAAATCTTGGACTTCACTAATAGTTTTATACTTTAGATTAAAGTGATCAAGAGATATCACATTAAAATCTTAAACTAACAATTTAAAGAACTTAAAAAATGTTTCCTGTACTTAGCTGAGTGTTTTCCCAGATTTATCGAATCTGTATAAGAACAACAAAGAAAAGGTAGGAAAAATAAAATATAAGTTTGACTGAGAAAGTGAAATCTTGGCCCAACCATGCAACAGGCTAAGATGACAACCAGATCAAGACAAAGTAGCTGCAAGGGAGTCAAAATGACACTGGGGTCCTGGTCATGCTGTAGTGTAAAGTGTTATAATGGAATCTTCCTTCCAGGAACTTTCTTTCCTTTATAAAGCAATTTTGTTGTCAGAAACCACAGGCTGTCGGGACCTGTGCTCTTTAAAGTCATAGAAGCAATAACAGAGAGCCAGAAGAACTCCAGCCATTTTGATATAGAGGCATAACCTTGATTTCTAGCCCCATGCTGAGGCACATACATGTGGCTTCTGGTCTCAGCATTTTGGGGCTATCTTAACTTTGTGGCTTTCTGTCAAAGTATCCCCAGGATGGACTTTGAAGTCTCAATGTCGTGTTGACTCTTTTCACACAGCCCTGTTTAACTCTGTGCCTTCTAAAACCTTTCTTCTCCTAAACCACTGAGTAACCAGGTTCTTGGATGAGGCCACTACAGGTTCTCCAGTGGTTTCCTGGTTCACAAAAATGTCAGTAACAGAACTTCTCATACTACAGCTTTGTTCCAATGATGGCCTTTGTCAGACCAGTCTATGGCACAACTAAATGGTTATGATGAGTGTCTTCCGGGGATAATGTTGTCCTTCTAACTATCTTGTGGTTATCCAAAATCATTTTAAAGAAAAATTATTTCTTCTATAATAAGTAAAAGTTAGGCACGATCATTTTCAAATAAAATTATTTCATCTCATAAGCCACAACACTATTACTATTATACTATTATACTAGGCAGGAAATTTACTGGTAATTTGTTTTTTTCTTCCACAAATTGTTTTCTTCTAAAGTCATTATAGTAAAATGTATTGCTTTTTCGTTAAAAGTAAACCCACTTCATTGCTTTCTGTGGCTGGATAATGTTTCTTATGTGTATGCCACATTTCAGTTGTTATTCATCTGTTGATGGGTGCTAAAGTTTGTTTTCTACCTCTTGGTTATGTATAGGAGTAGACTGGGGAGGGGGTGTTATAGACTCATCCTTTACCTAAATGTTTGAAAAATTGGCAAGCTATTTTTCAGTGTCTATCTTATTTCAGATTTCACTAGCAATATATAATACATCCATTTTTTTCAAGATGGAGATACATTTGGGACCTAGTTCATAATCATAGATCTTCTAATAATTTGGTTTACTATTTGACAATGATTCTAAATGAGATATACATCATTTTTCATCTTCAATTGAATTTCAAAATACCACAGACTCTGGTAAAAGATTGACTAATCACTGCTTGTAATATCTATGCTTGGTGATTGCTCTTAATGCAATAAACCCAGCATTTCACCAGCTAGGACCTTTTGGCTACATTTCAAGGTGACTCTTCCTTGTGTCCAATTCCACCTTTTTAATTGAACAACAGAGAATTCACTTACAAGTCACTTTGAGTAACTTTGACTTGTTTTTATCTACATGTAATTGTAAATGTGCTCACAGGAAAAAAAAAGGTATATTAGGGAGAGACACTTGGAGCCCTGCTTTTAGCTATCATGCTATTGAAGTTAGTAGTTCCTAAGGTAGGGGAAGATTTCTTTTCAGTGTGGTAACAGGTAACCATGCTTTTGTAAATATCTCCTTATCTATGGTTCTGCAAGCAGCTTTAACAAAACCATTAGCTCTCTGTCTGTCTCTGTCTCTGTCTCTGTGTGTGTGTGAGAGAGAGAGA
>NC_034610.1:47839095-47859739 GCF_900095145.1 Mus pahari | reverse complement strand
GGGGCAGGAGCTGATTCTCTGGAGGGGGAAAAGAGGAAAAGACCTATGGGGCAAACTGCAAACTGCTCCCATAAGTTGCAGTGAAATGGATGCTGGAGCTAACGGATTTTGGTACTTAGAGCTTAAGTACCCAAATCAGAAACACCAAGGATGAGAAACCAAGAGCCAAAGAGCTTGATGTTTGAGATAGCCAAGCAAACTTGAGAAGAGACAGACAGACAGATTCGAGCAAACTTGAGAAGAGACAGACAGATTCGAAGAAGCAGGTCCAGTGTTGGGTGGTCCGGCTAGCAAGCTTCCTTGATCTCCTCGAAGAATGTGTGCTAGGCACTGCCATCCCATCACATATTGTTGGTTTTAATGCAACTAATGGTGACACACTAAATAAACACAGCTTTAAGGAAACCTCTACTCGTTTCAGGAAAGAAACACCAGGTTGTCCATAAACAAAAGTCACCTAAGTCCACCTACAGCTACTTCTTGAATTCTGTGAGAACAAAGAGAATTTAGTGTAATTAACAACCTTTGTGATTCCTGAAAAGAATCCCCAATGCCAGCCAAGTGACCAAAAACAGATACCAAGGTCAATAGCTAACAAAATAGGAGTTAGAGATGGACAGAGGGGGATTCAACTACGCCTAACTGGGTGGGAGCACATGAACTGTTGCAGTCATCCTGGTTAGGCCATACACAGAGCATGTCGACCCTTCTCTGGCTCTGCCCATGATCTCCCAGAGAACTACCCATTCTCACAGCAGTTTGCCCAGTGTCTGCCATGATGCTCTCAAAAAAAAAAAAAAATCCCTAAACAAGCCCATCAGCCATTTTTCCTCTTGGGAGTTTCTCTCAGTTGTCCCTGATATTTTACTTTTCTGTAAACGTCCTCAACAAAGCTTTCCTCCACACACAGTGGATACTCACACCCGAGTTTGCCTCTTTAGTCTTCATTGGCATCAGGCAACAAACTTGGAAGACACTGCCTCCAGTTCATCTTAGGTGACCGAGTGTCCACCCTCATAGGTCCTTGGGTCACAGTCAAAACTGTAGTGTCTGTTAGGGGAAGGGATAGACAGGAATAGGACAGAGAGAAGAATTGGGGGAAGGGTAGACACAAACACGATCTCAAAATGTATTACATACATGTGTGGAAGTGTTTTAATGAAACCCATGACTGGGCATGACTAATGTATGCCAATACAAACTTGAAGAAATGAGCAAGAATTGGGTATTACTGTTTCTTTAAGTAAAGCTCATGGAGCAAAACTCACCATTTTCTATCTTGGGATGTGACAGTCCTGGTTCACGGTGTTTCAATAGGGGTCACAAAATTTCCTAAATAGTTTTCACTGTGATTCAAAAACATCAGTTTGACATTCAGCACCTGCAACCAGTGAGAAGGAAAGAAGTGCAAGTGTTCGAGTCAGCCGCTGACCGGCATTCCTGAGGTGGCTGGTAATTGGCCACTGGAGGGAAGCTTTCCGGGAAGTCGGGCAGGAACCCAAGGAGCAGCATTCTCTCTAGCCAAAGACCAGCCAGGTGATGGCACAGATATTAGTTATTGTTGATCATTGAGGGGATGCTTTTCTCAAAGCCACTCACATCCAGATTATTATTTTTTTAAAAATGCTGCATAACTTGCCAGATTGAGCTGTAAAGTTTGGGGTTGAAGCAGAGATAGTGAAATTGGAAAGTCCCATCAATACGTTTTAGTATAGCTGTGAAATTTAATTTAAATTAGAAAACATTTTTACTTAAAACATCGTGGCAGATTTTCTAAACAACAGCAAGCTTATGTTTTTATTTTAGTTACCACCAAAATGTCTACTGTGCTATGTATCTCAAAACTGTCATATTAATGTTCATTATCTGTGACTAATCTCTTTCATGGTTATTTGTTCTTGTCTTATGAGATGCTTTTAGCATATGAATGCAGAAATATCTATTTCTAATTAAAATTGATTATACACATTATCATTTATATTTTGAGTACTTTTTTTCTTTAGTATAAATAAGTTTGTGAAATTATACATAAGTGCTTTAAGTCAAGTGAGCGACTAATCTAGATCTTAGAGTCTTGTTATTAGAAAGGAAAACAGGATGCTTTGAAAATTCTATAACAAAATACTGTATTCTGGGTAGCTTAAGCAATAGAAAATACTTTTCTCTGTCTGTAAGTCTGTAAGTCCAAAGTCATGGTGTGAGCTGGTGTTAGTTTCTCCCAGGGCCCAGCTGTCTGGCTTCTCACATACTCTGGGTGCTCATGTGTTCTCTGTACATATAAGTGTGGGGTCTATCTGAAAGTCCATATTCATTCTCTCTCTCTCTCTCTCTCTCTCTCTCTCTCTCTCTCTCTCTCTCTCTCTCTCCATTTGACTATTTGTATTTCGAGTCTTTTACAATTACAAATGACCCTATGAATACAGGATCTTTGTGCTAGTAGGAATCTTAGCCAAGGTTCTATTGCTGTGAAGAGACACCATGATTGCAGATACTTTTATAATGAAAAACAATTTAGTTGGGGCTGGCTTGCAGTTTCAGAGGTTTAGTCTATTACCATCATGGCAGAAAATATTGCAGCATGCAAGCAGATATGGTGCAGAAGAGGAGTTTGAGAAATCTATAACTGGATCAGCAGGCAACAGGGAGAGAGACTGGGCCTGGCATGAACATTTGAAATCCCAAAGCCCCATCTAGGAAGTCCACATTCTATTTTTAGGACAATATCATCCTATAGGATTAAGGCCCACTCTAATGTCTTTATTAATTTTACAGATTTTAGACGCTCTTTCACTAACTACAGCCGTATTCCAACAGACTCAGGGGTGAGCTCTTCAGCGAAAACATTTGAAGAAGACTTGATTCAAATCATGACAGGTGATGGTATTCTACTTGTTGACTTAGGGAATGGTTTTAGAGGTGTATTCATTTTTTTTCTGTTGCTGTGATTAAACACCCTGGCAAAGGCAGCTTAAGAGAGAAAGGGTTTTATTTATTTGGCTCATGGTTTGACAGGAAATACAGTGCACAGTGGCAGAGGAAGCATGGTGCTAGCAGAGAAAAAAAAAAGAGGAAGTTGCATGCTGGTGTTCAAAGCCGCCTAGCTGGGACCTCCTAGCTGGGTAGTGATGCATGTCTTTAATCCCAGCACTCAGGAGGCAGAGGCTGGCCTATCTCTGAGTTTGAAGCCAGCCTGGTCTATGGAGCGAATTCCATGACAGCCAGGCTACCCAGAGAAACCTGTCTCAAAAAGCCAACCAACGAACCAACCAACCAACCAACCAACCAAAACCCCTTAAAGTCTGATTCCAACCAAGTAGAAACAAAAAGAACTATTCAAAGAATCAACCAAACCAGGAGCTGGTTCTTTGAGAAAAACAACAAGATAGACAAAACCTTAGCCAGACTAACTAGAGGGGACAAAGACATCATCCTAATTAACAAAATCAGAAATGAAAAAGGAGACATAACAACGGATCCTGAGGAAATCCAAAACATCATCAGATCCTACTACAAAAGGCTATACTCAACAAAACTGGAAAACCTGGATGAAATGGACAACTTCCTAGACAGTGTGGACGTTGTACATCGTGGTGCGGAGCCTAGTGCGCACCACGATGTACAACGTCCACAAGCAGGACCATCGTGTGGATACTTCATTCCTCCTTAGAATAGGTAACAAAATACCCATAAAAGGAGTTACAGAGACTAAGTTTGGAGCTAAGATGAAAGGATGGACTATCCAGAGACTACCCCACCNNGGNATCCATCCTATCATCAGCCACCAAACCCAGATACTATTGCACATGCCAGAAAGATTCTGCTGAAGGGACCCTGATACAGCGGCCTCTTGTGAGGCTATGCCAGTGCCTGNCAAACACAGAAGTGGATGCTCACAGTCAGCTATTGGATGGAACACAGGGCCCCCAATGGAGGAGCTAGAGAAAGTACCCAAGGACCTGAAGGGGGCTGCAACCCTGTAGGTGGAACAACAATATGAACTAACTAGTACCCCCTGAGCTTGTGTCTCTAGCTGCATACGTAGCAGAAGTTGGCCTAATCAGCCATCATTCATTTGTGCTGGGTCATATAAAGTTTGCAAATTCTTGGGCAAATGGATGTATCTGGAGGATATCATCCTTAGTGAGGTAACCCAATCACAAAAGAAGTCACTAGATATGCACTCACTGATAAACAGATATTAGCCCAGAAACTTAGAATACCCAAGATACATCTTGCAAAACACAAGAAAACCAAGAAGGAAGACCAACGGGTAGATACTTCATTCCTCCTTAGAATAAGGAACAAAATGCCCATGAAAGGATATAGGTATAGAGACAAAATTTAGACCTAAGATGAAAGGATGGACTATCCAGAGACTACCCCACCTGGGGATCCATCCCATCATCAGCCACCAAACCTAGATACTAATGCTCATGCCAGTAAGATTCTGCTGAAGGGACCCTGACATAGTGGCGTCTTGTGAGGCTATGCCAGTGCCTGGCAAACACAGAAGTGGATGCTCACAGTCAGCTATTGGATGGAGCACAGGGCCCCCTATGGAGGAGCTAGAGAAAGTAACCAAGGAGCTGAAGGGGTCTGCAACCCTGTAGGTGGAACAACAATATGAACTAACCAATACCCCCAGAGCTCGTGTCTCTAGCTGCATACGTAGCAGAAGTTGGCCTAATCAGCCATCATTCATTTGTGCTGGGTCATATAAAGTTTGCAAATTCTTGGGCAAATGGATGTATCTGGAGGATATCATCCTTAGTGAGGTAACCCAATCACAAAAGAAGTCACTAGATATGCACTCACTGATAAACAGATATTAGCCCAGAAACTTAGAATACCCAAGATACATCTTGCAAAACACAAGAAAACCAAGAAGGAAGACCATCGTGTGGATACTTCATTCCTCCTTAGAATAGGTAACAAAATACCCATAAAAGGAGTTACAGAGACTAAGTTTGGAGCTAAGATGAAAGGATGGACTATCCAGAGACTACCCCACCCCGGAATCCATCCTATCATCAGCCACCAAACCCAGATACTATTGCACATGCCAGAAAGATTCTGCTGAAGGGACCCTGATACAGCGGCCTCTTGTGAGGCTATGCCAGTGCCTGACAAACACAGAAGTGGATGCACACAGTCAGCTATTGGATGGAACACAGGGCCCCCAATGGAGGAGCTAGAGAAAGTACCCAAGGACCTGAAGGGGGCTGCAACCCTATAGGTGGAACAATATGAACTAACCAGTACCCCCCAGAGCTCATCTCTAGCTGCCTATGTAGCAGAAGATGGCCTAGTTGGCCATCATTGGGAAGAGAGGCCCCTTGGTCTTGTAAATTTTATATGACCCAGAACAGGGGAACGCCAGGGCCAAGAAGTGGGAGTGGGTGGGTAGAGGAGCAGGGCGTGGGGAGGGTATAGGGGACTTTCAGGATAGCATTTGAAATGTAAATGAAGAAAATATCTAATAAAATAATAATAATAATAAAAAGTAGCCACAGCCTAAGATACTGAAGGTTAGAACTTCAGCACAGTACTGGGGTGGGACACAGTTCAGTCATAAGTAGACTTACGATGTAAGTTCTCCTTCTCTGTAACTAGTAACACACTGAAACTGTTTCATTATAATGTGTGTTCCTTGCTGTCTTTGAGTGGAGACACTGACAAATAGAATAACTGAGAGCTAATAATTGTACATTCAAAAAAAAAATCCTGATTCCAGTAACAGGACTTCCTTGAGTAGGTCCAGAACCTTTTCAATCACCACTCCCAGCTGAGGACCGAGTGTTCAAACCTAGGGGCCTATGAGAACCCAGCACTTCATACTCAAACTACAGCACGAGGTTTTCAAGAAAATTATTCATTAAGTGACTTGGTCACGATTTGTGAACTTCTGTGATTTTTTTTTTATTATTTGTCATGGTTTTTAAACATTTAAACTGGTTGGCTGAGCACATCAATCAAACAACCATGGTGTTTTGAGTCCACTATTTTGGACTCTGTATCAAAAAATAAATTCCAGCCCGGCAGTGGTGGCAATCCCAGCACTGGGGTGATGGAGTCAGGGTAGGGTGGGGAGCAGAGACAGGTGGATCTCTGTGAGTTCGAAGCCAGCCTGGTCTAGAAAGAGAGTTCCAGGGCAGCCAGGAGGACTGGTACACAGAGAAACGCTGTCTAGAAAACAAACAAACAAACAAAAACCCAAACAAACAAATAATAAATAAATAAACTACATCCTTCTGAGAGTCAAAAAGAGGAATAAGCTAAGTTGAGCCTCCATTCTGAACACTGTCTTCTTTTCCAGGGAAAGTATCATTGGGTAATTTACACCATCACCCCAGTCCTTGTGAGACTTGAGGTAGGAGGATCTCTGTGAGTGCGACAAGCTCCCCAGGGCCACAGAGTGAGACCCTGTCTCAACAATCTAAAAAGTTATAGCGTAGAGTATTTTAGTATATTTACACGGAAATTTTACTTTATACCTTAGTGGATTTTTAATGTACATGTATTCATACATGTATCCATACATATTCATATATGTAGATAAAACTGTAGGACTCAACCAAAGGAGTCCCAGTCAACGGCAGAGGCACATGGCAACTGCGGGGTCAGAGAACATCTACTTTCCCAGGCACCCAGAGAATGTGCCTCTCAGAGTAGACGTTTATCCTGGGTGTTCATTTCCCACCTTGTGCCACTGAGGTAACTTAACATGTAATTGGGTTGCGTATTATCTTTTCTTAGTGAGAAGGTCAGGCATTGGGTTATGTGGAATTTTTTTTTTTTGAAGAGTAATGAAAGCCTTTTCTTCCCCAGGAGAAGTTCCAACAAGAGATTCCCATCACCCCATTTACTCATCTGCCTGCTCTCCTGCAGGGCTCCAAGTACTGGAAAACACAAATGCAGAGCAAGCACTTCTTATCCTGAAGGGGCTCAGCCTACTGACAGAACCAGGTGCGTGATCGGGAAATTATAATGAGTCAGGGAGTAGTGGGAGCTGAGGCCAGTCTCTGGGAATACAGACAGGGAAGCAGATAGGCAAAGCCATTTGGAAGTTCAGGGGATTCTTCCCAGAAGGGGATCTGTGCTCACACATGAGGAAGAAGGAACTAATTAGGTTATAATTGGCTGAGGGGAACCACCTGAGAAAAGCCACCAGAGCCGAAGGCATCTCAGGGTCTATGACAGCATTAATTTCCAGGTTTGAAAGACAGAAACGGAGAATGTGTGCGGAGCAGTGGAAGCGGAGGAGACTCTTGGTTTGTGTTAAGAAGGATGATGTCGTATTTCCTTCAGCCACATTCATCTTGTTCCTACATCAAGAAAGACTTGAGAGAGAAACGGAACAAACAGAAATGGCAGAACAGTCAGGAAAGGGGGGTGGGAGTTTGAGTCCTTGCCGGTGGCAGTGAGGATGGGGCAGATTTGTGTAACGGGAAGGCTTATGAGTGATTAAATGAAGGGTGGTGGAGGGACCAAGGATGAGCCAGGGCTGGGATGACTTGAAGGATAGAGATGGAAGGGGAAGAGCCCAGGACCAAGCCCTGAATATGACAAGGAAGGAGTACATAGGCTCTGGAGTCTGAGTGTTCTGCCAGAACGTCTATTAGAAAGAGAACAACAGACAACATCCTCCCCCACCCCTGTGAGCGGGAGAGTTCCAAGGGTCCTGCGAAGGCAGCAAGGACTGGGTGTACCTGCTAACAGCAATCCAAGGGGCATAAGGTGCCTTGTGTCCTCCAGTACATGAAAGGACTGATCTCCTCCCAGTACCTCTATAAGCCTTTACAAGATGGTTATCTAATGGTTTGTAAGAAGAAGGCTTTGCATCCAGAGACTGCCCCACCTGGGGGTCCATCCCATATACAGCCACCAAACCCGGACTTTATTGTGGATGCCAGGGAAGTGCTTGCTGATGGAAGCCTGATATGGCTGTCCCCTGAGAGGCTCTGCCAGAGCCTGACAAATACAGAGGCAGAAGCTCGCAGCCAACCATATTTGACTGAGCTGGGGGCAGGGTGGGGTGGGGGGAGGGGCAATGGAGGAGTTGGAGAAGGGACTGAAGGAGCTGAGGGGGTTTCCAGCCCCATGGGGGAAGCAACAGTGTCAACCGGCCAGACCACCCCCCCCCGGGACTTCCCAGGGACTAGACCACCAATCAAAGAATATACACGGAGAAACCCATGGTGCTGGCCACATATGTAGCAGAGGATGGCCTTGTTGGAATTCAGTGGGAGAAGCTCTTGAGCTTGATGTTGTTCGATGCCCCAGTGTAGGAGAATGCCAGGGCAGGAGGACGGGAGTGGGTGGATGGGGGACCACCCTCATAGAGGCAGGGGGAGGGGGATGAGATGGGGGGTTTCCAAAACAGAGACACTAAAAAAGCAGACACCCTTTTTTTGGATTTAAATGACCACATTAACAAGTGGAAGTAGCTGGGAGTTGCTGGTGTCCATTAAAGAACAACTACTTCCTCTCGGTCAAAAGAAGAGAATACCTGCGTACTTGACATCCTAAGACACCCCAAATGTTCTACACTTTTGCCTCCTCCCATGAACAGTTTAATCTAGTTGCCTCTGTCAATAAATTGACTATAAGACTGACCCCCAGGAAAGCTGATTAATAGTAGACATGCTAAGGATGGGGAGGACTAAGTATCCTTTTAAGGATACAACATATCCCTCATTGCTTCTGCTTGCAGAGCTTCCGTTTTGTAGTGCTGCCTACCCATTTTCTGGGTTATTCAGAATACCGTGATGGGATGGCTATTCCTGGTGGTCAACTACATCTGGAATGAACTACAATCCAGAAATAGAGGACACACCTGCGATCCAGATCCTGAGGCTGGAAGGCACAGGCTTCTGGCCTGGATCTTGGCATGGAGATCTTGAGGCATAGTGGCCATGAAAAGCTTAGGCCCAGGTAAGGTAGTACACGCTTTTAATCCCAGGAGACTGAGGCAAGCAGATTTGAGTTCAAGGCCAGTCTGGGACTAGACAAGTTCCAGATCGAGGTATGGTGGTACTTTTAATCTGGGCCACACCTTCTGCTGGAGGCCTGCATTGGAAGAATGAAGACTCTCAATTCTCCAGCACATCTGTTGGAACCTACCTCTTCAGGATTCCAGCTTATACAGAAGACCAGCTGAAACAGCCAGCCACGTGAGACTGATCAACTACTAGATCTTGGATTTCCCATTCACAGTTGCCCATTGTTAAATGAGTTGAACTACAGACTTTAAGTCATTACAATACATTCCCCTAATAGATAGAAACATTCCTTAAGTTCTGTGACTCTAGAGAACCCTGACTAAAAACATGTGACTTTTTCTTTTCCTGATTTTTGTTTGTTTGTTTGTTTTGTTTTGTTTTGTTTTAAATCTATTTTTCTTCCAGATTCTGGCCAAAGCCTGGGCGTACTTTGATGCTCTGGGCTTTTTCACTCTTTCTCTGAGGCTCCTGTCTTCTACCTTCACCATGTGTTGCTTGTTGAATTCTGCTGTGAAATGCATGCTCTCAGCACATAAAGGCATTTGCTACTGGGCCAGAGGACCTGAGGTTAATCCCGGGGAAAGAGGGAACTGACTCCCCCAAATTGCTAGTGTACCATGGTATATTCTCTCTCTCTCTCGCTCTCTCTCTCTCTCTCTCTCTCTCTCTCTCTCTCTCTTTCTCTCTCCTTTCCTCCCTCTCTCTCCTCTCTTTCTCTCTCTCTCTCAATATATAAATGTGTTTTTTAAAAGTTTTATTGGCCTTTAAAGAAACAAAAGGTTGTTTTTATAGCATCTAATATCTAAATTATTTATAGCTATATTATGCACTCCCCGGCTATCAAAATTAACTGTATCATCCTCATCTCTTGGTTAACACTATTTGGCAAAATTCCACACCCCTAGGAAGCTAGTAAAGTTTTAAACCTTTCCATGAACTACGCAAAGTAAATACCCAGTGGTGACTGTACATAGACACTTAGGGAATAATGTCCAACTGCTTATGTGACTTTAAACTTTGTATGAACACAGGTGTTTCCTAACATTTCTCTAAGATAGGTTTGCAGATAAATGCCATGTTATATGATCCACTTGTCCATATGATTTTCCATTCATTGTAAATATAGTGCATATCGTTTTGGCTACAGAAGAGTCTTATGAATTATATTCTTTATTCTTTGAATAAATGTCAATAAATGCGCAGCTGAAAACATACAATACAGACTGTTTATTTGTTATGGGTGTATTAGTTACTTTGTTGTTTCTGTGATAGAATAGACCACCACCACCACCGCCACCGCCACCGCCGCCGCTGCCGCCGCCGCCGCCACCGCCACCGCCACCACCACCACCACCACCGCCACCAAGCTGCTTAGAGGAGAGAGGGGTTTCCTTTGGCTTACAGTCCAGAGAAAAGGCGTTGCACATGTGCGTGGTCCTGAAGTTAGCAAGCAGAGCAGTCACACTTCATTCACACACACGATGCAGAGAGTTAGGAAGAACAGGATGAAGGGTAGGCTGTAGACTCTCAAAGGCTACCTTCTCTGAGTGATGGACTTTTTCCAGAGAAATTCGGTCTCCTAAACTGTTTCATAACCCCCACAAACAGAACCACCAACTAGAGATTAAATGTTCAAATGCACACGCCTATGTGGGCCATTTCCTATCCAAAGTACAATATGTATATTTTTTATATTTGAGGTTAATGATAAAATCCTACAATTCCTGCTAGACAGAACCTAATTTAGAACTCTTTCTCTTGACAGGTGATATGACACAGTGGTGAGATAACAATTAGAGACACTTAAAAATTATGGATGTGGATGTTTAGCCTGCATGGACGAGTATGTACCGTATGCCTGGGGCTCATGGAGGCCAGAAGAGGGCACTGGATCCCCTGGAACTGAAGTTGTGAGCTGCCGTGTGGTTGCAGGAAATCAAACCCGGGTCCTCTGGGAGAGCAGCAAGTACTTTTAACTTCAGAACCATCTCTCCAGTCCCCGAGACACTTCTGGAAAGACCTCTACTTCCATGTTACACGGGAATAGTGCATAGAGGGCAGGAGACAGGTAAGCCTGAAGGAATCTGTTGCCTTGCAGACTGGACAGCCCTCCGCTCGTGACAGCAGTACCCATCAGTGGTATTGATATATCTGTACCCTGAAGATGCTAGATTCATTTTCTGTCTTAGCCATTTCAGGTTGCACTGACACCCACCCAGTGGATTTGGACTTTACGAACATTGTATCTTAGTTTTATGGCCCAGGATATGAAATATTCCTTAGAAGCTCCTGTACTTCCACGTTGGGCCCCGAGCGCTGGTGCGGCTTTGGAACACTGAAGAAGCCGCAGGAAGCCAGGAGGTGGAGCCTAACTAGAGGAAGTGGGACTCTGGGTGCAGGCCTTTAGGTGTCGTTCTGTAGCCCCCCTGCCCCTCTCCTTGTCTACTCTCTGCTTCCTGATCCTCCAAGATCTGAGACAATGAGGAGTTCCTGCGCTGTCTTCCCTACCACCATGGACCATGTCCCCAAACTGTAGCGGAAATAAACACTCTCCTCCTTAGTTCACTTTTGTAGAGATTGTGTCAAAGCAAAATACCAAATAAGGATCAACTCATCATAACTGGAATATTGGGTTGAATAACGAACACAATTTGTACGTAGTCTCACTTGGAGAAAAACATCTTTGCATATGTCATGAAAATGTTCAGATAATTAATGATTTTAAAATTTAAAAACCATCACAGATTACCCGAGTGGATCCTAACCACCGTCTCAGGCTTTAGAAGTGAGAGGCAAAGAGACAGACAGACAGTGGAGCAGACCATTTGTAGACAGACCAGTGACTGGACGGACAGTGCCACAAACCTAAGGAAGGGGCCGGGTGGGAACCTTAGAGGCTGGCTGGATCTCCATCGGCGTCAAGAGCAGCTCCTCTGGAGTCCTGGCCACTCGGTCTCGTCTGTCCATCCTGAGGTCCTGGAATGTCCTGTAAGTTCATGTGACCTCAGCTGTGGGGTTAAGAGTGAAACAGAGAGATTGGTTTCACTTGGTACAGATGTGAAACAGAAACACTAGGGCCTTGTTCCCAGATTGCTCCCTGGGGGAAGCGTCACTCGTGTTGGGGGAAGGAGGGGACCAGTCTACAGATGAGAGACATAAAAGGAGCTTGGGTCCTGCTGTTAGTGACAGACCACTGAAAGACAAGATGGTACATCAGCGGTGGGGCCCTCCTTGAACTCCCTCTCACATGTGGCCTGAAGTCTGCATTAGAATAAGGGTACAGGTGTTTTTAAGAGCTGGCCGTAGATACATGGATTGAGGTGTGTGAAGCACAAATACTTGAGAGTTATCTGTGGAAAATATCTGCGAAATTACAAAAATCAAAATAAGTACAAAAGTGAAGATTTAAAAGAATTTTCCTTTAAAAATTTTCTTCAACATTTTTTTAAGAAAAGAAACTATCACAAAATACAGTTTTTAAAAAGCTGGTTGATAAACATTTTTTGATTTATAATTGGTATATTTTATATGCTGATATGTTTGACATTGTCATATAACTGACACATTGACATATTTGATATATGACAAAATCAAGAGAATAGGAGGGTCTTCTCAAGCAGATGCCCTTCTGCATGTATTTCACAACATCTTCTTGGCTACATTTCACGGGTGGACTGACTGTCATGTCAGGGTCACACCCATCATGGCTGATAATCTCTGCCAATTTCAATGACCTCATGGCTAGTAAGAGCCAATCCCATGTCAGGCAAGCTATCCATAATATAATAAACAGGCTCTGACAGGATCCACAGAAGCATAGCCCATCTATTCTTATGCAAATGTAATCCCACCCACTTATTCGTATGCAAATGTGATCCCACTTTACTTCTCTGTTAGCTGAATCAGCAACATCCTAGTGATCATCTCCTGTCACAGAGGTGTCCTGTAGGGAAACAAGAGTGACAAGAGTGACCCAGACAGACTCCCTTCACGCAGAATTCTCCTCCACAGTTGGTGGAGACCCAAGAAAGGCAGATTCTTACTTCACGCAGCCTTTCCACAAAGTACCGTAAGATGCTTAAGGAGTATGATAGTTCATAGATATCTTTATCCGTCTTAGACTTTGAGAACAGATATAAACAGCACACGAAACACCCAGCCCCCTCCCTTTTCTCTTCCCACATCCTCTTCCAAATAGCTTTCTGGGTTCTGAACTACCCTCCTGTGAAGCCAGTAACGAAGCCAGTAACGGTACTATTGGGAGCATTTCAAAATGGAAGCATGTATAACCCGGATGCTTCGTGCGCGAATGAAATAAATCTGTCTTCACACTATTTTTATCTAAAAGTTTCAAAGCACTTGGAGCATGGATTATGAAGTGATGTTTAAACAGAAAAAAATGTGCTATTGGAGAGGACATTTTGCATTCCTGGGGACAACCTGCTGATTACAACGGTGATGGGGAGAAAAGCTCTGTGCTGTGGCTGAAGACACAGCTGTGCGGCGGGAAGCAATCTTTCTTTTTGTTTTGCTCATTTTGGCATTTGGTGGATTTTTTTTTTCAATGCTGTCTGAAAGCATGAATATAATAACAATATGAAAATTAAAGTCTTATATCCTTGAATTCTGACAAGTTGCCAGAGCAGTAACATTACTCAAGCTTGTAATCACTCATGCAAAACTCAGAGGTTTTGAAAAACTGAAAATAAATCGGAAAACAGTGAAAATGTGAGTATAATATACACCCTACTTATCTCTATTGATTTATACTCTGAAACTGAAATTACACTTGAGGAATACACTTTTGTGGGGTATTGTTCTGTCAGTACTTCCTGAAGTGAAATTACATATAAAAATAAATATGAAGGAAATATTCTGACTTCTTGAGTTAGGAGTAATTTTAGGAGTCTTATATGACTCCATTTTACTAATCTGTGATCATTGAATGTGTGTCTGTGCATGCACGTTTGAGTGCATGCGTGCATAAGTGTGTGTGCATGCATGTGTGCACATGCATTTGTATGTGTGTGTGTCTGTATGTCAGTATGTGTGCGCGTATCTACAAAAGTATGCTGATGGGACAGTTCCTGATGTTCTTCAGATGCCATATACTTTTCTTTTTGGGAAGAGTGTCTTTCACTGGCCTGGAACTCATGACAAATCCAGGCTGTCTGGCTAGCTGGCATGCATGTAGTACTAAAAATAAATAAGTAAATAAAAAATAAACAGATGTTTGCTGGAAAATATTAATCCTTTGAGAACTTAATACAATGCGTTTTGATATTTACCCATCTCCTCCTAAGTCACCCCCACTTCCTTAAGCCCTCAACTTCATGTCGTTTTAAAATTTTTATTTTTAATGTAATAACTCACTGACTCCAATCTGTGCTGTCCATACACTTCTAGGTAGGGGGCCACACACTAGAGCATTATCGATCTACCAGGAGCCATTAAAAGAAACTGGCTTCCTCCCATTCCTTCGAAGCCACTCACTGTCTATAGTTCCCAAGTTAGGGGTAGGAACTTACTAAACCTTTCCCACTCCGTGATAAAACATTTATCGGCTTCATCTTGTTTAGGTCTTATGCAGGCAGCCACAGCTGCTGAGTCCATGCGAGCCCAGAGCCTGTCTTGTCTAGAAGACACTGGCTTCCTCCAGTCCTGTATTCATGTACACGTGAGTGTGCACGTGTATGTGTGTGTGTGTGCTTCGTGTGTGATACAGATGTCCCCATTTGTGACTGAGCACTCCACAATCACTAATTCTCCACACTTTGAATAGATGTGGATTTCTGCATTAACCACTGTCCACTGAACAGAGAAACGATGTCTGATAAGGTCTGAGACCTACACGGTCTCCAGATGGAAACTTGGGTGTAGAGAGCAGTTAGATCCTATGCCCATTCAAGAGAATAATAGGAATGGGTTCAACCCTGTGGTCTCTGAGTTGTAGCTTCTAATAGGACGTTAACATGGCAAAATTGGATACTGAGCAAATTAAATGGCTTAGCTAAGTATTCATATTAAACTAAACATCAATGTCAAACAGATAAAAATTCTCCGCAGCAAATGTGATTTTTTTTTTTTTTTACAATAAGTCTGATGAAGTCATTGTTTCATCTCAAGTAGAGGGCTATAGGTTAGCACTGGGAATGTATACCTTGCACTGCAAACTTTGTCAAGAACCCATGGGTAGGGAGCTCACTCAAATGATGATGGTGATCAGGGTCACAAATGTAATCTTAGAATGAGCTCAAACTATGTACCAGGTAAGGATGACTTATCTCCTGACATCTGACCCCTTCTCTGGTCATGTCTATTATCATCTCAGACATAAAATATGTTCCAGCGAGGCAGAGAAATTCCCCAACCCCTGTATGCAGCACCAAATAGCCTAACTCAGGCTTTAAACTTGTTTGCATCGTTCCACCCCAGAGCTCTCCAGTCTTGGACACATGAGAATCTTCTCGGGAGCCATAGCATGCTCCATATTCAGTTAGAATTGGGTCAGCTGTTTTAATTGTTCCTGTCTGAAAGAACTGCAGGGATGGAAACAGAGAGAAGCCTGAGAAAAAGAAGGTCCAGCAACAGGCCCAAAATGGGATCCAGCTCAAGGGGAGGTCCCAAAGCCTGACACTATTATTGAGGCTATGGAATGCTCACAGAAAGGGACCTAGCATGACTGCCCTCTGGAAGGCCCAACAAGCAGCTGAACGAGTCAGAAGCAGACATTTGCACCCAACCATTGGACAGAAGCTGGTGGCCCCAGTGATTGAATTTGGAAAAAGCTGAGGAGGAGGGCGACTCTGTAGGAGGACCAGCAGTCTCAATTAACCTGGACCCCCGAGATCTCTCAAACACTGGACCACCAACTAGGCAGCATATACCAGCTGATATGAGGACCCCAACACATATACAGCAGAGTCCTGCCAGGTCTGGGTTCAGTCAGAAAAGATGCACCTAACCTCAAGAGACTGAGGCCCCAGGGAGTTTAGAGATCTGGTAGGGTGGGGGTTGGGGTGTGTGGCCATCCTCGTGGAGACAGGGAGTGGGAAGGAGGATGGGATATGGAACAGTTGGAGGGTGGACCAGGAGGGGAATAAAATCTAGAGTGTAAAAAAAAAAAAAAAGGACTAGATAAAAAAGGAAGCAGAAATAAAAGAACCTTTCCAGTTAGTTTCACAGCATCACTGACTGAGGAGTTAGTGTGCATGTGGAGGTGTGGAGGAATCAACATCCACCATACCTCAGTGTTTGTCAGAGGTGGGGCATGCATACATGGGGTTTGATATATTGTTCATTCTGTTTTTTGCAATGTTTCAAATTTTCATAATAATATCCCTTTTTTTCTTTCTCATTTTAACTCATGACTCCAACGTATAATGACGCCAACTCAGTTCCTGGGGGGCTCCAACCAGTAACAACTACGAAACGACAGGGAACAAATGCTTATAAATGCTTTCTCTTGTAGGACGGATGGTGGCCCAGTGACGGGGCTTGAATGGCATGTCCCTTATAGGCTCAGACATTTGAACACCTAGTCTGGAGTTGGTGGAAGTCTGGGGGAGTTTTAGGAGGTGCGGACTTACTAGAGAAAGTGCGCCACTGGGGTTGAATTTTGAGAGTGGCTGGCCTTGCTTTCTAGTTCTTTCTCTCTCTGTTTTGTGCTTTGGATTAAAGCAAGGAGTCTTTCAGCTTCTTTCTGCTGCCACACCCACTTGCTGCCACGCCCACCCGCTACCCTGCCTACCCGATGCCACGCCCACCTGCTACCATGCCTACCTGCTGCCACGCCCACCCGATGCCACGCCCACCTGCAACCATGCCCACACGCTACCAGGGCTACCCGCTGCCACACCCACTGATGCCACGCCCACCTGCTACCATGCCTCTCCACCATCATGGACTCACCCCCCTGGAATCCTGAGTTCAAACACATTTTATAAGTTTCCAGAATCATAGTGTTTCATCGCAGCAGCAGAAAAGAAGCTAATGTGCCTTTGAAGATCTTTAAAGATTCTCTGATTAGGTTAGATGGAGACATATGTACCAAGAATTAAGCTAGAGGTAGCAGAGATGTTCAGGGAGCAGTAGTGTACTGAAGGAGTTTGCATGTGGAGGGGAAGGGTCAGTTACGCTTCCTGAAAGCATTGGAAACTATTTCATGAAAAACTGGCCTTTAAAATGAATTTGTAAAACTTAACTATCCATTAAGATTCAGCCTTTAAATCCTCCTGTTCCTCTTGAACACTGTTTCTGTTGTTAATAAAAACATCAAGTTGCCTATCTTTACTGTAACCTTGGTTTCTACAGTTCATCTCTCTAACATCAGATCTCATGTCATTATCTTACCAGATCTTTATCATGAAGAACTATTTTATTTATTTTTGCATCCTTCAAACCCTTCTGAAAGGGACTTGGGCATTCTGAGGATCCAATAAGACTGTACTGTATTAAATAAAATAGATTATACTTATGCCACTCTCCTAAACAATCTTGTCCCAGCACTTGGAATGTAAATGTGCACATGCTGCTTAATTGGGAATCAATGTTAATTTAGAAGAGCACTGATCAGGGGAAGAAAGAAAAACTATGACAAGTTGGAAAGAGACCCCCCTTTTTTTTTTATTCCATCAAAAATGGACACTACTCTTTTAAAGAGAGCTATAAATAAACACCCCAAACCACTCCCTGAAAGAGGCACTTGGTCTGGCCAAGGGCAGCCTTGAATGTTAATTCTGTTCTATTGAAAGCACCTGGGCTTGAAAGACTTCTCCAGCGTGGCTGGCACAAGAGCAGCTTTATCTTCCGCTCAGGCCTCGGAATGACCCAATTCTGTCACTTTAGTGGAACAAATAGTTAGAAGAAAAGTTGGTTGACAGAGATAAAAAGCACATGTGGTGGGGGTGTTGGGGACAGAAAATCCCAAGAAAACCGTTAGTAGGGCACTTCCTTGGGACCTGGGAGTTAGTTAGCAGCTATTGCTTTGAACTGGGTATGCGCAGGCCATTCCTTCTGCTTGGTTTTAATGTTCTGTGTGGCTCAGAATCATGCCTGAAGGCCCATGCCACAAAGGAGCTAAATGTGTCCACTAATCAAGAATGGAGCTGGCACACAGATGAGGAGGCTCTGTCTGCCTCTAGACTGAGGAAATCCTCATTTTTAGGAGCATTGCAGCTAGTGTCCTGAAGCAAGCCAATGAGACATCAACACTACTATAAAAGTGAGCAGAGGGGGCTGGTGAGATGGCTCAGTGGGTAAGAGCACCCGACTGTTCTTCCGAAGGTCTGGAGTTCAAATCCCAGGAACCACACGGTGGCTCACAACCATCCGTAACAAGATCCGATGCCCTCTTCTGGAGTGTCTGAAGACAGCTACAGTGTACTTACATATAATAAATAAATAAATCTTAAAAAAATAAAAAAACTGAGCAGAAATTAATGGGTATTTTTTCCTGTTACCAATAGCAAGTCCTCCCCCCCCCAACCCCTAACACACACCTCCTAAAATGTCAATGAAGATAAAACCATTATGCAATGTCTTGGGGTTCAACTTAATTTTTTTTCTTCTACTTTACCACAAAAATCTCATTTGCAAATACGAGAAAATTTGTATTTGCATAAAAGCATCACAATACACTGCAACAGACTTTTAAATAGTGCTCTGCCAGCTTTCTGCTCACCAGCATCCCCGCCAAGAACAATTAGTAACCCAAATAACATATTACTAAGTATCTATTGGAAAGCACCAGCCAGCTCCCAGAACATCTAGACAAAGGAGGTCACTGTCGTGAGCCCCATATTCCCTCAGATTGACCTCTTAGGACACTGGCCAGTTAATGAGCAGCACTGGGAAGCAGAAAGCAGAAGAGACTGGAAGGAAACAAAAATGAACTTGGAATCTGTTGAGGTCTAACCCCAGTACCCCAGCATAGCTGTAGCCATTTTGTTCCATGCCTGTGGAGCTATTTCATATTGTTGCTGTAATATACCTGCCAGCCACTGACACAGAAGAATAACTTGACTCAGAGCAGGGTCATGCCGATCACATATTCTGGTATTTTCTGTGTGTTCTGTATGAGGTTCGTTAATCTTAAGAAATTCCACAAAGCCTTATGTAAGACCCATCAAGTTAAAGGTCAATTTAAACTGCTATGTCTAAAATGGCTTGAGTCAGAGCTGACCACTGGGCAGCACTTCCTTCACCTGTGTATGAGCTCACTGTGACTTTTGTGGGTTTTATTTTTCTTTATATACTGACAGAGAAAGATACTCATTGTCGTAGCTCAGATTCTGAGTTATGCCCGGATCCAGTCAGTACTAGGGTGTGCATTTCATTGTCATAGCTCAGATTCTGAGTTATGCCCCGATCCAGTCAGTACTAGGGTGTGCATTCAATAAACCATCCCTGTCTGACTGAAACTGGTGTTAATGTGGTTTACCAAGTGACTCATGGACCCCCAACAGAATCCACCACAGAAGACAGGCTCTGGCTTTCTATTGGGACTGTGAACATGTGAGGAGCAGGAGAGATGAGAGATGGACAGGTCCATCCTGGGACTGAAGGACAGAGCCGCTTTGAAAGAGCCCAGCCCAAGTTCAGATGAAGGCCATCCGTATCGCTGCCTGCTAGGAAGGAAGAGGCCACTGGGATTCTTCAATTTTACTGAAAACTTAAAGCACAGCGGGAAGGAAGGCGAAATGACTGAAGAACGAGAGACCAGATCACAAAGTACCACAGAGAGGTACTCTGGGAAAATCCTCAGATCTACAGTTCAAATTATCCATGGCTCATACATTCAAGAAATTACACGATGGAGAATTTCAGCAGGCTAAAAGCCTGAGGTAAAATATCTGAGGTAAAATATCGAAATGAAATTCTGAAACCGAGAAGTTTAGTTAGGGTTTCATTGCTGCGAAGAGACACCATAACCAAGGCAACTCTTATAAAGAAAAACATTTAATAGGGGCTGGCTTGCAGGTCAAAAGTTCAGTCCATTCATTGTCATGATGGGAAGCATGGCAGCATCCAGGCAGACATGGTGATGAAGGGGCCAAGAGTCTTGATCGGAAGGCAACCGGGAGAGACGGTTTCTTCTGCAATGGGTGGAACATGAGGACTAGGAGCCGGCAAAGCCCACCCCACAGTGATGCATTTCCTCCAACAACTATTCTAACGAGGACGCACCTCCAAATAGCGTCACTCCCTGTGGGCCGAGCATTCAAACCCATGAGTCTATGGGGGCCTATTCAAACCACTACAGTAACTGAAATTATGAAATAAATATATAGACCCTCTAAGTGTGTAGTGGTGTAGGGTCACCTGAGACTCCCCTGTCCTTCTCTTCCTTTTGTGGTGACATGGCATCTTAGGTGGGGTTCTCTAGAGGAGCAGAACAGTAGACTGCGTGTGCACACCATGAAAGGATATTTACCAGAATGGCTCAGAAAGTAGGGAGTGAGCAGCTCCACGCTGGAAAGACAGGGAACTCGGTAGCTTTGCAATCCACCAAATATTTTAGTGGTCACCGGCCAGGGCTGAGAGCCCGGACGGTTCCTGGGGATTTGCTAATCTTCAATCCACACTGAAATGCCAAAGGGAGCAGCAGTGGTAGCACCAGCATATAAAGTCATGGTGAGAAG
>NC_034610.1:47807751-47838580 GCF_900095145.1 Mus pahari | reverse complement strand
GGGCGGGAGGGCAGGGGGGGCAGACAGGGAGGCGGACAGGCAATGCCCAGGCCACCTACCTGGGAGGAAATTCTGTCTCTGAGTTAACCCTTTGTGGACATGCTCTCACAACTGCATTCAGACCCTGCTGGGGATTTTCACGACGTAGGTGTCAAGAAAAACTAACAGGCAAATGCATTTTCCGAAAAAGATGCTTATTTATTCATCATCCATTGACGGTTTCACTTAGTCTGTAGTGCATTCTGGTCATTTTTACCCCCTTACCTACTGCCTTTCATCCTCCTTCTGCTTCTGCCGAGCCCTCTCTTCTCCCCAAATCCTCTCCAGTTTTCATGTCTTTGCTTTGTGGTCAACTCACAGAGCTGCACGAGGGTTGCTTGTGTGAGCATGGGTAGGAGGTTATTAATCCTGGAGCAGGGGCAGATTAACGACTGCTACACCACAGTATCTCCTTGGACTGGTTTGAAAGAAAATGGCCCCTATAGGCTAACAGGATTGACTCTGTTAGGAGGTGTGGCCTTGCTGGAGTAGGTGTGGCTTTGTTGGGGGGATTTTGTCACTAGGGGGTGGCTTTTGAAGTCTCAGAAGCTCAAACCACACCCAGCAAGGCATTCTTTTCCTTTTTTTTTTTTTTTTTTGATAATATCCTGTGGAATTAGAAATCCTTTTTTTAAAAAAAAATGGATTATTTTCTTTATTTACATTTCAAATGTTATCTATCCCCTTTCCCGGTTTCCCTCCCTCCTGGAAACACCCTATCACATCCTCCTTCCCCTGCTTCTATGAGGGTGTTCCTCCACCCACCCACTCCCACCTCCCTGCCCTCAATTCCCCTACACTGGGGCATCTATCAAGCCTTCATAGGACCAAGGACCTCTCCTCCCATTGATGCATGACAAGGCCATCCTCTGCTACATATGCAGCTGGAGCCATGTGTACTCCTTTGTTGATGGTTTAGTCCCTGGGAGCTCTGGAGGGTCTGGTTGGTTGATATTGTTGTTCTTCCTGTGGGGTTGCAAACCCCTTCAACTCCTTCAGCCCTTTCTCTAACTCCTTTATTGGGGGACCCAGTGCTCAGTCCAATGGTTGGCTGTGAACATCTGACTCTGTACTTGTTAGGCTCTGGCAGGGCCTCTCAGGAGACAGCCATATCAGGCTCCTTTCAGCATGTACTTCTTGGCATCCACAATAGTGTCTGGGTTTGGTGACTGTATATGGGATGAATCCCCTGGTGGGACAGTCTCTGGGTGGCCTTTGCTTCAGTCTCTGCTCAGCACTTTCTCTCCATATTTGTTCCTGTGAGTATTTTGTTCTTCTAAGAAGGACCGAAGCACCCACATTTTGGTCTTCCTTCTTCTTGAGTCTCATGTGGTCTGTGAATTGTATCTTGGGTATTCTGAGCTTCTGAGACAACATCTACTTATCAGTGAGTGCATACCATGTGTGGGTCTTTTGGGGTTTTGTTTTTTGTTTTTTTGGTTTTTTTTTTTTTTTGTGATTGAGTCAAGATATTTTCTAATTCCATCCATTTGCCTAAGAATTTCATGAATTCATTGTGTTTAATAGCTGAGTAGTACTCCATAGTGTAAATGCACTGCATATTCTCTATCCATTCCTCTGTTGAAGGACATCTGGGTTCTTTACAGCTTCTGGCTGTTATAAACAAGGCTGCTATGAGCATAGTGGAGCATGTGTCCTTATTACATTTTGGAGCATCTTCTGGGTATATGCCCAGAAGAGGTATTGCTGGGTCCTCGAGTAATACTATGTCCAGTTTTCTGAGGAACCACCAGACTGATTTCCAGAGTGGTTGTACCAGCTTGCAATCCCACCAGCAATGGAGGAGCGTTCCTCTTTCTCCACATCCTCGCCGGCATCTGCTGTCACCTGAGTTTTTTATTTTAGCCGTTCTGACTGGTGTGTTCCTTCTTTCTTTGAATCAAGTTGTAGAACACTTGGCTCCTTTTCCTGCACCATGCCTGCCTAGATACTGCCATGCTTCCTGCCTTGATGATAATGGACCGAACCTTTTCACTCCAAGGTCAGAGCAGCTGCCCAACCCTCTTCTGCCCTTAGCTTCATTTGTAGTCCTCAGCTGAGACCACTATACCCAGAACATTCATTAAGCCTTCTTTCACATCTTGTCTTCAAATTTCAACTTGATGGGGCATGAATAATTCACACTCCTCGAGTCGTTTTCTGCGTGGCTGGACTAATCATAGAAGCTTACCTAATTCACTGCCTTCTGTCTGACTGTGTAAGTACTCACTAAACATTTATTGAGTTATGGCTTATTGTGCTAATACAAGCTTGATGTTGGCAGACATGATTCACGGAAATGGTTACGACGGGAGAGACCTTTTCCCTCTGAGGCCTTTCAAATTGGGTTAAGTTATTGCGTTAGAAGGGTCTGGCTGCTCTCTAGCCTGAAACAGGCTGTGGGAGGGAGTGGCCCAATCCTGACGTCTTAACTCAGGACCAGGGAAGCAACAGTGGTAAATGGAAAAAAGAGTCTGATCATATTGCGGAAGCACCCCTCTGTATCTTACTCTTTCCCAAATCTCATCAGCCATTTGTTCAGGGAGTTTTAGGTTTTGAGAAAGTGCATCCAAAGCTCCATTCTTCATATCCTCCCTCCCACCCAACCCCCGCCCCTAGTTTCCAGCTTCTAAATAACCCTCTAATCAGTAGATGGAAGAGGTTTCACTTTACCATCAGACTCTTCACACCCCTGCAGGAAGAAATCAGGCCCCCTGCCTGTGTTCTCTGTAGATCCAGAGAGTGATTTAAGAGAGCCAAACTCTTTCCTGCTGCTCTTTCTACAGCCAGAGGGACCAGCAGTTCCAGGAACAAAGAGGGAGGTAGGAGGCCAGAAGAAGGAGATGCGTCCAGGAGAACCAGTCCTGAGATGGCTGGAACTGATTCAGCTGCCAGCTCCATGGTGAGGAGTGTTCCTTCATCTCTTCCCGTAAGTCCTGAGAGATGTCACCTTGCTCTGGCAACCTCCACCACTACCAGGGACCCCTCAGAGAAAGGGCTCAACCCGTGCAGCTTATGGGAAGGATCTGAGCTCACAGTGAGACACAAGGGAAGAGGAGCCGGCCACAAGCTTCACTTATGTTTTGTGAGAAAAGGACACATGAATGTCACCTGTGGGTGACTACATTAATATTTAATTGTTTTAATTAATAGTAAGGGCTCAGATGTGCATCTTTTATGGGTAGTGCCATATATATAAAGTATGTAGGAGCTTCATAAATGTTAGGGACCCTTGGTGTGTCTGTCATTATGTCATATTCATCTGCTTACAGCCCTCTTATGTGTATCCCTCATGATGTCTCTTTAGAAACACAGGGTGACAACGGCCTGAGCTATCACAGCTGACCAAGTTGGAACTCTTCCCTAGCTACATGACCAGAGAAGCCCTCTTCAACGCACCCAGAACTACCTCCATCAGACAAAGCAGAAAACAGCTATAACACCCCTGCCCTGAATTTTTAATATCCTCTCTACATTAGGAATGGTAGTCTCCTGCTGAAGGAATACACTTTCCCGTCTTCATTTTCAGACTACAGAAGTCATTTCTGCCACTCTAAAAGGCAGCATGCCACTTTCTCCAGTAGGCATTTGGACCATCCACACCCGTCGGTGAGAAAGTTGTCCACATGCTATCAATCAATATAATCCTGCCTAAGGTCAGGCTACACTCGCTTTCCACCTGCTCTCTCTCTGTCTTTTTAAGAAATAATCTAACCTATGGTGCAGGACTTGCACTATATATATATATATATATATATATATATATATATATATATATATATATTGCATCCTATATAGTGATATATATCACATCTTATATACCACACCTCATGAATTCTCCTACTTCACATCAATTTCTTTGCTAACTTGTTCTTATCTTAATGTTAAAAAGTATTGACCACTTTACAAGCTACACACTTACTTGCCAAACAGAGTTAATTTCAAGAATATATTATGACATATTAGGAAAATTCATTCATGTGTGTCTGGTACCAACATATCATACTCACTATATGATACTTTAAAATTAAAAAAAAAAGAATGCATTTCAGGATAATTGCATACCTGCTACATCAAATAAATGAAAAATGTACCTTATCTCCTTATATAGTGTAAGTCATAAGCTATTCAGTGATGTAGATTAGCAACTACTAGGATTTTCCCATGAGCCTGTAAGAAGGGTTTGTGGTTTGGCTCCCTGACCCCTGCTGTAGACGGTCCTCCGGTCAGCTGGCTGCTGACTATGGATGCTTTAGAAAGGGAAGAAGTTTAGGGTCGAAACCTAAGGAAAGAACATATGTGCATGTGCTTCCTTTATAGACCTTGGAGCCAGGCATTAGTCGTGCATGCCTGTAATTCCTGCACTAGTGAGGCTAAGGCAGGAGAATTATGAGTTTGAGGAGACCCTGTGATGAAGGAAAGATGGAAGTGGGCAAGGAATGGAAGGGGGGCAACCTCGGGCTACTTTTTTCCATGAAAATGTAAGTCAAAAATCATGTTTCCAAAGTTTTTTCAGATGGTTAATGTAGTGAAAGAGATTTACAGGAGTAAATTTTTTTGTACTAGTAGTGGGGATTATAACTTTGATTTATATCCTTAGCATGTTTTGCTTTGTATTTTTAGTCAGTCTCCAAGTTGCTTAGAGCGTCACTGAATAAGTTCGGCTGTCTTGCCTCGACCTCCTGAGCCACCGGGATTATAGGCTTGTGCCACTGGGCCTGGCAAAACTTGTACGATGACAAATTATATTTGATTTTAAATGGTTTTGCAGAAAACCAGCCAGTGCCAGGGGCAAAACAGCCCCATTTCTGTCTTCCTACCTTTCCTATTGTGGCGGAGAGGCTACTTGCCACCTCCGGAAGTGTCACTCGAGCATGGGAGCAGAAGGAAACCAGGCCATGCCTCCCTGCTTTGGTGCCAGCTGACGCTAAGCCCTAGAGAATCGCTGATATCTGCTTTTCCCTGAGGCTGTGGAAAGGGCAGGGCAAATGGAGCTTCAGGAAATGAGGGTGACCTCATTTCAGGGAGTTCTGGCACAAATTCGCTTACTGTACAGTAGCACACTTCTGTCTTATAGTTGAAGAGTACATGCCAGGTTTCCCAGTAGTGGCCTGAAACTACACAGGGCAATGAGACATCCCCCATTTTTTGATGCAAGCACATTCGTAATAAAGTTTGATTAATAAATTAGGCATAGTAAGAAATTAATAAAATAGAATAATAAAATAGATCAATCCTAACCACACTGCAATGTAGTATATATTTCTCGTGTCAAGGTAAATACAAATGTTTTCAATTAGTGAACAACAAATTTAATTATAAAATAATTATAGATAAACAAACCTCTGAAAGACAAACTAAATAAGGGGTGTTAGCTATAGTTTCTGCCTCCGCATCTGATTAGAGACTTGACCTAATTTGTCTGAAGCCCAGTGGTATCTGATCACCTTTTGCCCTGGTTAAGATGATTCTATGTGGTTATTTGTGGTACAGCTCATTTGTGCCCCGTCCTAAGTGAAAACCATCACACCCCAGTGCCGCAGACAGACCTCACTCGGGTCCCCCATCTGCATGGAATGGGTCTCGTGGTTGCAGGAGAGCAAGGATTTGGCGAATGAGAGAGAGAGAGAGAGAGAGAGAGAGAGAGAGAGAGAGAGCAAAACTGAATGTATTGATTAAAATGAGCATCACATTTTTAATACAGAACAAACAAGAAAAGCGGGGCAGGATACATCCATTGTTACAATGACACAAGACAAAGGATTGAATACAACAACCAAAGACCACGGGGTGGGACCAGGCAGCTTGAGGAGGAAGCCAGGTGCAAGGCTAGTCAATAGTTAAACCCCACTGTCAGGGGTCCCCAGTAAATCCTCCATTATGCTGTTCCTTTGGGTCTAGCGGAAAAACCTTTTTTGGGGGTTCTGCTCTAATGCAATACCACACCCCTCCCCTATTTCCTAGGCTTTGGTAAATACTTGCATATGAAAATAACTTGGATGAAATGAAGATTCCAAATGTACTCTAAACTAAGCTTTGCCCTGAGCTTGGCTCTGTTCTTTGTAATGCTTAATTGGTTTCACGGGTCTATACTAGAAGTGAATTAGAATGTTAATGAATAGGTAACCTTCTCACTGAATTCCGAGCTCCTGGCTTTAAGGAATTTTTTAGGACTTTGGAACACTGGTGGAAACTTCACCTATGGTAAAAATTCAATTTTTAAAGGCATCAATAATACTGAAAGAGAGCATACACCATACTAACGTGGATAGGGTTCGTGTATATAGATTATTAGAAATGCCAAGACTCCAGGAGGCTGAGTTTCCTTGAGACTCTTTTTCCTCAGGACTCGTCCAGGTTTTCAGACATGGAAAACTGGACTTACTAGAGTGGGTGTGGCACCCCAGCAGCTGATCATGATACAACCTTGTGGTCAAAAAGTAAGCTCCTTCACACATTTTCTCTGAGGAAGACCCTTCTAACAACTAAGACAGTCAAACACTGCAGTTGTTTGAAAAGGTCCATAGGTTTCCATAGGTTCATGTGTTTCAATGGTTGACCTTAGGTAGTGGCACTGTATGGCCTTATTGGAAGAGGTGTGGTCTTATTAGAGGAAGCACATCACTCTGTGGGCGGGCTTTGAGGTCTCCTCTGCTCAGGTTCTCCCCCTTGAGGATGAAAGTCTCCTACGGGCTGCCTTTGAAAGACAGTCTTCTCCTTGCTGCCTTCAGATGAAGTTGTAGAACTCTCAGCTCCTCCTACACCATGCCTGCCTGCACACCGCCATGTTCCCGCCATGATGATAATGAACTGAACCAGGTCCCCACTCGATTTCTCGTGTGCTGGCTACTCTCTCATTCACTCCCCATTGGCATCACTGGTCTCTCTGGGAATAATAGTAAGTAATAAGATTTTTGTTTTTTGTGCCTTTTAGCCTCATCTGATGTTGCCTGACACGACCACACCCAAACCCGATCTTACATCCACCCTTGTCATCCTCTTCCCTGGGTTTGTGGTCTCCTCTAAGGTTCTCGAGACCTTGTTAGGAAAACCCACAGGGCTAAAGAAGTGGGCAAGTGGGGAAAAGCTGCAATCCTGATACCTGAGTTTGATTCTGCAAAGCCACATGCAAAAGTCAGAGGAAGAGGCCTCCTATCTGTAATCCCAGCATTTCTATGGTTTGATGGGAGAGAGGGGGAGATAAATGCGTGGGTCAGATAGATTGCAGTTGCATTGGTGTAGCATAATCAACAAGAATGACCCTGCTTCAACAGGTGGAAGCCAAGGACTGACTCCGTAAAGTTGTCCTTTGACCTCTCAACCACCACTATGACACTTGAATACCCTTACACACACACACACACACACACACACACACACACACACACACACACACACCTACATAAAAGGTCAAATACATTTAAGAGAAAGAATCCACAACAGCACAAGTCACAGCAAGTGATAAGTGATAAGTGATAGCCGGCTTTGTTCAAGTGTCATTAATCATTTCAAGGAAGAGCAAACCCACTGAAATTTATTGCTCGTTTTCACATAAATTGGTCTTGGATTTTAATCACTTTTCTTGAAATCATTAAATAAGATCTAATTATTTAATCCCTTCATCCTGTTATATTGTTAAATAACTTTTAATAGATTTTTTTGATAATGCTAAATGATCCCATATTTCCTCAGGGTATGCCACACTCGCTCATGACTTATGACTTTCTCAAGTCCAACTAACTTTTATATTTCATTAGGGTGTTTAGATCTATGTCAACAAAGGAGATTAAACTATCATTCTTTAAGAGAAAGACACAGAAAAGAGAGAGAAGATGGGAGAGGAGGATGGAGAGAGGGTGGGAGGAAAAGACAGAGACAGAGACAGAGAAACGGAGAAACAAACAGAGGTTGCATAGAAGGTAACAGTTGTTGGCGGCCCCAGCACGGGAAGCTTAACAGATTCCCTTCCAATGCATGTGGCTTACTAACGGCCCCTCACCTGAGAAGGATGCTTACCGTGTTGGGATGCCTCTGAATGGCTGAGTGATGCCCTTGAGTCTGTGGAGCTTTGCAAAAGCTCCTGTCCCTACATTGGGTGCATCCTAGACAGTCCAAGTGCTCCCTGAGTGCTCCCACCAGCTGCCAACTTTAGGAGGGAAAAGGAGTCATCAAGCACAGCACTTCAGTCAGTCAGTCACTTCAGTCTGTCAGTCAGTCACTTCAGTCTGTCAGTCACTTCAGTCTGTCACTCAGTCAGTTCAGTCTGTCACTCAGTCAGTTCAGTCTGTCAGTCAGTTCAGTCTGTCAGTCAGTTCAGTCTGTCAGTCAGTTCAGTCTGTCAGTCACTTCAGTCTGTCAGTCACTTCAGTCTGTCAGTCACTCTACTAAAGACAGGATGCTTTCTTCTGACTACTACATCCCAGACTGAGTGATGTTTTCCTAACAGGCAGAGGCAGAAAATCTACTGTGGTGCTCTGTTGGGTAGATACAAGGCTGGTCCAGATTTATCAGGTGAACAGAAATCCCATACTTATTAATGCCAGCTCTTACTTACCAGGCCAAGGTCACATAATATAACCAAGAGGAATTAAAGCAGGACAGTTGGAGGGCCCATAGCAAAACGGATACTGTGGCAATTTTATTGAGAGCAATCAGACTTTTTATACCTTTATCAGAAACAGAATATAAGTGTCAGGACCAACACAGTTGTAGTTCTCAGGATACAGTGATGTTTGCAAGATATACAGGGTATACAAGATTAATGTCTACAACCAATTATCCTGTCAAGCTTCCATGCTTCCTTGACTACTAAAGGGACACTCAGAGAAGCACAAAACAGCCTGAACACTTTACTACCAGAGGGAGTGTGTTGGTCTCTCAAGAACTGGAAGGCACAGAGTGTGTGCATCAGGAGCCTCGGGCTCTAACCTGAAAAATCTATGCTGCATGCCTCTCAGGGTAGCTAGGCTGGGCCAACTCTATAGTTCCTTGTACATACCCTTCCACTGAGTCTGTGTAGCAGTGTCTATAGAAGGCCCCTAGGTTCCCTGCCTGGCAAGAAAATGTCTCTTTCACTGGAGATAATGACCCTGTGTGGGAAGGTGTTGTCAGGCTCTGGGACTTACCTATTGCTGCTTTTTCTTGATTCTGTCGCATCCCACACACGATGAGAATGATTGGGGAATCCCAGAGATGGAGGCAGTTGCAGACCAGGGGTCCAAGAGGAGCCACAATAAACGCTGCTGCCCTGACAGGGCAGAAGACATACTATCAGGAACTTGCCAGAGCAATACTCAACATGAGAAAGGAAATCATTTTAGCTGTCTAAAAATAAAGCCGTTCTACAGACTTTACCTCAAATGGTGGAGGGCTGGGGAAGACGATGGTCATCTTGTAGGAAGAGAGTATCTCAGAGAATGGCCACTCATCTCTTGTGGTTGAAAGATGGAAACCAAAGCAAAGCGAAGCAGCAGAACAAACAAGGACAAAAGACAAACAGTCTCACCGCAGCCACCGAGTGGCTGCCAGTCCAGGAAAATGCAGTTTAAGGAACGTCCATCCTTTATTACTGAGCAAATGTCTGGTCTCACAAACAACGCTAGTTTTAGATTGCTCACTCGTTTAAAACAAACCCCTCAATTTGGGGGAGTGATGTAATTAAGTAAATTATATGTATACTTTGTCCTAGTTAGATTGCATTATTAACTTGACAGAGCCTCCCAAGTCCTCTGAGAGAGAAGCCTCAGTTGACAAATTTCCTAGACCAGATGTGTTTGTGAGCATGTCTTTGGGGGACTGTCTCAAGTTTCAATTGATCTAGGTACTGCAACTGTGTGGCAGTACCCAGTCTCAAGCAGGAGGTCCAAGGTTGTATAAGATGGCTAGCTAAGCATGAACTTGTGAGCAAGGCAGCAAGCAGTGTCTCTCCATAGTTTCTGCTTGAGTTCCTGCCCTGCCTTCCTTTATTGATAGATGATAACTTGTTAAATGACATGAATTCCTCTAAGACAAAACTGCTTTTGTTCAGAGTATTTTGTCATAGTAATAGAAAGGAACTTAGAATATACTGACATGGATATTGTTTTTTGGTATAAGTATGCATTAAGTAGTAATTTGAGTAGGGACATATAACACACATATATAACTAAATATAGATTGATTTTTGGAACTTGATTGAAAATTGGAAATCCCAAACTTATAGACTATAGGATTTAAGTACAGTTTCAGCTACACAGGGGGCTATGGCAACAAGTCGCTTAAGTTTTGGAACTCAAGACTTGTATAGGCTACATAGCAAAACCCTTATGGATCTCAAGGCTAGAGAAGTGGGGGAGGAAGGAGGAAGACAAAGGGGAGCAGAGTGAAGGAAAAGAGGGGGGCATGGGTTGCTTCTATATCTCTGGAACACTGATTATTTTTCAAGTTTAACAATCACTGATGTATACCAACTGACAAATCTTCATCAAGTGGTCAATGTTGGTGTTTGGATTTCTACACTTGAAGATCCCACTAAATTTGAACATGCTGATAATGTAATTTTCAAAAAGTCACCATATATAAAAAATGGCCATGCTTTAGTTTCAAAGCCTTGCCTAATTTCCCTGTAGTCACAGTAATAGTTGCTGTAATGTGTTTTGTATAGGGTACAGATACTCTGGTAATAAAATAAGTACTTACAAATTATCTTAATACAAATATTGTCAAAATATGTAATATTCTTGAAAGAAATGTCATTATGAATCCCATTGCTTCAAACAATGTATATACACTAACAAAGTTTTTAAAAATTATTTTATTAGATATTTTCTTCACTTATATTTCAAATGTTATCCCAAAAGTACCCTGTACCCTCCCCCCGCCCTGCTCCCCTACCCACTCACTCCCACTTCTTGGCCCTGGCGTTCCCCTCTATGGGGCATATAAAGTTTGCAAGACTCTCTTCCGACTAGGCCATCTTCTGCTACAAATGCAGCTAGAGACATGAGCTCTGGGGGTACTGATTAGTTCATATTGTTGTTCCACCTATAGGGTTGCAGACTCCTTCAGTTCCTTGGGTACTTTCTCTAGCTCCTCCATTGGGGGCCCTGTGTTCCATCCTATAGATGACTGTGAGCATCCACTTCTGTGTTTGCCAGGCACTGGCATAGCCTCACAGGGGACAGCTATATCAGGATCCCTTCAGCAGAATCTTGCTGGCATATGCAATAGTGTCTGTGTTTGGTGGCTGATTATGGGATGGACCGGGGGGGGGGGGCAGTCTCTGGATGGTCCATCCTTTCGTCTTAGCTCCAAATTTTGTCTCTGCAACTCGTTCCATGGGTATTTTATTCCCTATTCTAGGGAGGAATGAAGTATCCACATGTTAGTCTTCCTTCTTGATTTTCTTGTGTTTTGAAAAATATGGAACGCTTCACGAATTTGCGTGTCATCCTTGCGCAGGGGCCATGCTAATCTTCTCTGCTTCATTCCAATTTTAGTATATGTGCTGCCGAAGCGAGCACAACAAAGTTTTTAATATAAAAACTTGGCTTAATAAAATGGGACTCATATACTCCCCTGTTTTATATGGTCCAATGTAAGTTAAATCAGGGCCTTCAAGGATAAAAATCGTGTATGTAGCCGGGCATGGTGGTGCACACCTTTGATCCCAGCACTCGGGAGGCAGAGGCAGGCAGATTTCTGAGTTCGAGGCCAGCCTGGTCTACAAAACAGCCTGGTCTACAAAGTGAGTTCCAGGACAGCCAGGGCTATACAGAGAAACCCTGTCTCAAAAATAAAATAAAATAAAATAAAAAAACAAACCAAACAACAACAACAACAACAAAAGTGTATGTTTGTACATGTTTATGTCTGCGTGAAACATTATTCCTACTTACTATCCACTTGACAGCTCAACTTTGCTTATTCTTAACTTTGGGGAAAATAAAGGATTTGCTGTTACAGTCTTGCAACCTCAGAGCCATGGTTCCACCTGCAAAAGTCTCAATAGACAATCCCTAACAGGGCTCAAATTAATATTTTTGCTGAAGCAACAACTGCTAAGTGCTTTGCTCAGCTGGTAGAATGTGAAGTCTGGTGCCTATTTCAACAGCCCCAGTGCAGCCTCTCTCTCTCTCACCCTGAAGGGATTTCTAGGCTGCCTACAGGGTCATCACACACAATGTTTGCAGGCAAGAGCCTAATGGCACACAGATACAAGGTTCCCTCCGTAGCATCCCCCTCAAGGAGTCCAATCTGACATCCTGCTCAGGCACTCGTGGATCCAATAGTTTTAGCGCTTCTGGTTTCTGGCAGCGACAGGTGCCTTGTTTACAAGTTTTACATACAGATGAAAATCAATGGGTTTCCAAGTCACTGCCCTCGGAAAACCCTCACTGCAGACACTTTGGCGGCTGTTCGCATGCTCCCAGAGTCTCGGACTACTCCGTACTGCTGTCGGTTGTTCCTGGACTTCGGGTGCAAGAAGTTGCTCCTCCTGGCCATGTGCCATCCACTGCTCAGTATCTGGCTACCTGCAGGCTGCCTTAGATCCTGAACCTGTGACCTCCACATCCAGTTGTTTATTTTGTTCAAGAACACAGCATGTTCCAATATCACCAGGGTTCTCGAGACTCGGTAAGACAGGATGGAGAGAAACTCGGGATATCTTCTATGTATCACCTGAAGAGGGCCTTCACCGGTCCTCAGACACTTCCCAGATTTGCTGGACAGTGTCTACTCTCCCACTTCGGGCCAGGTAGGATTGGCTGTGTGAAGCGCAGTGGGCATTTGTAGACCATTCAGATATACAGCGAACCACACGGGATGGGGCTCTGGAGATACCACTGTTTACACTTCCATAGCCAGTATGTTCCTTAAGAAGGGCAGGGCTCAGAAAGAGTACCTTGGCCAGCCTTTGGGCATTCATATTAATGCTGAGTGCCCTTTCCAACACGCAGTCGCGACTCACATCTGTGATAGACCGTTATCTAAAGTTTTGAAACAAAAAAATCTTTAAGCATGAAATCAAAAGGCAGAGCAAATAGCATCGAAATTTTTCTGTAACTCTCTTGGCTCCCAGATGTTCAAAGCAAAACCACTCACCTCCACAACACGAATCCCTGTCAAACCGCCGCCTCTTTCCCAAAGTTCTGGAGGTCAAACCTAGGGCCTCATACCCATGCTAGGGAAATACTCCATCACTGTAGCTACTCCTCAGCTTAATAGTCATGGCTAACACTGGTAGTGACCCATATATGCACTTCACCTTTTAAAACATACATGGGGGGGGGGCAGAGGGAGCATGTCTTGAAAGAAACATTTAGTAACTGCTGGGACACAGGCATGTCATCCCCAGACTCCTTTTGAAATCCCCATCTAATTGATAAACTTCTAAATCTCTCTTCCTCCAGGCTATAACCCTCTACAATCTGTGTATATGTGTTTTGTCTGAAGATATGTATGTATATTATATGCATGGTACGCAGTTGATTACAGAGGCCAGAAGGGGGAGTCAGACCTCCTCGAACTGAAGCGACAGACAGTTGTGAACCACTGTAAGAATGCTGGGAATCGAACACAGGTCCTCTAGGAGAGTTTCTAGGTTTCCTAACTGCTGAGCCATCCTCTCTAGCTTCTTTTGTCGATTCTTTTTTGTTTGTTTGTTTGCTTGTTTGTTTTGGTTTTTCAAGACAGGGTTTCTCTGTATAGTCCTGGCTGTCCTGGAACTCACTCTGTAGACCGGGCTGCCCTCGAACTCAGAAATCCGCCTGCCTCTGCCTCCCGAGTGCTGGGATTAAAGGCGTGCACCGCCACACCTGGCCTTTTGTCGATTTTTAAAGCTAATGAAGGCGAGACCTTGACCCTTCCCCATGAAAGCCGGGCCAGGATGAGGAGGCATACTCTTGGGCCACGGTGTTTCTTTTCTGATAGGTGGGCATCCTGTTTGAAGCTTCACTTGCACTAGACCCTAGACCCTTTCAGGTGCAGCCTCGTACTCTTCTGCTGCCCGCTGGTCCTCTTGCTGCCATATGCTCACTTGGAAAGGATCCTCCAGTCCCACATCTCAGATGGCATCTCCCTTTGATATCAAGTGGGCAAGGAGTCAGATACAAGAGAACCAAGGAAAACCGCAGCTGTGTCTTGGTCACCGTGTCTCCTGAGAATTGAACGCCCCTTTGTGATTAAACATCCTCAAAGCTACAGTTGGGTTGTCCATGGTGCATCAGAAGCTAATATTCCAGGCATCTCCCTGATCACATTATAATATTTACATTATGGCTTTTAAATCCTCCTTCTGTGGCCTTTCTAGAGAATTGTGTAACCTGTTCATCTTATGTCAGAAGAAGGGTACTTGATGGTAACACCGATGAAACCGGTTGTCTTAGTTGGGATTTGCACTGCTGTGAACAGACACCATGACTATGGTGTCTTATGAAGGACAACATTTAATTGGGGCTGACTTATAGGTTCAGAACTTCAACCCATTATCATCAAGGCAGGAAGCATGGCAGTGTCTAGGCTGTCATGGTGCTGGAGAAGCCAAGAGTTCTCCATCTTGATCCAAAGGCAAACAGGAGACAGAGGCAAGGAGGAAAGTCTCAAAGCCTGCCCCCACCTTGACAGACTTCCTCCAACAAGGCTATACCTACTCCAACAAGTGCTACTCCCTGGGCCAAGCATAAAGGGAAACATAGTCCACCATGCTTTAGGTTGAGGGGAGAACCACCTTATTGCATGATTGTGCTGTGTACTTCATAAATAATTGTAGAAGTGTTTTTAAAAGCCACAATGCCGAAGCCACTGGGTTCCTGTTTTGTTTCCCCCCGCCCCCCCGCTTTCCTTTGCTTTGTTAAATTAAGTACCCCCATTAAATGGTCTGTCTCTCAAAAGCTGACTTCTTTTCTTTGTAAAGACAAGGTCCTGGAGGCCCCTGGATGGCAGTGTGGTAACTGGGAATTCATCCCTTCAAGTCAAAATGGCAGAGTGTACCTCTCTCCCTGCTCTGTGATCTCTGTTGATCTAGCCATGGCTGCAGACCTCCGTGGCTGCAGACCTCCATGGCTGCAGACCTCCGTGGCTACAGACCTCCGTGGCTGCAGACCTCCATGGCTGCAGACCTCCGTGGCTACAGACCTCCGTGGCTGCAGACCTCCGTGGCTGCAGACCTCCGTGGCTGCAGACCTCCGTGGCTGCAGACCTCCGTGGCTGCAGACCTCCACCCAGTGTTACCACGAAACACTCTTTCTGTGACAAACGATGAACTGGTTGCATGCCTTCCTCTCTGCTTAACTTTCTCTGCTTGGCCTACGATCCCGGTCTAGCCTTTGGTCTGTATTCAAAGGTGCAAGCCTACATACACATTTCCACCAAATGGTTAAAGTGACCCAGTGGTTAAAATTAATCAAATTGAAGGAGATTGTTGGCGTTCAGGTGGGCATCTGCCCCATATCAGTTCACCTTTTGATTTTCCTGAGAATGTTACTGAATTCGGCTTTAGAAGATTATTCCATAGGCAAAGCAATATACAAGAAGTGAGTTCAAGGGAGAAAGAAGGTTTTATTGAGTTTTATTGGTTTTATCGAGTATGCTGGAGAAAAGTAAACATGTTATTACCTCTCCTCTCCTCTCCTCCGTCTTTGAGGAAGCAGGGGATATGCATGAAAAAGATAAGGTTAGAGGGTACACACAGAATTCAATCCCATATTAGAGTTAGTCTGGCACTAACTGCGATTGCTCGACTTCCTGGGGTGGCACTTGGTTATCTTGAGGGTAGGATATCCCCGATTTGCATCAATCCTTGTGGTCAGGAGCTGTTATTTAGAATCATCTCCGAAGTGCAGGGAGAAGCCTTTGTCTGTACATAAGGAAGCCAACAGAGGCAGGTCGAGAACTTCTGCCCGAGAACAGTTTGAACCTGTGTGGTAGCTTAAGTCAGAGGTGTCATCTATGGCAAAGCTGGAAAGACAAAAATGAACTGTTCGGCTGCTTGACTTCTTACACCAGTGACTTTTAGAGTCAACTGAAGGCAAATGATACTGCAGAGTTTATTCAGGCAAATCCGGGGCTTTACACACGCAAGGGCAACAATTCCAACTGAGTTGAGTCCCCAGATTTAAAACTCTTATAACCCAACGTTACACCGTCAGAGTAGGAGCTTCAAAGCTGGGCCTCTCCCTTTTTTTCAGTAGTACAGAAGGAAAGGACAGAGGTATAACTCCCCGGACCCCTCTCAATATAACACCAGGACCGGGGTGTCTGGAAGCACCGGCAGTCTATTCTGTTCTGCCTCTAGGGGCCTCACTGCCTCTGGGGTTGAGGGGAGAGATTCAGGTTGCTTTTCCGAGTTTTCGAAGAGTGTTGGCATTCATTCTATGAGTGGGTTCCTGCCTCCATCCTTGTAGTGCTTTTATTTCTGGGTCAGAGCCTCTTTCCCATAGGGATACTTGATATTGGATTTCGGGCCCATCCAGACAATATAAGATGATTTGAGATACTAAATATAATGATATCTGCTAACACATATCCCCACCCACTAAAATAAGGCAAATTTTACAGGTTATAGGACTTAAAGCCAGGGGTCCACGGCAGTCTTGTTTAGGTACAGACAATAAAGCTGAAATGTGAGTTCTCTTTCTGATTCACACTTAATTTCATGAAGCCTGTGATTTTCATTTATCTGTAAAAACTGTTTTGTTTTTTTTTAACTTGCTTTTGAGAGGAAATGTAAAATGGCTTTATTTAAGGCACACACCGTAAATATAATTTGGTATTTGTACAGTTGCAGATAAATTTAAACTGACTTTTCACTACGTATAGTAAAAACTATTTCAAACCAGCCCTGTGCAGAGAAGTGAAGCCTGCCTGTTCCATGGCCCCATCCGGTATCCTTGTCCATTCTCTTTTAGGGTCACTACTTCCTCTGGTCTACACTAAGCTTCCTGCCTTAGCCTGCTAATGGCCCTCCTGAAGGAACAGCCAGGCTTGTTTGATCAAGATCCTCATCTTGGTGAATGGAGCTGGAAACACCCACTGACCCAAAGGTTGCTCACCACATCCTTGTTCACAGCAAAAATGAACTCCCACTAAGCTCCCCCTAGTGTACTAGCATTCAGTACAAAGAGAAAAAAATCCTAAACTCTTCCTTCTCGAATGACCAGCAATGTATGTTTCTTATAAATATACAAAGGTTTAACTTTATGAAACATTGGAAAACCATCCTTAATATTATTTGCCATCATTTACTTAATTCCAAATCACTGAATCAGTTTTAGAACTGGCCCTTAGATCTTCAGTCTCCTGATAACCCAGCAGGATTCACACATCTATGTGCATGTATATGAATATTTTGTTTTGCAAATACAGGTGAAAACTGTTCTTATCCTATTTATGATCCACCTTGCTGTGATTGTGGCAAATCCAGGGTTCTTCATCAATCCCTCCCCCTGCCAGTTCTCTGGGCTTATCCCAATATACCAGGAATCTTTTGTGAATGGCTCCTTAGCATTTGGTCATTGTGGTTGTTGTCAATGGTAGTGGTTACACAAGAAGGGCAGGTGTTTCTAGCTCGTTTATCAACAAGGAGTATGTAGGGCTTACCAACTCAAGGTGTTCTTCCTAGGGTCTAGCCTACACTCACAACACTGAGGCAACGTCTCCTCCTGATCCAAAATGTCCTTGGAAATGTTTGGCAAGTAAAAGGGAAAATCTTGGGTCTGGTGGTAGGGTGCTCACGTAGAACCCACAAGAACCTGTCACCCAGCCCACACAGAACCTATGCTTGATCCCAGGACTACGAGGGCACATTCACACCAACACCCCCACACACATAAATAACCCCCTCCTGCCCATCCCCATCTGCCAAGAAGCACAAGCCACCATCAATTCTGTAATCAGACTTCAATCTCAGGTCAGGCGAGGCTGACCTTACTCTTATACTGTTCCTTAGCTCCTGTCCTAAATAAGAGAGATGCTTTGGGACAAGGAAGCCATGAGTCTCTAAGACTGAAATGATCACCAAGGTTGATCTGGGTGGGAAGGTCCAGTTCTCATTATCCCACTTTTCATACAAACCAGACAAGCTGGAGGAAAAAGAACCAGCAAAAAGTGACAGGCAGCTCTAAAAATTTAACACCTCAATAAAATTGCCTTCGTTATCTCTGTAGTTCTGATTTATTTTCTAAATCTTACGGGTAACTCTTAAGGTATATAAGGTATATCTCATTTTTAAGATTGGGCTTATTTCAGAAAAAAAAATTATTTGTGTGTAGGCGGGGTGTTGGTATGAATGTGCCTTCAAAGTACTGGGATCAAGCATAGGTTCCTTTGTGTTGGGTGACAGGTTCTTCTGTGTTCTACATGAGCACCCTACCTCTGTACCACCAGGCCCAAGAGTTTTACTTTTACTTGCCAAAACATTTTGAATCAGGAGGAAAAGTTTAGGGGTGACAGCAGTGCTCTTAAGGTCGTGGTTCCAATAGGAAGGGAACAGGCGCCTGCCTTCTCCTTTCCTACTCTCCGCTCGGCCACTGCCTCTCCCCACGGCTTCAAGCAGAACCACAAAATTTAAAACTATACTAGGACCGAGCCTTCAAGGAAATTATTTCAGGAAAAATATTTGAGAATTAAGAGCTTAATGGGGTTTTTGAGTTCCATTTCCCCTTTAAAATCAACTTAAATATTCTCAGAAAAATGTAGAACCCCTACAGAGCTGGCGATGAAAATCTGCCCTTAGCCACATTTGCCTATGTTGTACTTGGCAATGAGACTTCCTCTTTTTTTTTGAGGTATTTCAGGGAACTGGGGATCTAGGAGTGGCTTTGAGAGCTCATTTCAATCTCAGCCTTTATAAAGATCCACCCACAAACAGCGCTGCTCCGTGCTGGTTGAATAATTCACAAATGGACAGATGGAAGCAGGCTTAGAGAAACCGAAGGCGGCAGTACACAGAGGCACCACACTCACCCAGCCTTTCCCATTGTGGCTAAAACAACGCAGAGGAAGATTTAGCGAGGCAGCTCACTAATAGACCTTTTCTATGTGGATTTATTAAAAATGAAAACACAAAACAAAACAACAACATCAAAAACCTCTTCTTAGTGACGTGTTATGATCTAGAATCGGATAAAGCAGGCAAAGAGTACATTGGAGCCCAGGCGGTGCATCTCAAAGCCTTTCTGTGGCTTTGTCAATGGTCCTCGTTCTGTTTCTTTCTTCCTTTTTAAAAATTATAAAAACATGGTGATTGTTTTGCTCATTCAAAAGCAGGAACAGAAAAGTAGGGCTGAAGCCACCACTGCCAGTCAGGCAGCCCCCCTGTGGAGCCTCGTGGAGTGCTGTGTGACTGCAAATTAAGCATCCTGTTAGCGCCCTGGGTCTCCATCTAATTTTCAGTGACCTTGTGAAAACGTCTTCAAGTGTTTGAGTTTGTGTTTGAATTTAAGGTGTGGAAAAATAATATCAGCCTCCTACCAGGAAGGGACGGAAGTGATCGCAAATGAGTATCATTGAAAAATGCATTGCTCACAAGGTGTGAAGGGTTGACTCAATGCAGGGTGAGTAGAAAGTGAGAAGACCACACACACACACACACACACACACACACACACACACACACACGGCGGGGAGGGGTGCGAGGACTAGGACTACTCTGTTATTAGGTTTGCACTGGCAGCTTTGCTGTGGTCTAAGAGCAGAAGTAACTGACATTGTCTTAAAAAAAAACCAAAACGAGTTAACACCTGCACCATCAGACATATTAACAAGAGTTTGCAAGGTATGTGGCTAAGAGTTTGGTTTGGCTTAAGCTCCTCAAGGCCTCAGAAGCCTTTCAGCCCACCCCTTCCTCCTCCCTCAGATGTCTTCCTGGTCGCTGGAACCACACCCAAGGAGGGCTGCTCTCCCTCCCGCTGTGTTGGACAGCAGCTCCTGCCTCTTCCATTCCTAGCCTAGCAGCGTCAATCGGCTCATTTTCCTGTCAGATGGACTTTTCAGAATTTGAAGCCAGAACTCCCATCTGGCTAGACTACTGTCTTCAAGAAACATTGTCACATCTACTTATTATACGGCCTGGTGCTGACTCAGCGTCTCGCTAGCAATGTCATCTTCTTGTAATCCAAGCGTTCTTGTTATTGTTTCTCTTAAAACATTGTTTTCACAGTGAGTCACAGCCCAAAGAGATGGGTCTAATAATTCAGAGTACAATGAAGTCTCTTTGTCGTCTTCTCATTCCGGATGGCTTGAAGAACTAAAACTACATTTCCCAGATTGCTTTGCTGTGGATAAGAGTCTGGGTGGGATTTACATTCGGCCACACAAAAACATCTCAGATAAGCTTTTGCTACAAATGTTTTTACCTGAATAGAATAATAAGCCTTTGACGGATTTTCAGTAGTGTTCCAGCTTTATATAGTACAGGGTTTAAACATAAGGCTAACCTCTTTCAATGAGATGGAACTTAGAATCACTTTATCATTCAAATAAAATAAACAAACCAAAACCTTCCTATGGCAAATGGGCTACAATCAAACTAGAAAAATAATTTAGGAGGAAATCTTTTCTTCAATTTTTCATCTTGAACATATTTTTCTTAATATATGTTTCATACTTTTCAGTAGATCAATATACAGAATGTGGTAGTTTATATTGACTGCTAACTTAATTGGCTAAGCAATACCTAAGAAATCAGTAAATCACTTGTCATGTCTATGTAGGGCTTGATTGGCATGTTGAACGGCAACTGAGGAGAAAGAGCTACCCTGTATATGGGCAATGCCTTCAAAAATGGGAGAGGCCTAGATAGAACCAAAGAGGGGGTGGTAGGAAGCCCACTGGTGCCTGACCCCCTCTCTACTCTCATGGTTTCTAAGAGGCTAATCTCTGCTCCCCACCCAGATCGCCTGTAATAACTACTTCCAGCCCCGGCTTGCTTACATGTCATTTGTTTCTCACACTCACGATCCAGCCCCGGCTACCCTAGAACTCTCAGCAGCTCTTCTGACCCGTCTCTCCAAGTGCTGGGACCGTAGGCATGAGCCACAGCCCAGAGCTTATCCCTGCCTTCAGACCTAGGCTTCTTACGTGGCGCTCTGCTTTCCATGCTGGATTGTTCTGGACTCAAGCTACAAAGCTCTCCGTGACTTCAGGCTCCACTGGTTGGTCTGCATATTCAACCAACTCCAGACAGAAAGTGTGCCCAATGGAGTCTGAAACTTCCAAAATAAAATCTTGAATTTCACACACACACACACACACACACACACACACACACACACACACACACACACAAATAATTTTAAAGGCAATCCTGTGTATTTAAAATAGGCAGTGTGATATTTGGATCTATCTATCTATCTATCTATCTATCTATCTATCTATCTATCTATCTAATTGATCTAATCTGTCTGTCATCTACCTACCTAATGTATCTCTCATAAACCTATCACCTATCTGTATCTATCTAATATCATCTATATATCTCACAATCAAGTTAGCTAACATAAATCTATCTCCTTAGTTACCTTTGGTGTGTATACATGTTAAAATAGCCTCTATTCTTTGTGCAAATTTCTAGTACACCAATACACTATTATCACCATGGTACACACTAGTTTTTCAGAACTTTTTTTTTTTGAAGATTTATTTATTTATTATGTGTAAGTACACTGTATCTGTCTTCAGACACTCCAGAAGAGGGTGTCAGATCTTGTTACAGATGGTTATGAGCCACCATGTGGTTGCTGGGATTTGAACTCCGGACCTTCAGAAGAGCAGTTGGGTGCTCTTACCCACTGAGCCATCTCACCAGCCCCAGAACTTATTTTTAATGGAAAGTGCTCTTGACCCACAGCTGCCATCTCTAAAGAGAGGATACAGAAAGTCAACTTGTAATATAAAACCAAAATGACTTCACTTACGAAAACCTTTATGGGGTCAGCAAAGCACAGATTAGAGACTGGACAGTCAGTGAAATGGTGACAAGCCTGTGACTTCAGGCCACCAGAGAGTGCTTCCCTCAGGCAAAGGGGCACACTGTCAGGATGTTTCCAAATGCACCCTGAAGGGAGGTCTGCGCTGTGACTTTTGTGAGACTGCCTTGTGAGCACAGCATTGTGCACCCTCCAGCTTCCTTGGACACCAAATCCACTTCTGCATCTCCTCTGCTCCCTGGGAACTGGACCAATGCCAGAATATAAGTCACTGGAGTTCATTCCTGCTCATCAAAGGACCTTTACTCCATACTTTGTTCCTTGTAGTTAAGTGACATTTTCTTTCTTTGGAACTCAAAGTAGCAAGACACTCTTTTTGGATGCCCTTTCCTCCTTTAAACATATATATTTTTGTAGAGCTGGTGATCCAACTCGGGTCTCGCTGCATGCTAGGAATACGCTGTACCCCTGAGCTGCCCTTTGGGATTTTCCTCGCTTGTTATCTTTGTCTGTACAATCCTATATTTTCTCTGTTAGAACAGCTAAAAATGTCACTTTGTAGATTCTTCAGTCCCTTAAGATAAAAACGGCCTCTTTCTATAGATGTGGTTCCCTAGTGCTGGTCAGAAAAGCATGCTTAGATGCTACCCCAGCAGCCCTGCAGAGCTACTCAGACTCAACCAAATCAGAAATCTAAGCACGCCTACAATGGACACTGAGTTAGGGTTTCCATTGCTATGGAGACACCATGACCAAGGCAATTCTTATAAAGGAAGACATTGAATTAGGGCTGGCTTACAGTTTCAGAGGTTCAGTCCATTATCATCATGGCGGAAAGCATGGCAGCATGCAGGCAGTCATGGTGTAGGAGGTGCTGAGAGTTCTACATCTTGTTCCAAAGACAACAAGGAGAAGACTAACTTCCAAGCAGCTATGGGGAGGATCATACTGCCCACCACTCATACAGTGACACACTTCTTCCAACAAGGTCACGCCTCCTAATAGTGCTACTCCCTGGGCTATGCACATTTAAACCACCATAGGCATAGCTTAGCCTCAAGTTAGGTTCATATTACAACCTGATTACGTTTGAACTTCAGTCTTAGATTGGAGGAAAATCTTAGAAATGAATGAAGACTTACCCATGAGGGGCCGAGTTTGCTGAGGTCACACTTAGTGCTTTTTTACTCCTAATTGCATTAAGTCAAATATTAGAATATCTGCTGATTTGGGAGAATAGACTCCCTGTATCCTATTTAACTACCGCTAGTCTCAAATGGCTTTGGAGTTTCCATGAAGCCTTACTGCAGAAATGCTAGACTTAACTTTCTACTTCAACCCCTTTTCACTAATAGAGAAAAAAATCACACGGCTTGCAGAGCCGTCAGGTAGTTTCTTAGATATGCCCCCAAACTCTGGATTTTCCTTCTCATCCATCTTTTCTATTGTATATACAATGGCCGCCATTCAAACCACAAGTTTGATTCCCTCTGTAGTAGCCACTCTCCCGGCCTGCACCAACTGCACCTCCCTTTCCTAGCTGCTCCTCGTCATCATCTTAGCAGGGATTCATTATTATAACACATGAAACAACAGCAAATCAGTCAGTAGATGCCAGGTTGCTCCATGCCCACCTCAATGTCTGTCTTGATTAGGTTTCATTGCTGTGGAGAGACACCATGGCTATAGCAAGTCTTGTAAGGACAATACTTAATTGGGGGCTGGCTTATAGTCTCAGAGGCTGAGACCGTTATCACATGCAGGGAGCATGGCGGTCTGATGGAGGAACCAAGAGTGCGACATCTTGATCTGCAGGAAGCAGAAAGAGACATTGTGCCATGCTGGGTTATAGCTTGAGCATAGGACCTCAAATCCTGCCTCCACAGTTACACACTTCCTGCAACCAGGCCACACCTACTCTAAGAAGGCCAGACCTCTTAACAGTACCTGCTCCCCCATGGCCAAGCATCCAAACGCATGAGTCTATGGGGGCTACTCCTATCAAACTACCACATTCCACTTCCTGGCCACCATAGGCTTACAGACACAATATAATGCAGAAATGCGTTCCGTTCAACTTCAAAAATCTCCATAGCCCGTAACAATCTCAACCCTGATAAAAAGTCCAAAGTTCACAGTCTCCTCTGAGATTCAGGCACAGAAACATACTTCCTCCAACAAGACCACATCTCCTAATAGTGCCACTCTTTATAGCCAAGTATTCAAACACATTAGTCTTTGGGGGACATTCTGATCAAGCCACCACAGTATCCTACTTATTTCTTTTCCTATTGATCATTCGTCACCCCACTGGAGTTTAGTATAGGTTCATTTGCTTTTCCAGAGGAACTGCTCCTTCCGGACAAATCCAATGGCAAATTCAGGTCTTCATCTCCATTCAGAGTTATCCTTGACATGGCTGATCCTTGGCTCTCCTCTCACCTGGCTGGAAGCTCTTTCCTAATTGCTTATGAGAGTCCTTCTTGTCTAGCCTGTGTGCTTCAAGCTCCCACTGAGGGCCTGTTCTGTCCATCATTCTCTTGAGTATACTGTCTTAAAACTACAGTTACCGTCTTAAAGCCCAGTACGACTGGAATTCTTACCTTTCTACATTCCTAGCAAACATATCTGGTCTCTGAGCCATCCCTTGGTATCTTTAAAGCCTTGGCCCCTTCCTCATTGCCACTGCCCTCGCCATCTTCAGATTCCTGACATTTTTCCACAGAAAATTTTGATGGGCTTCTTGTTTCAGGGCTGGGACAGTGTATCCTCCCGGGGAAGAACGATAGATAGCCAATGTCGTAAGCAAGGCCAAAGGCATGGTTTTTTAGATCATGCATTCTCTGTGTGACCACAGGTCTTATTTCCGCCTATGTACAGGAAGTATCACAGCATCCTGACAGTCTAACAGAAGATTTGAGCTAGCTTTCAGGTGGACTTCCTGCCTCCGGCTCTGGCTTTCCACTATTCATTCAAACCTGTCCTTCTAAAACAGATGTCAGCAAACCGTCTCTGTAGAGGATCAGATAATAATTATTTTAGACTCAGCAAGCCCTACGAACTCATTTGCAATTCTTTATAGCACAAGATGGGTCATAGGCACTATTAAATAAATGAGCAAAAAATTAAAATAGCACAGATGTGATTCAATACAACAATGTATAAACTTGATCTTATTCTTTCTGTTGACTTTAGGACAAACTTCATATCCTTCCAAACAGCTGGTGACACCAGTTGTCAACAGTTATCACTGAGCACCACCCAGTTTGGCAGCCATATTGGAAGGCCTGTACCTGCCTTGCATTTCTATTTGCAGCTAAGTAGATCCTTCTGAGACTGACATGGATAACCAGTGATTGGGAATTTATATCGTGTAGCATTGAGTTATAGGTCTGTCCTTAGGAAAGCTGTGATCTTAGGAAAGCCTCAGTTTCTTAACATTATTTTGGGGAAAAAAAAAAACCCACTACCAGCCCCTTTTGAAATTCAGCTACATATGAAATAAATAGTGTAATAAGAAAGGAAGAACAAGTGTAGATCCTGCCTATGTAGACTTGGCTGGTCCATTACTTCTCCCTTCCCCTCTGAGTCACTATCTGGGGGTCTCTATGTCTGCCTCTTATTTACACAGGAGGTCAGGAGCAGCTCCGTGGATTCCTAGAGAGTCCGTGCACCTGTACCCTCTTCAAACTTACGCATCCTTTTGTTATGGAAGCTGACACCGACTTAGCTCAAGTCTAGAGTGGGAGTCTTGGCTCCTGACCTATTTCTGGAGTCATTTATTCCTCTCATGAAGCTAGCTAGAAATAACACTGGTACGTGTGCGTGTGTGTGAGTGATTGTGTATAAAAAAAAGTCACTGGTGTAGGTGTATGGGTGTGAGTGTGGGTACGTGTGTGTAACCATGCGTGTGTTTGTATAAGTGTTAGGAGAGTGCATTTTCCCATAGAAGAATGATAGACAGGAGATGCAGGAAGCAAAAGCAGGGTGTATATGTTTTTTGTGACCTGGAGTCTTATTTCCACCTATGTGCAGTATCGGAATATGGGTCTAGGCTTAAACGTCAAGTAGGGAATTCGTATTCATATACTTGCTGCTTTTAAATACTCCTTCCTGCTGCTTGGGCTGCCTCATGGCTTGAAGAACCTGGTTCATTCAGGCTGTTATAATACACCTTAATGAGCATTCCCGATAAGCGTCTAAAGCCCTGGGGACCAATCTTCTGTGTTTGTAAGGAACTTTGCCTCTCATCTCGCGTCAACTCCACAGAAGGACCCCATAAAGCAGATGCAATGGCTTCAAGCGTGGCAGTTCTTTCCTTTGTTGCCTGGATCTAGAAAAAAGAATCACTTTAATGGGGGAAAACCTAGAGAATACCTTAAAAGGCTTTATACAAAATTCACCTTTTTGGGTTACAAAATCAAATTCAATTACTGTGAGTGGCACCTTTTACAAAGCACCCTTTGTATATCCATAAATTACACGCTGAAGCATTTCCACAGAGAAGGACATTCACACAGGGGATCCTATAAATGATCACATGTCAGCTTAGAAACCCATCTCTGTCTCTTAATTATTCTTTTTTCCTGTTTAAATTTTTCTGTTGTCTTTATGAAAATTAATAAACTATACTGAAGCTTTTAAACTCTTTATTATAATGACTTTAATATAAATGTCAAATACTCCATTAAATATGAAAGTATAAAACATTTCCAATCCATGTTTTCTGCAAATTTTGGATAAAAGCCTTCTAGTTCCTCTCCTAGTTTGCTTCAGCTTGTATTTAAGTGTTCAGAGTTTTCTGAGAACATGTGGGCTAGAATATTGCTTCAGCTTGGTCTGTGGGCACATCTATGACAGATTTTCTTCACTGAAAATTGATGTAGGAGAGCACAGGGTCACAGTTGGCATCACCACCCCTATATAAGCAGCCCTGAGCTGTAGTAGAAAGCACAGTCCACTATTGGCGTCGCCATCCCCATGCAAGTGTTCCTGAGCTGTATAAAACAAGCTAGCTGAGCAGAAGCTAGGAAGCAAGGCAGTGGACAGCATTCCACTCTTTTTCTGCATTAAACTCTTGTCTTGATTTCCTGCCCAAACTTCACGCAAGATGGACTCTCAGATGGAAGTCTAAGATGAAACAAACCAATTTTCTCTCCAGGCATTTTTGGTCATGGTGTTTATCATAGCAATGGAAAATGAAACCAGGTCAGTCCCTTTAAGCCTGATTGAGAGCAGAGAGTCCTTCCTTTTTAAGGAGGAAAATGAATCTACTAACAAAGCCACCAAATATGCGTAGCAAAATGTGATGGAACTGAAGGAATACATAAATCTCCAATGATGGTTTGGATACATCCAGACCTCATTTCCCACAGTGGACCAAAAACTATACAGAACATGAAGGAGATTGAAGACTAGTATAAGCCAATATATCCTAAAAGGCTATGTTTTTTTTTTTAAATCTACCCTAAACCAACAAAACACATATTTTCCTCAAGTGCGCATGGGACATACTCATGGGATATGAGACAGATGGGATCGACCATATGTTAAAACAGAAAACAAGTCTCAATAAATTTGACAAGTTTGCAACCACCAGCAGAAATCAATAATAGAGGAAAAACTGGAAAATCTACAAATTGGAAGAAATTAAAGAACAGATTCTAAAAATAATTCAATGCATGACAGGAAGAAGAATTGGTCTTTCTCAGTTCCAGCTAGTGCCCACTCTTGCCCAACTGAGATCAGGTGGTGTCCCCAAAAACAAATGACTGCGGCACCTCAGTAACTCTATATGAAGTGGCTCTATATGAAGACGGCAAATCCTGTTCTTTTCACACACAGTGTCTGGGCAATTTCCCAAAGCAGGAAGCAAATCTGATCAAGTCATGCAGATGCACAAACTGACAGTGCTTTGAGCAAAGCCATAAAAATTCTGATGAAGTAGAGGCTGAACCCCAAAACAGGGAGAGGGTGATGACCCCCTTGTGAAGTGCTTGTCATACAAGCATCAGGAAGAGCTTGGCCCAGGAAGTCTGTGCCTATAATCCCAGCACTGGGGAGGCTCAAAGAAAAGCCTGGAGCTTGTTGATCAAATCCTGTCTGGGAAAAAAAGAAAAAAAGCTTCTCCACCATTAAAAAATAAGATTTGTTTAGAAAAGATACCCAGTGTTGACCTTTGATGTCCACATACACTTGTTCAAGAACCTGCACACACAAACTCAGATGAAATGAATAAAGTTCACGTGGGGAAGAGCAAAGGATCAGAAGTGGCTGGTACAACAAGGCATAGTGTCATCAGAGGCAACTGCTCTATCATCTTCTGCCAGGGAAGAAATGTATCAGGCAGGGTGCATCAGCCAAGAAGCACATCATGACCTAAATAGTGAATACAAAAGTCCAGAGGAAAATAATGAGTTGGCTTGTGGGGAAAAAAAGTACCATTTTTGAACATATAAATAGCAGAGATCTGGATGGTGCCCACAACTGAACACATGCACGTTTATAGAAGCATATGGGAAGAATGAGCTAGACTCAGTAAAAGATCTGGAACAGCAGTATCTGGGAAGCGATGAGACAGGGCTTCATCCCGGACCTCCAGGAAACAGAGTCTCAAGGGAACATGGTACCCAAGAAGAAGAGAAAAACCAAACCCAATGCCAATGGAGGCTATGGTTAGGATTTTTAAGTAAAGGGGAGCTAGGTTGTGGGAAAACAGAGTGAAGCAAAGATGGAAAGAGCTAGCCAGCATAGAGGACTCTGTTAAGATGTTTGACAGGAACTTAAAGCAACTTAGGGCAAGAGGAAATTCTTCTGTAAGGAGTTTAAATTAGAAAATACAATAGATTTAAGTGGCGTTTGGGCTCATTTGAAAACACAGTGGAATGTCATAAAATACTTTCTATTCATTTGTAAATTTTATACATTTTATAAAATATATATATATATGCACACATGTATATGCAATTTATTTTAAAAGTATAAAGTTATGGCTTAACTAAGAAAACTTGGTACTTTGAAATATAAGCACTTAAATTAGAAAAACAAGTATTGTTAACTATACTGGAAGGGTAAACTTAAATTTTGACTTTAAAATTACATGTCTACTCTTTAAGCTTTTACTTTTCTTAGTCTCATCTCTAGCCCTCCTTCTCTCTCCCTTCCCCACCTCTCTCCACGTGGCCATGGCCGGCCTCTCTCTTTCTACCTTCTCTCTTTCTCTCTGTCTTTCTACAATAAAGCTCTAAAAAATTACATGTCTAAATTAATTTAAAAATTTTAAATTAGAATTAAAGGGCTTTTCTAGTTCAATCAATACCTTAGAAACATAACAAGTACATAATTTTAAAAATACATAGTAGTAAAACAAATATCAGTACTGTGGTTAATATTTGGCTTCATATAGACATGGCTCTGTTCACTTCTAAATCTTTTGAATGGGGAGTGCTTAAACTTCAGAGAAATAAAACTACCCTCATAATGTCATAGGGAAAACAAATAACAAACACCAGAAAAGATATAGACAGAAGGGATCACTTCTATACCACTGATGGCATTGTAAAGTAGTTTAAAAATCATGAAAATCAATCTGGGGGGGATCATCAAAAACTTACATACATGTATTTGTATGTTGTGTGTGTGTGTGTGTGTGTGTGTGTCTATGATACAATTCAGCTATATAGTCCTGAGAAAACATTTAATTGGAGCTTGTTTACAGTTAGTTTCAGAGGTTTAGTCCACTAAAGTCACGGTGGGAAGCATGGAGGCATGCAGGCAGACTGGAGAGGCAGCTGAGAGTTCTACATCTGGAGTCACAGGCAGCAGAGAGAGAGACACTGGGCCTGGCTCGACACTTCCTCCAGTGAGGCTATACCTCCAAGCTCCCGTCAAAGAGCTCCACTCCCTAATAACCAAGAATTCAAAATGGGAGCCTATGGGAGCCATTCCTAATCAATCCACCACAAGTCGACACTTACCTTTTAAGATACTGAAAGAACTTGCACATTTAATTTAAACCAAAGTTAGATGTGCCTTCTATTGTAGTGAAATGGAGAGGAAATATACTGGGGAATCGTCTTGTTTGGTTTCAGTGAGGTGTATTGATTAGGCTGTGATGTTTGCTGTGAATAAAGGTGAGATAGTACCACAGAACTGCAGCATCCAAAACTTGGCTGCTTTTCCTCCTAATCAGCCAGGTCCTGCAGCATGGGTCTCTGGAGAGATTTTTATGATTGGTCCATGAGCCCTATGCAGTTGCCCGCTTACCCAATCTTTTACATTTCCTTCCACTTACCGTGTTCTCATGCAATGTCAAAATCCCTCGTGCAGGTCTCAAAAATAGCCCTACTGCCGTTAAGGAGACCCCAGAGGCAAACTACACACTCATGATTTACAGTGATGATGTCTATTCTCAAAAGCCCTCTAAATATAGCACCTACTTGCTTGAAAAGAACAAGACAGGTTTCTAGCTTTCACGAATGTGAAGGGGAGCTGAATGAAGAAAATTGTGAGTCAAACTGGCTGTGCCTGGTGCCAACAATTCAGGGGTGTCAAGGAGGTGGAGGCTTGCCTATGTGGCTGGAGCAAGCCATTGTTGTTCACAAGCTAGTGCTGCTGGTAGAACTCCTAGCTGTTTTCCACCCTAGTTTTCAGACACTAGAAATTAACAAAAACCAAGTGGGAAGGGCAGAGGCGTGGCAGTGAGTAAAGAATGAGTAAGAAGCATTGCTTTGGTGCAAAGGCATCTAGGTGTGTCCATATGAGAAACATCAAATCCGTTAGTGTCTTCTCACGCCTAGAATTTCATTACTGCCCAGTCCAATCACTCAGTCATGCAAGCTATCTTCAAGGAACAGTGTGTGTGTGTGTGTGTGTGTGTGTGTGTG